>NW_024882251.1:0-347432 GCF_019059575.1 Amphibalanus amphitrite | reverse complement strand
ATCCTTTATAAGATTTCTACATAATTTATGATGCGATTTTGTTTTCTTGAACGCTGCGAAAGCCAGTGGTGGTTTCCCAGGACGTGTGACTGGTCTGCCCATTGCGTGTCATATGAGCCAATGATGTGGCAGTCGGGTGCCCCTAAAACCAAAATCATTAATTGCCGTGTGTGTACTGTGTACCTACAGGGTGATTTTTTTTAACTGTTAAAAGTAAACGTCAATGGTGGTCCCTAAATCGAAAAATCGCGTGCAAAAAAGCAATGCACGTGATAGATAAATCTGGGACATTTTGTATGGTGTCATCATTTGTCCCTTTTGACCGACGGCCTCGGCCCCAATGGAGCCTGAAAATGCCCACCAATCGGGCACGCATGGTCCACCGCCGTTCAGTAAGGAACGACACAAAACGATGATTCTGAAGCATTGAGGCAGTTCGAAGCATACGATGATCAAGGAGATACCTCAGAAGACGTTAAATAACGCATGAACAAGCTTGTAGTCATAAATAACCTTCAAACGGTCCATCTGGCGTATGAGCAGCTTTTGAAGAATCAGTCTTCAGGGGAAAGAAAAACAGCGAGTCAGACACCATCAGGGCCGCCAGTATCAAAATCCTCGACCTGCCCTCCCTAGACTTCTAGTTTTTGGACCCAGCTATGGCAGATATAACAAGAAAACATTGGAAATATCTGGCAGAGCTGAAAATGGGCGATAGGAGCCTTTTCAGTCCGCCTAATGAGTATGAGAGTCCATGGTACTGTTCAACACGTGCTCAGGCGGGCTGAGTCGTGTCGGTGAGAGAGGGGGTAACTTCAAGCACGAGTAAAATACACGATGGACGTTCCTTCGCATCGTGTCTGCATGAAATCAAAATGTCCCAGAATGCTCGTCATCCTGGCATATAATTTTGCAAGATATATTTGCATTTTAACCCCACTAGACCTCATTACTTTTTAACAAGTAAAAAAAATCACCCTGTATATTTGTGCCTTGTGATTGTGTATGTACAAGGGGGGTGTTTGAACACCCCTCCCCCCTGTGGTTTTTCGCGAATATCGCCGCCGTTTTTGGCACACCTTATCATACATCAATTCTACACATGTAAAAATTTCAGACCAAGGTCGTTCAAGGTCAGGTCACCAAATCACTTGAAGTGACCTCACCTCATAAAAAGTTTCAATGTCTGCCACAGCTACACCGAGTGACCCATCGCTTTGAAACTTTCAGCGATTCCTAAGATCAGTAGTATGTATAAAATGTATATCTCGGAATTTTGATATCGGTGACCTAAGGTCAGGTCAATTTTGCGACCTCCCCATCATAAGTCAATGGGAGAAAATTGAAAGGCGCCTCTTTTGGACGAAAGCCATTATAAACACTACCGAACACTGAATTACAAGGAACTTAGACACACTGAGCATTAAAATGGTATCCATGACCCCTGTTTATGCCCTTGAGGTCATCTCAGGTCACGAATGGTATCTAACAGTTTTTCGCGAATAACTTTGATAGAAGCATGATAGGGCGATGAAAACGCCTTAGATGTGTTCAGCTCGACGATACGGATCGACTGATATGCAACATGACCCTTTCCGGTCAGGTCATGACCTTGACCTGAGGTCAAATTTTCAAGTTGACCTTCCAAGGTCAAATAATGGTTCATTCGATGCGCTTGACGAGAGGAACACGATGCCGGTAAAAGTAAGCTAGTGCAAAGCTTGGGTCAAAAGTTATTACAGAAAAACTGTTTCCGAAAAAATCGGCTATTTTGGCAGTTTTTGCCCCCTGCAGGCCAAAACCGTTGACGCTAGGTCAAATCTGAGAGAATTACTCAGAAATGGCGCTAATAGGGCTATCGAATGCGTTTTCCGCGGCGCTCTATTGCTTCCCGAGTTATGCTTTGGCATTTTGGAAATTGTCGACATTCGACCTGAAAATCGGCGAAATTTTGACTTCAATGACCTCTGGTGACCTGACCTTTGACCTGACCTTTGACCTGACCAAAAAGTGACTGAAGTGATGTTCTCATTATTTTTGGCGCGCTTTCGAACGCCGCCTTCCGCGTATCACTACGTGGTCCAGGAGCCGAGTTAGAATGGGGGTGTTCAACCCCCCCCCCCCCCAGCAGGGCGTAGAAATCCAGGATCCCCAGCGGGGCGCTGGTTAAAGGAGCTAGGCGCGGATACAGGATTTTCCTTAGGAAGGACACGATTTCCAAGGGGGGGCTTGACCTTCAGGGGAGGGGCTTGACCTCCAGAGGTCCGGGGGGCTTGACCTCCAGAGGTTGGGGGGGGGGGCTTGACCTCCAGGTTAGGGCAGTGGACGGAATTCAGGGGACGTGATCGACATCTGTTTTTGTCTATGGCCAGGGCGTCCAGGGGACCTGTCACCTGTGCTGGTGCCAGGGACCCGTTTTTCCATTGGGACCAAACTAGAGTTCTGCACGGCTGCAATTTTCCACAGCCTAGCCGCCCCGCAGCCATGGCTCCACAGCCACAGCCGCCCACAGCCGTGGCAAACTGTGGGCAGCCAGCCGTCAGCCGGCCGTGGATACTTTCAATGAAATGCAACCAAATAGTATATAATAAGTTGTTTTTAGTTGAAACATATAGCCAAAGGCACATTGCAATGGGCTATAGATTTTCAAGCTCATGAAGCATCATAGGTTAAGTGGTTGTGTATCTGGCTTTAGGCGGAAGGCCTGAAGCCTGATGCGCATCGCATGCCTACACAAGCCCTTGCAAGGGGTTAAGAAAGATGGGTAGGTAGGTAACAGAAAACATAAACAACGAACCAGAATAGAAGCACTAGCAGTGTGTAGACATCTAATGCCAAATCCTGAAGCATGGTTGTGGGACAGAACAACAGACCCTGATGCTTTTCATTATCAATGTTAGGTATGGAAAATGAAACTGAAGTTGATGGACTGTCAAACAGTGATTGTCTAGTCAAAACTCTTGCTTCTTTCTAACCTTGCATATTTTCTGGGGTGTGATATGCCAGGCTTGAAGCAGCCTTCTGAGCAAGTCTCAAACTAATTTGATATGCAAGGCATCAAAACACTAGTGAGCATCCAAGAAAGAAAAAACATTCATCTATTTTGATTTTTCCAAATAATGATCTTCGCTCAAATCCCCAAGGACGTGCGAGCCACAATTGCCTGTTTCAATCAAAAATTTTACTTAAGTTTTTAATGACGTCAATAGAAAGGAAGTGGCAATAAATTGTTTTGTTTCACTATAAACAGCCATAAAAATTATAATTTTTTTAATAATAACGCTATGCAGTTAAAAACTTGCTCTAAAACAAAGATCAAGTATCAAATTTTTACATTTTTAGAAGAAGACGTCATTTTGTTAGTAAAGTCAACAGCTCGCGTAAAAAATATTGTGTTCAGGGTTTTCACCGTCATGTGAATTACGTGTTCAGGGTTTTCACCATCATGTGAATTAACCGTAAGTAAGGTTCATGCTCACTTATAATCTACTTCCATTGGCTTCATTGATCGGCATTTTCTGGTAGCGGTCACTCACACACCAGTTAGAACATAAAGCGCCAGTTTTATATTACGTAATTGGACTTGCCCGAAAATCCAGAAATTCATCTAAGAGGTATTTAGATAATATTTTATTAAGCCTTTACCTGCCTTTACCTAGGCATGATTTCTTTTTCTATTACCTGAAAGAATTATTGAACGCTCGTCTTCAATAGCTGTAAGGTGCTCTCCTAATGACCAGGTGAGATTGATTTGAGAGGGATGTGACAATGCAACATGTTGCATTTTCTGAAACTGTCAAGCTCTTGATGATGAAGGAACAATTGGTACCTATTATTAGTATTCTGTACCAGAGTGCAAACTCCCCTACAGCAAATGGTAAAACCATTACAGGTTCTCAAAGGCTTCACCACTTTCAATGTTGCTGGGCATCCTTTGCATGATTTTTACAGGCTAGACTGCTTATCAGAATGTAAGATTAAGGATTTAAAATTTTATATTTGAGTACTTAAGATTGAGCTTGAAATCTCACAGCCGTGGCCACAGCCGTAGCCGTGTTCTTGGAGATATTTGCAGCCGCCCCGGCCCACAGCCGTGGGGCTGCAGCCAGCCGCGGCTGCAGCCGGCCGGTGCAGACCTCTAGACCAAACAGTGAGGGACCACGTGAAGGGGGTCCTTGATATACCAAGGACCCTGTATTTCTAGGAGTTAGTAGTGGCTCAAGAGGACCTGCAGGCGAGGTTAGGGGTCCCGGATGACCGGGCGCCTGGCTTCTGGGCCATGTGCTGCTAGAGGCCTGGGCTGAAAGGGGTCCTAGCTACATGGGGCCCACCCTTCTGGTTACCCGAACTGGGTCCTTTCGGGGAGCCGGCCAATCAGGGGACCCGTGCCGTTGAGTGCCCAAGTACCAGAGACCCACCCGTCTTCGGGGGAGGGGCTTTGACCTTCAAAGGGCCATGTTGGCGGGGAACTAGGCCTGCAGTGGCTCGTTCTTCCAGGGACCCGGGCAGCCAGATGGTCTACATATGTTATTACACCTGTTTGCATTTGCCTTTGACAGATCTGGATAACTATACAGTATCAGTTCGGTAAAAGTCATTCATCGTGACTATACCTCCATAACCAGTGTCGCCTCCTATATGCATAATGGTTAAACAGTTAAATCGGTCAAATGTAAAGGTATAGTAAAGGAATCGACCTGTGCTGCTGGGCCCGTCCTCGAAGGCCTGTGCTGCCGGCGTTGTCGGGAGCCCTGGATGCCAGGTGCCCGATAGGCGAGAGCCAAGTGCCAAGCGCTTCTGGGGTACCGGGCCTTTCGGGGGCTCGTCGGTCTGTGATACCCGGGGCACGGACTGTTAAGGATCCGAGCTGCCGGGGATCAGAATACCAGAGGGGGACCAGCCATCAATTACGTAGGGGCCAGCCGGTCAGGATCAGGGGCCCGCGTCCTGCTAGTGCCCGTCCTGTTAGGGTCCCGGTGCCAGAAGATTTGCATGAGCCATCACCCCTACCCTTTTGGATGTTAAAGCGGGCGTAGCCGGAATGGCAGCCTACTACCTACTGCATCCTAGTGACGTCACTGGGAGCATTCAGCTTTAACCCGCGCCCTGGTGGGGTCTGTTTATAACGCGACCTGGTTGGGGGGGGGGAACTATTCCCCCTCGTATCTCCGAAACTACTGGACGGATCCGCAAAACTCAAACGGCGTTCGAAAGGCCTGTCAAATTTGTCTACGGAAATCAAATTTCATTGACCTCGGGGTCACCGATGACGTCACAGGTCAGGTCAAAGATGAAATGTTTCACCGTTCACGGGTCTTCTAGGGAATGCGCTATAACACCAAGGAAAACGCATTTTGTCGAGAATCAGCGATAGGGCGTCAGTTGCCTAGTAGATATGTTACTATTAGAGGTCACTGACAATACCAGGTCAGGTCACCAAGGGTCACAGGTCAGGTCACATGAACCCAACTTTACTAAGGTTGTGTGATGCATGTTTTATGGCCAATTTTTCATTTCCAACTCAATGGTGTTGGTTATAAGACTATCAGGTACGGCTTAGGTCACTTTCTGGTGAAGGTCAGGTCAAGGTCAGGCCAAAAAGGTCAAATTTTAAAGTTGATAGTTTTGCATAAAATGGGTATTGATTCGATGCAGCTCGTCACGGGGGAGTCTAATGGTGGTCTTTGTTTTGCGCTACGGGGTCTAGAATTGCTAAAAATTGAGTTTGAAAATTTGACATCATCAATTTTGAACAGTTTTTTCGCTATAACTTCGCCAAAAAAGAGGTATCAATCTCAAATTTGGTATGTGGATAGAAGGCGGTAAGGACTACCACATATATTCCGGTTTTTGCGAAATTCAAAAAACGTTTTGGATTTTTCGACTATTAAATCCAAAAATTTTTTTTTTGATTTTTGGGATCAAAATCCAAAAATTTTAAAAATCCGAGATGGCAGTTTTGTAGCCCTGTCAATTCTACAGCTTTTATGTCATTTATGTTTATTTATGTTTTATGCTTTTTTATGTTTATCATTTTTCTGTATTTGCAAAGCTATAGGCCTGACAGCTCTTCCCGCGAAACCTTTTTTGGTTCGAAAACGGCAGAACATGATGTTACTCTGACGTCATTTCCGGCCAACCTATCATAGCCTTTGGAAAAATTTTTGGTCACAATGTGTAAAATTGATGTCCGGGAGGGTACTGAAAGTTTGGTGACGATCGGCGCAGCGGTTCTGGAGATATATCGAAAAGTCTGGAGGGGGCAAAAAATAGCCCCCCCCCCCCCCCCCACCAGGTCGCGGGTTAATATTGTGTACCCTAGACGCTAACCTACTAGTTGAATTTTTTTTTTTTTTCATAAGAGTTTTTTAGTTTTGACTGGTGTACTACTTAAGTATAATACCAAAATGGTATCCTTTCAGGCCAGATAAGGTCAGGTCAAGTCAACCATTATTATGACTAAGATGTCTGAATGACATAAAATCCCTAAGCCCATCATCGTATTTCCCTTCAGTTTTCCTTCGTTCCAACGATACCCATGACGACCTATTTAACAAAGTTACTGTAGAGGGCAGGCCAGGTCAGGTCAGGTCAAGTCAACACTTATTATTACGCATATATCTCTGCATAACTGTATTTTAGTACAAATTGTCTCTACTTTTATGCCAAGGAACATCTAAGCTTTATCTGGCAACCCATTACACTTATGGTAAATCACGATCCTTAAATCTGACTTCTGACATTGCCGTGATCTAACCTGACATTTGATACTTCCAAAATTGTGTACACATTACCCTAGGTGTGCAAAAGTTTCCTGTTGTGTGCAAACTTTTGCATCCTGTTGTGTGCAAAAGTTTTGTTTTGATACACCCAGACATTTAGAAGATTTTTGGGAAAACGTTAAGGGGGCAATAAAGTCCCCCCACCGCGTGGAAGGTGGCCTGGAGGCCCACCGCCTGCTGGGTTAACTTCGCTATCTCTCAAATATAATGTTAAGGTGGGATACTGGTCTCGCAAAACAAAGACCACCATTAGACTCCCCGCGACAAGCTGCATCGAATCGATACCCATTTTATGTAAAAACTAAAAAAATATCAACTTTCACCTAATTTGACCTGACCTTGACCTGGCCTTCACCAGAACGTAACCTAAACTGGCCCCAAATGTCGCCTAACCCACATAATCGCATTTGTCATGTAAAATGGACCATAAAACATGTATCACACGACACTTTTATTGTGAACCTCAGTGACAGTAGCGGCGTAACACCTTCAATTAAGGGAGGGCACTGCCGACTTTTGGTCCCATTCTTTCCATGCAACGCCCATAGGGCTAATGTTAAAATGCCAAAATCAAAGGGGGGCACGGTGCCCCGGTGCCCTCCCCGTTCCGCCGCCTATGCTCAGTGACCTGACCTCTATGATCTGACCTGGTATCAGTGACCTCAAATAGCAAAAGATGTGTTTGACGGACAATGCCCAATCGATGATTTTCAATGGTGCTCCTTTTTACTCGTTTTTACAACACATTTCTTGAAATGCCTGTAAACGGTGAAAATTCGAACTTTGACCTGACCTGTGACGTCATCGGTTAGGCCGAGGTCAATGAAATTAGGTCACAAGGTAGTTCCCTGTTAGCGCTATCCAAAGCCGTTTGAATTTTGAAAATCGGCCGGTAACTTTCCGAGATCTAAGGGGGGTGGGTAAGTTCCGCCGATAGACCTACGGGCGCGGGTTAAGTCTGAACGGTATAGATGGCTCTTTGTAAACTGTTTTAGTAGTTATGAAACGCAGCAGTTTAGGCCTGGTAGTGGTACCTGTCCCGGAGCTGTCTATTACGTTTTGGTGGGCGACCTTCCTGACTGACTGGTGTAACTGTACCAATGCAAGTATGATGCAGAAAGAATGATGTCAATATAATGTAGAACGATTTAATGCAGAAAAGCGTCCTGCGAACGTTAACTGCTTTGGTCAGATCCTAAAAAGAGGAAGTCTGTCATATTACAGGGTCATAACTTCGAAACCAGAATTTGCTTATACAGTGTCCCAAAATTTGTAGATGTGGGTGGGAAACGACATCGAAATGCAGATCATTTTCCACTCTCACCTCCAGTTTTCAAGCCCAATTTTCCACTCCCAATCCCACCGAGAAGGAGCAATTGCGGGAATGGTTGTTTTACATCTGTCACAGTTGTAGATAGATTAATGTTTTTGATCATTTTCCCACTCTTTTTGGGCCTTACCTGACCGACAATTTTCACTTTCATCCTTTTTTTGGTCAGCAATTTTCCCCTCTGACACCCAAGCAAAAATATGATTTTGGTACACTGTGCTTATATGTATCCCCACGGTGAAAGGCTGGTTCGGATGCCACTCATTATACATTTTTTTAAGGCTTTGTGCAGTAACACTAAAATTGGCCTTTGTTTTTATTGTTAATGTTTTGCGTCTTCCAGAAAACCTCGGCATTCCTGTACCGGACTCTGCTGGCGCTCACCTACAACTGGACCTGGACAAAACGGTGGCGGGAGCATCAGCTGCAGACGCACCTGTACCGGACTCTGCTGGCGCTCACCTACAACTGGACCTGGACAAAACGGTGGCGGGAGCATCAGCTGCAGACGCACCTGTACCGGACTCTGCTGGCGCTCACCTACAACTGGACCTGGACAAAACGGTGGCGGGAGCATCAGCTGCAGACGAACCTGTACCGGACTCTGCTGGCGCTCACCTACAACTGGACCTGGACAAAACGGTGGCGGGAGCATCAGCTGCAGACGCACCTGTACCGGACTCTGCTGGCGCTCACCTACAACTGGACCTGGACAAAACGGTGGCGGGAGCATCAGCTGCAGACGCACCTGTACCGGACTCTGCTGGCGCTCACCTACAACTGGACCTGGACAAAACGGTGGCGGGAGCATCAGCTGCAGACGCACCCGCTGCAGACAGACCAGCACACTCGCCCGCTGCAAATGAACCTGCAGAGGACGCACCTTTGATTGAAATGCGAACGCCTCCGCTACAGCGGCACAGAAATCGGATGGTGGCCACGCGTGAAAACATGTCGTCATTTAACAAGGTTGCGCAAGTTCTCCCCACGATACGTGTACAAAATGATTCCAATGATGACAGACTGGATGACGTGGTGTCAGACACAGACTCTGATCCTGACTGGATGCCTCCCAGCAACGAGTCTGCTGACATGCTTGACCGGACGTGGTCCCTCGACGAAGTGTGTGAAATATTTCCTGAAGTGAGAGGTGAGATTCTTCCCAATTCACCCGATCACGCAGATTCGAACCCATCACTGCAGTCACACGCCACCTACTCACCTGTCGCGGGAGCATCTGCGGACGCCCTCTTGCCACCCGCACCCGCAGCTGCAGACGCTTCTGCCGCACCTGCCGCACCCGCACCCGCTGCAGATACTTTGACGACCCAACCTGCAGTGAATGTACCGACAGCGAGTACATCTCGCGAGGATGAACCTCACCTGGAAGGATCCCCCAGTCATGGTGTCTTTTATAGAGTGTCGCCTACTGCTAAAACGTACGATACAATAAACTCATGCCTGTTTTGTAAAAAGAAAATCAAACAGAAAATGCGCCGCCATTTGAAAACAAAACATTCAGACAAACAGCAAGTGGCGCATGCCATGACGGGGACAGCTGATCAACAGGACAGAAAGTTTTCCCTTCTTATCAGCCGGGGTAACTTTGAGCACAACTTGGAAGTACTGGAAGCTGGAAAGGGGAACTTATGTTGAAGAGGAGACCCAAGAAGCCCGACATACCAGTCACCAAGTTCCTGCCATGTCCTGGATGCCTGGCGTTTATGTTGCGTGAGGACCTGCAGCAGCATCATCCAGTTTGTCCTGCAGACAACATGGACAGTCTGGACAACGCAATGATCACCACCAAGGCGGAAACCTGCTGCGCAGGTTTGATCCAGGAGACGTACCTGAGTTCGTAAGGGAGATACGAGACAAAGCTATAAGGGACGTAGTTTGTGGCGACAGAACGTTGGTGGCATATGCCAACTACACCGTAGAAAGCAAAGGAAAAAACGAAAACCACTTGAAGCCAATAAAAACCAGAGTGACCAAACTAGCCAAAGTTCTCCTAGATGTACGGACAGGAAGAGTCAGCCAAACCTCACTATGGATGAGCTTTGTGACGCTCGATACTTTGACGACATTGTGCATGTGACAAAGCAAGCAGCGGGATACAGGGAAGGCACTAAGCTGACCCCACCAACGTTCCTAGTGCCTACTGTGCCAAGAACAGTGGGAACTGCGTTGGGGAAGGTTTGCCATGTACTACTGGGCGTCAGTATGCGAGAAGGAAACACGGAGATGCAGAACCGAATCTCCATCTTCAAGAGACTGCTAGAAAACGAATGGGGCGATAAAATGGGGCGCGCCTCACTCGAAACATTGAATTGAGAAAACAGAACGCAGAGAAACAGCTGCCAACCACCGAAGATATGAAACGGCTACAGAACCACCTTCAGACCAAACTGGCATCCACGATGGAGTCTGTGAGTAGAAAGCCTAGCGTCAAGTCATACAACACCTTGGCGTGCGTAACAGCCGTCAGCCTCATGGTGTTCAACAAACGTAGAGGTGGAGAGTCCATGAAGATTCGTGTCCGTGATTACACTTCAAGAGCGGCGTACACCCAAAACGAGACAGTCGTCAATTCGCTATCAGACTTGGAGAACAGATCATGGACAAGATGTGCCTGATCAAAACGCGTGGCAAACGTGGAAGGACTGTGCCGGTTCTCATACCACAGATGGAGAAACGGGCGATCGATCTTCTGGTTTCTCTCCGTGAGTCGGTGGGTCTGCGTGATAGTGTACCAGAAGAGGCGCTCTTCTCAAAGGCTCCGGAAGGAAGACTCGTAAACGGGTGGTATCAGCTGAAGAAAGAATGCAGAGATGCTGGTTGCCGAGACATAAACGCCATCACTTCAACAAATATGCGCAAATATCTAGCCACGATCGCCCAGATCATGAACCTATCAGAAATGAAATGGATCAGATTGCCTCACACCTCGGACACGAATAAACCGTTCACAGAAAAATTATCGCCTACCGGACAGACAGTAGAAACTCGCGAAAATAGCGAAACTTCTTCTGTCTACCGAAGAAACGCTTGGAGCCAATCTCGACGATGAGTTGCTGAAGGTCAGTACCATTTACCATTCAGAATACGTAATTTGTCTGAATAACGCATAAATAGCTTGTTGGTAATTACCGGTTGTTCTTATTTATTAATTTTACCATTCTCAGGAAATACATGTAATTGTAAACGCTAAAGCAAGCACAATTGAGCTGGATGTCACCGTGTTTTTCGGGTCGGCCCCATACATGTCCGCTTTAATTATTGTCGTTCTGTGCTTCAAAACAGATGTGCACCGCATGTCAAATCCTAGCATGTACACCAGCATGCGTGGCCTTGTCCACTACACCCGCGCAGCCCGTGGAATGAAAAGTGAAATTTAAGTGAGGGCCCATTTTCGACGCGACGATTTTCGACCCCGAGGCATCAAGTGCTGCGGCTTGTTTATTCAGAAGCTGTTCTTATCTCCGTAACTGTAACACATCTGATTTACATACAATAGTTGCGGCCCAGTAACACTGTCCGCAGTTCGTAAGGTATCGAGATATTTATCCTTAGTACTTTCTGTTGTGTACTTTCGGTTGTGTTTGCTCTGTCACACTGCCACCAGCGGTCCTCGTGTGCCCTATCACTGTGTTGGGTCATAGTGTTTTGTCTGTGTGGCCGCCAGGAGCGTCAAATGCAGTCGGCGCTACGGCTGGCCGTGTCAGCGACCCACCTGCTCGGCCACGGCCAACAGGCAGCCGGCTCCGACGTCAAGTAGGCGCTACGGTTCCTGACGCCAGCAGGAGCACTTGACCAGCAGCTCACCGCCACCGCACAGGACCTGGCACAGCTCGGCACAGGTACACGATCTTATTGATCTGATGCTTCATAACGCTTGTCATAGTTTGTTTTCACCTTCGTGACCTTTACTTAAGGTAAATACTTAAGGTTAATACTATACTGATAAGTGCACTGATTGTTTATGTGTCCCTATTAAATTAGATCATGAAATGAGAAACTTTTACTGTTCGTGTGAATCGTGATCGTTCACTCTGATCCAGCACGGCAGACCAAAGTGTTCGTGTAATCGTCAAGTTCACTAATAATTGCGTATCTGATCGAATCGTTTCATTAACCGGAGGACCAAAAGAGTTCTTTGGTGAATGTCTATTTCTTGAATATTCACCACACAATGCACGTTAATCGTATCGTACGACGCCGGCGCCGTTGCGCCGGCGGAGCCGCGTCGCCGTCGTCGTCGCGTCGCGAACTGCCGAGCCGGCCGGCGTCGGGCCGGTCATCGCACACATGTGCCCCAGATGACCACGCGGGCCCCAGTACACCACGTGGGCGGCGAGGCTCGGCTGAGCCCGCCGATCGCTGCCGTCTCCTCCACGGCACAGTACGTTTTCTCTCAAACATGGCCGGCCCGAATTTTCGCCTCGCTCGCGGAAATTCTAAACGTAAGAGAGAAAACATTAGCGAAACAACAAACAGCTGCTCGCAGGCAGTGTCTCTGTCTGTATCGTACAGCAATAAACGACCACTAAAGCTAAGACTGTAAACTACGTCGGCTGCGCCGCGCGTCGGTCCCGATCTAAGGCTGCTACACTCTAAGGCTGTAAACTTCTAACTCGTACAAGACCAACCGGCTAAATGAGCCAGGAGCGACACTGCGACAGTGTGAACGCTGGCGACTGTCGGACGGCTCACAGCTGTTGGCTAATGGCTAAACACCAAACACAAATGACCGGCGCACAGAATGAACGACTCATTCTCGCACACGCACACGTTAACACCGCGAATGGCGGACGCAGTAAACACTAATAGATGGCCAGACTCCGACACTACTCGCCGGCGGCACAGAGGGGTCGTAAACGACTCACCTCAGTCGTCTCACACGCGCACATTACCACTCTGAGTCCATTTACTGTCCGTCACCGTCGCGCTCGAGACGGCAGAGACCAGAGACCGACCGCCTATTCCGAATTTCCGACCAGTGGCGGTGGCCACTAACACTTTGACCACCTGCACTCGGCTGTCGGCGCCAGGGAACACGGTCACCACTCGCTCCAATAGCCAGTGCCCGCGAGGCAGGTTGTCCTTTGTCACCAGCGCTAATTCGTCGAGCTGCACGTCTGCCGGGTCTGCGCGTCACTTCACCCGTGTGGTGAGCGTCCGGAGGTGCGGCCCGGGGCCGGCTTGCCCACTTGGAAGGCTGTAGGTCACTCGTCGGCGTCGGCGCTGGCTGGGCTGACCGTTTCCGGCACGGCATGCAGGCAGGTGTGTACCGCTCCGCAGCGGCCCTGCCACTGATGACCCAGAATTGGTGCCGCAGGTGAGTCAAAACGTGCTCTGCGCCAGAATGGGAGAGCTTCTTGTGTCGATCGGTGACTATCAGCCGAGTGATGTCTCCGCGTGCAGGTAGAATCACCCGGTGCTTGACCTTGAAGTCTAGCTGAGCGTGGCGCAGCTGGCCCCCGACTCTTAGAAGGCCGCTCGAGTCCAGGAAGGGGTTAAGCCGGTGCAGCTGGCTGTTCGGGGGAAGCCGCCTTCCGTGCTGGAGAGCGGCGATATCATCGCCGAAATGCTCGGCCTGTGTGCTGAGCAGCCAGACGCGCTCAGCTTCTCTCAGCTCTTCAGCAGTCAGCGGTCCCGTCCGCCGATCAGCTGCTGCCCGGCTGCGGCTGTTGTAAGCGAACCTGCGCACCCACGCTGTCACACGCAGCAGCCTGAGCCACGATGAGAACCGGCTGGGGTTTATGGCCGGCTCAGCTCCCCTGATGACGCAGGCTGGTGCTCTCATTTCGGCCGTTTCCTCGTCTCTCGGGCGCTCTGTCGGGCGGGGCGGCGCGGCGGGCCGGTCCTGAGGACGGCGCGACAGGACGGCGCGACCTTGGCCCCACTCTTCGCCCGGTGCCACCTCAGCCACCGAGCAGCCTCGGCTGCCTATGTTCGATGAGTTCAGTGACCCTGGCACGTTTTGCCATCGAGTCACTTCCGAAGCGTCCTGGGTTTCCTCGCTGACACGGATATGGTGCACGTCCTTGTTGACTGGCAGGTTCTGGTACGGCGCGCGGCCGGTGACCGTCCAGCCGAGCAGTGTTCTCACGGCGCACGGCGCACCCGGTGGTCCGTCGATCACCTCACGTGCCACGATCAGTTCTATGACGTCAGCGCCCAGAAGTACTTCTACTGGACCTCGAGTCGCACTCGGCAGATCCAGGTCAGCGAGATGAGGCCATTTGCCCTTCTCCCGTGACCAGTCCATGGCGTGATTTGACACACTCAGCGTCGGCGTCGTTTGGGCGTTCCGTATTTCGTGACGTGTGCCACCGCTGCTGACAGGCTCGATCACGAAGGACACACGGCATGATCTGAGTTTCACTTCCGTTTATGGTACTCAGGACCGAACTGTCAATGGGTCCAGAGATGCCGAGACGGTCGCTCAGGCCTTCGGTCACCAGCGTTACCTGGCTCCCGAGGTCGAGAAGCGCGTGGGTCGTGCAGCGCCCAGCAGGACCATGCACCGTTATCGGCAGTGTCTGCAGCAGCACCTTACAGGGTGGCTCGACCACCGCAGTGCCGACATGTTTCACTGGTGACGGCGCGCTGCCGGCAGCACTGCGCCGTGGAAACACACGGCCTCCGTTGTGCAGAAGCGTGTGGTGACGTTTTCCACAGTTCTCGTGTCCACAGTTTGTACCGGACGGGCACGCGGCGCTGATGTGACCTCGCGCGAGACAATTGAAGCAGAGTCCGTTACAACCGGCAACCTCTGCTCTCTCGCTCGCTGTCAGCTGTAGGAACCTGTCACAGCGCTCTACGACGTGTGTCCCCTGACAGAATACACATGCGTCCTCACTCGCGACCGGCGCTGCCTTTATTGCACTAATTTTCTGTTTTACGACCTCTCGGGGCGCGGCCGGCGCTAGCGCAGTCGCGTAAACACGCCGCTGCCGGCTCTCCCCACTGTTGACCTCGGCCTTGGATTGCTGGTGGCCCGTCAGGGTCAGGGACGCACGCCCAGCAGCCACGTAGCCGCGCAGCCAGCTGTCCAGGTCGGGGAGCGTGGGGCGGACGAGTCCGTTGTGCACAGAGTGCTCGCCCCATTTCAAAGCCAGCGCAGCAGGAAGCTTGGAGATCACGGCTGTTACATTGGTGGCAGCCGAGATGTCCGCGTCGTAGTGAAGGCACTGTAGCACACGAACCGCGGTGCGAAGGTCACGTGACAGCTCTGTCACAGCCGACATATCACCATCTTTCACCGGCCGCGAATCGAGCAGTTTTTTCATCGTCGCGTGAATGACCCGTGCAGGGTCACCGAACTCCTCCTCTAGCTCACGCATAGCCTCACCGTACAGAGAAGAGTCGCACAACATACCGCGCACTGATTCCTTGGCCGGCCCGGTGAGATGAGCCTGGAGATAGGTCAGGCGCTCGACGTCAGTCAGGTCGTCTCGATCGTGCACTAGAGCCCTGAACAGCGCGATCCATCTCGGCCATTCCAGAGCGGAGCCGCTGAACTTATCCAGGGTCACTCGAGGCAGCTGTGGAGTCGTTTGCTGTCTCACGGGCTGTAGCGGACGTCGTGCTTCCTGCTGGTGACGGTCGTCGTATGGCTGCGCGCTCACCAGTTGTCCGTACTGGGAGGACTGCTCCACCCAGTCCCGGGTGCGTGAGGACCTGTCACCCGGCTGCAGCGGCTCACGCAGCTGGGCGGCTGGCTCACTTGGAGCTGCGGCAGCAGGCCGAGCTAGAGCCTGACGGTCGACGGCAGATGGCTGGTGATCATACTCCTCCTCCTCGAGCAGCTCCAGCTCCAGCTGACGGCGTTCCGCTTCGTCGGCGAGCTGTTGAGCTTCGAGAGCTGCCCGCTGTCGTGCCAGTTCCGCCTCTTACCGCGCCCGCTCCGCCTGCGTCTCCGCCTCCTGCCGTGCCCGCTCCGCCTGCGTCTCCGCCTCGCGACGCGCCCGCTCCGCCTGCGTCTCCGCCTCTTGCCGTGCCAGCTCCACCTTTGCTGCGGCCGCTCGCTGGCCCTGCTCCGCTGCGAGTTTGCTCAGCGCGGCTCGGCGGCGGGCTGCGCTGATGGTGGACGACGCTGCGCTGCCGAAGGTCTCGCTGCGGGTATGGCATGTCCGCGAGCTGCGCGTAGATTTCGCGTCACACTGTGCGACCGCCCTTGCGTCCGACCTGGCGTTCGATTTCGCGTCGGATTTTGCGTCTGACATCACTCCTTCACTGCACTCGCGTCCGGACTGTACGTCCATTCACTCACTAGTTCACATACATCCGGCCCGGAGGACCAAAATGTTCGTGTGAATCGTGATCGTTCACTCTGATCCAGCACGGCAGACCAAAGTGTTCGTGTAATCGTCGAGTTCACTAATAATTGCGTATCTGATCGAATCGTTTCATTAACTGGAGGACCAAAAGAGTTCTTTGGTGAATGTCTATTTCTTGAATATTCACCACACAATGCACGTTAATCGTATCGTACGACGCCGTCGCCGTTGCGCCGGCGGAGCCGCGTCGCCGTCGTCGTCGCGTCGCGAACTGCCGAGCCGGCCGGCGGCGGCCGGCCCGGCGCGTCGGGCCGGTCATCGCACACATGTGCCCCAGATGACCACGCGGGCCCCAGTACACCACGTGGGCGGCGAGGCTCGGCTGAGCCCGCCGATCGCTGCCGTCTCCTCCACGGCACAGTACGTTTTCTCTCGAACATTTACCAAAAATACAGTCAAAGAACTTCACGAAAAGTAAATTCAGCTTGCCTAAAACGCAATGTTTTTAGATGACCTAGGTTGTACAGACACACAAACCCACAGACATACAAACACATATCAGTGACCTTGACCTAACTTGACCTGAAATGGCCTCAGCCAGCCAAAACCTAGTCGGATAGTGTAACAAAGAGGTTCTTGCTGGCTTGGCACCACAATACGTCAGCGTCATCGGTATATGATAAGCAGCGCACTTGATATCCAACGGTGACCCCAAACAGCAACATTTTTTGTTTGACCTGACCTGGAAGGTCACTGACTGACCTGAGAAGGTAAAACTGTGTATCATTGGATTCGTCTCTTCCCAAAAAAATCTTTTTAGTCTTTACCGCGAAGCTCTATCTCCAGCAGGAACGAAATGGCGCGGGGGTGGCAACCCCCCCCCCCCCCCATGTGCGTTCTAGGATGGGAAAGTGGCATGTGCGGGCGAGGGTTAAATTGCGTAGTTGAATTCACATGCTGAACGAACTTCATCATCGGAACTTGTAGATCGTATAACAAAATGTGACCCGGGTTGCAATGTACAGTACATTCTAGGTATGTCAAGGCGTTAGTGTGACTGGTTAGTCAATCTGGTTGTGAATTTATCGTTGGTGGGTCCAGTGAATAATTATCAGCTTGTTTACTTTGTGTCTCTTGTTCTGGTGTAATTGCCTGCATTATCTCTAAGTCATTCGTTCCATAGATATTTTATCTACATGAAGATGCCCATCCAATGTCGAAACACTTTATTTTCTGCCGTCTGACTGCTTTACACTCGTGATCGATGGTATCAGCATTCTCCTTGGTAGAAAACGAGTAAAATGAGATGTTCAAAGGTCATCGACCATCACTGTCGTCAAAATATTTCAGTAAAGTCGTACCCTATTTCGTTTTCGGAAACCTCCTTCGGGGAAATAAATCCAAAGTAAAGCTAAATTTGTCAGTTAAAAGTCGTGAAATCAAGCTCGCACGATGTTTCAGCTCACATTCCCTAACTTGAATTCCTCCAATGAAACGGCAGGATAATAAGCGTCAGGGCATCTCTATGTATATAAGACCTCTATGATCCGTTCTACATGAATGGAAAGATGTGTTCTGGAACAAACGTTGATATTATATCTCTTGATTCACAGGCATGCACATTGACCCAGCAGTGGTGCAAGAATGCGAATGGCAAGCTCTGCACTGATTCCTCCGTTTTTAGCATTAGTGTTTCGCGTAACTTTCCGTTAAACGGACGGGGCCGCCGCCGGCCCCGGCCGCCGCCGTGCGAGTCGGCCGCCGCGCCGCTACGGACGACTGGCACACGCCACAAGTGTGATGGATTTTCGGCCAACGCGGCGACACCGGCGTAGCGTTCAATTGGCCGCGCTGCCCTGACGCTCCGGTGACGGACAGGTGGACCGAGGGCGCCGCCCGCCCATCCCTCCGGACCAGGCCAGGCCGGCCGATCTGAGGGAGGTAGGGAGGAGCCGCGTGGCTGGCCGAATGGACGGCCGCGCCGGGCCATTGTCACTGATTGTTGGCCATTGTCACTGATTGTTCATTGCCGCACCGAGGTCCGGCGATGTCACCGGAATGCCGCCACTGGTTTGAGTTTCCGCGAAACCGGCTTGCCCAGAGATGTTTGTCACTGGCATTGCTATGTGCTATTTGTGATGTTCATATATACCATTCCCGTTACGGAGTACATATCTTGTTTTGAACGTTAAGTTCCGATATACGAACTGGCCGTCTGAAAAAGAGCCGCACGTGCACGATGCTTGTAGATATTCCTGACGACCACGAACCGACCACGAATCAGAACTGCGCCTCTCGTAATGGGAGTGCGAGTAGTTGTTGCGAGTTAGAGCTCCTTGGCGAGTGGCTGACTCTGAACTGACTGACTAAACACCGGTTAGCTGTTTCACCAGCAGTCCCAGTGGAGGGAAGTAGGCCCAGGCGAGCAGGGTGTCGCAGCGTAAGTCCGACGATGGCGGCGCAGTAGTCGAATGGCGTCCACATTTAGCCGACGAAGGCTGCGCTGAGCGCCATACCCGCCTCACCTTATCTCCGAGTCACGTGTTCATGACTGACACGGGCAACCATACGGCCCGTCGTTGCCCACGCGCACCCCAGACGGGGCCGCCAGTCGCGGCCCCGGACACGTCAGTCCCCAGATCTGCAGTGATGTCGCCCGGCTCTGACGATGGCGCACAGCCGCCGTGTCCGCGGTCTCCGTCGCCGCCGCGGTATGCGGCGCTGGGCGGCGACTCGTACATGTCGCGGTCTCGCCATTGGGGGCCGAACGATTCGCGGCTCCCGCCGACCCCGCCGGCGACGAGTTTCCTCCGGCGAGTCCTGCGCCGTCTGGCGTGGTCGACGCTGCCCGGGAGGTTCCTGGCTGGCAAGCTGCTGCTGTGTCTACCGACGCACAGAGGTCAGTAGCTCCGGTGCCGGCCCTGCAGTGCTCTGAGAGAGCGTCGAGACCGCCTAACCGATTCTGTCCCTAATTAAGGTCTTTGTAAATATGTGTTCATCGTGCATCGTTTGTGATGTGAGCCGCGTGATCAGCTGCTAACTGATAATTTTTACTGCGATTTTGCTGTGGTCGTTGCTGGCGAATTGTTTAGTAATGTCGTGGCAAGCTGGTTGGGGACGCCCGTCTGGCTGTTCTGTTGACGGAACGCGCCGATCGACATGGCATGCAGCCATCCAGCGCCTCAAATCGGCGAATCTGTCCAGCGTGGTCTCAATGGAGTGCTGAGCGGTGCTAAAGGACATGGTTATTTTCATGCGTTCTGTTCACAGTTTTGTCGTGGCTGTGCTGTCCGCGGCCGTGCTCCACGGTTGCGACGTCTGCGGCCAAGCTGCCCGCTGCTGAGCTCCGCGGCCGAGCTGCCAGCGGCCGTGCTCTGCGGCCGTGCTCTGCGGTCGTGCTCTGCGGCCGTGCTTCCCGTGGCTGGGCCCTCCGTGGTCCCGTGATCGTGGCCGCGGCGAGGGTGCCGCGACCTGCGCGATGCCGTGCGCTGCAGTGATGGCGCCGCGCACTGTGCAGTGATTTTGCCGAGCGCTGCGTACGCGGTGGGTGCCGCGCGCCGCGCTGTTGAGCGTGCCGTATTCGGACGGTGGCTGCCGCGCGCAGCGTGGTGATTGCTGCGCTCTGCCATGAGTGCCGCTCACTGCCGTGGCCTGAGTGCCGCGCTCGGACGGAGTGCCACGCGCCGTTGTGTTGCGTCGCCTTCTGCCTTTTGATATGTGCTATCTCCGAATTTAATGTTGCTTGTTGCCGATGTTCGCTTCTTTTCGTTAAGAGGGTCGGGTATAGTCGGTCGATTTATTCGCACCGTTTGATTTCGTACCGGCTTCTCTTCTGTTTCTTATTGTTTTCTGCGATGTCACTTGTCCGATTTTATATCTGATTAATTCACGTCACTTAAGTATTTATTTTATATTGTCATAATAACTTACGGCGCTGTTCCTTTATTTTCTGTTTAGTTGCAGCCCTAGTACCTTAATTTCCGATGTCTCTTCGGTTTGTTGTCGCTCGCATGTTCAGAGAGTCCTGGTTGGCCGGCGCGAGCGGCGGTTGTGGAATACAAGCTCGTCTGTGAAGGTTGTGTGTCGGAGCCGGGTTGGCGAGGCGGGACCCGTCTACATTTCAAACACCATTGCATTTCTCTCATCAAGACGCGTCGAATGATGAATAATGTGACCTCAAACATAGGCGCGGGAACCGGGGAGGGGGCAGTAGGGGCAGCTTGCCCCCCCCCCCAACTCTGGGGCCGTGGGGCCGTGTATCTTATGGTCAGGGCGCGTGTTTGAATTTATTTTCGGGGGTTGGGTCACTTAACTTGACCTGGTGACCTGACCTTTGATGACCTGGAGCTAAAATTTTCAAAGCCTGTACGGAAAAGACGTATAATAAGCTGTACCAAACCGTTTTTGAGATGTCAGCGAAAACCTGGGGGGGGGGGGGGCGTGAAAACGCCGAGCGGGTTAATGAACCAGTAAGACGCCTTTCGGGGCGATACGCGAGCGAGCAAAAGGATGAGCCCTGCAAGTGCGAAACTGAGTGGGGGTATTTCCAACTGACTTTTGCACGGCACCCTGCCAACCGGTCGCTATCGGTGTATCAAATCTGAGCACAATCGGTCCAGCCGTTCCTGAGATCTGGAAGCGGCACCCTCCACGTGCGCACGTGTAGTACACTTCAACGTTGGTCGTTGACGCATTGAAATACATTGCCAAGTTGCTCATAGGTACTCAGAATTTTCCGCCATTCTACGAAAGCTTGCTTCGCTCGCTCCGCTGGCTCGCTTGTAATAAAGCACGTAAAAAATATGTCAACTTAAAGTGCAATTTAAAAACAAAAATGTACGTCCACCTATGCACTACATTTCAAAGCAAAAAAAAAATGTCCACTTATACCGTTATCTCAAGACAAAAAAAAATATGTCCACCTAAAAGTACAGTCCACCGAAACGCTTTTTTGCACCCAAATTCGACCGGCTACCACATCAAAACTAACCGGCATAGGACAGCGGCCAGTTGATATTTTCTTGCTACCTACCTGACGTGTGCTGCCATCTAAAAGTCATCCTCCCAGCATGCGTAGTTTTCAAGTCCACCGAAAGACGAAATACGCTAAAGTCCACCCATCCCGGAATTTGGAATATGTGTGTAATCACGACTTGCGACTGATGTGATAACAAGGTACGTCAGCCGGAGGCAAATTTTGAAGAAAAAATAAATGTCTCGGGGCTCGGATATAGCCGGTATGTTCAACCTATCGATACCAAAATTGTGTTTGGCGACGAGCTTAGGAAATGGCATCGATCATATCAATGTGAACTCGAGCGACTTGACAAAAGAAAACACAGTAATTCGTATTCGTTTCGGGCTACACTGAGGTAAAAAATTGTTAAAAACCAAATATTTCGGCTTTATTGAGAAGCCTTGTTCACTGGTTTAAAATATCAGTGTAGCCCGAAACGAATACGAATTACTATCATTTACCTGAGGAAGATCAGAAATGACACTTCGTCAATACCTAAAAGAAAACACACTTGTGCAGTAGCACGTGTGTCCTCGCCGTTTCAGATTTACTTTCGTTTACCGTTTTCAAATACATGATGAGCCTTTCTATTATTTGGTCATCTACATGCCTATGTAGGCAAAGCCGAGGGTTCCGCCATCGGGAACTGTGGTAGTCAGGATGCCTAAAAAATTGTTTCTGAGTGACTATATGCAAACAGATGTGCATTTTGGGTCCCTCCATTCCTAAAACCATGGCGGAGCCGCCGCAGGCTGAACCTTTCTCTGTCATTTTGACACCTGGCATAAGTCAAAAGTCAGCATGGCACCGACACCACACCCAGTCACTCTCTCCGTCCGTGTCATTTCCGGACGCTGCTGGCCATATAATGAGATGCCTGACCGCGGCCAACACACCGAGCAAACAATAATATTTTGACAAACGGCGGCGCCGCGCGGCACGGCCGGCCATTGTCGGTCGTGTAACCGGAGGCGGCGCGCTCGGGGCGCGCGGCTCGCGTTTCGCCCGCTTTGATAGCGTGTCGGGCGAGGCGTTGAGACAACACGAGCGTCCCGGTGCGGGAGCAGGGCGGCGCCTGGCCCAGCACCCTCTCAGCAGCTACACAGCTGCCGACCCGCAGCCCCACACACTGGAGGTGGCGGCGGCGCGGCAACCGGCAGCTGAGCCTGAAAAGTGGCTACTTTTAGTGCTTTGTGATCAGGAATGCATGCGTCTGTATTGTGCAAACATGAAAGCACGCTGCTGACGGCTAGGTTTCCTCTTGGGCTCCACCCGGCGCCTGTCAGCTTCTGTATAGCTCGTATGCTAACGCCTGTACAGACGGATGCAGTTGTGATTGTGGCACGTACGCTATAACATATTTTGTTTGAACAGACAAGCATCTAATTACTATATGTATATTCAGAGCTAAGGGCTGCCTCGCCAAAGCACCGGCATTTTGTGGTTAGCATGTGCTAGAGTTGCAAAATGTGCAGTCGTGTCTTCATCACAACCCAGATCGTGGACGAGCGCTCGAGCTTTTTAAAGCCTCGGCTTACAACCCCCAAATCAGCCTGTTCTTTTCACTCACAGTTATTCTGTCAGCCACTTTGTGCAGGTATGACAATTACGCCGTATAATTGTGGCACTCACCGGCATCAGGTGCCGGCCGGCGGCGGTGGCAGCCTGTTCATATGCAGCAGCACATGCTCGCTGTCAGCGGCAGGCCGCGAATCAGCGTCAAATTATAGTGAGGCGTCGGCCCGTTTCACGCCGCGCATTGACGTGATGATTAATTACGGAGCATGACGGGCCGAAAATGGCCGGCGGATGCCGCCAATCAGGGCCGCCGCTTTGTCGACTAATTGGTGTACTGTTCAGGAGAGCCATTGTGGTCGTGTCGGGCCGGCGTGCCGTGTCTGCTCGGTCGGTCGGGTGCGTCCCACACACCTGCGGAAGGCGGCGCCAGACGCCAGACACAGACCGGCACAGACTACAGCGAGAGTGCGGCCAGGACCGGCACAGACCACGGCGAGAGTGCGGCCAGGACTGACACAGACCGGCAGTTCTGCCAGTTCGGTACAGACCAGAGAGAGGGCAGCCCGACACAGACCACTGACCGGCCGGCCAGTGCAGCCGAACGGCAGTCCAGCCCGATAGCAAACCCGACAGTCAAACCAGACAGGTCCGGCGGGAAACCAGCAGACAAAATACAGACCATACGGCCGGCAAGAAGACCCGACGGACCCTATGGTCAACCGTCAAACAAAATAAATTCAACAGTTGCGAATCGCTACTGGTCATATGGGCACTCCAAGTACTATATCCGGTAAAGTGAGGTAAGATAAGGTATTTTAACCCTCGCATGTGTGCGGCGTTTGCCAGCTTCTAATGTGTAGGGGGGGGGGGGGTCGGTTGGACCCCCCCCCTTGCCGTTTGGCCCCTGATCGAGCTAGAGCTTCGCGGAAAAAACGAGCGTGTTGCCCGTGACGAGAGAAAGCCGATGATACCCAATTTTAAGGTCCTAGGTCATTGGTTGACCTTCCAGGTCAGGTCAATGACCCCAAAGTCGGGAAAATCGGGACCTGTTAGAAAGTCGTAAAGAGTGGCTGCTAAGGGGTTTTTCGGGGTGCTGATCACGAATATCGTGTTAGTTTTGATCACAGATGATGTCTTGAAGCATTTAGACCAGGTCGGGTCAGGTCAGGTCAGGTCAACCAGTAGGCGTCGTGACGGGTATTCGTAATACGTGTCAACCGCCTCTGACAGCTTCGTAACATGTTACGAAGTCACCAAAACTACTTCGTAAATGTTCAAATGGTTGCTAAATTCGAATTCAGCTCCAAAAACTAGCCTAGAAACATGTAAAACTCGAAAAAGTGAACCGAGGTCACCCGAGGTCACCAAAGGTCAATGACCTGACCTGACCTTCAGGTGACCTTGACACCCACGGGAGTAACATCAAATTACATGTTTGAACGTTTGAAACCATGAAAAGCTTGCAAACGCGCGGCTAATGCGAGCCGACATACGCAGAATCGCGATTCCGGCCAAACATGGTCTCGGAAAAGAGGTCACAGGTCAAAGGCCATTTGGGTCAGGGTCATGAAATTTTCAGGGTAGGTGTAAAATTGATCAATGTGAGGGTACTGAAAGTTTCGTCGCGATCGGCCGCTTTTTACGCGAGTTATTCGCGAAAAACCATGGGGGGGGGTCCATCCGACCCCCCCCCCCCCCTACACATGCGAGGGTTAAGCCAACACGGCGGTTGCCCAGAAGACAGCAAAGAACCGATTTGAAATAACCAGACCTCACAAAGCTAAATTTCAGTCAACAGAAATTAGAAAAACTAACAAACCTATTGCAAATGATGCGTCTCCTCGTCTCTGCACGCTGCACTGCTCGCAAGATTAGAAAGATAACGCTACCGATGCTATTAGGCGTCATTGGCTATGCACTGTGTTTGCTTCCATTCCGACAGTCATGGATCCTGCCTCAGAATTCGAATGACTGATGAAATGATGCGGCCAAAACAATTTACTAAAAACTCGGTTCTCGGGCAACACACAACGCCCTATGCCCAATGCCCATACAATGAGCGTAATGTATCTGGCATGCTGTGCCGCACGACACGCCAGTACTGCGGTACAGCCCAGGCAAACTCCGCCGACGGGCTGCCGCCCGAGCTGTGTTTTCTTTGTCGCACAAACGTCGGCACTCCTTCTCATCCGGTTGACCTCGTGACCCGATAAACCGTTTTCCCAGATACTGACGCATGCCTAAAAACCACCCGATCATGTTCCACCAGTTCCCGAGGCAGACCGGGCTGGCCGCCACCCACGATCAAAGTCCGCGGACCGACTTCCAGCGGGTTAATTACCGTGCCAATCACGCCGATCACGGCATCTCAGCTCGGCCGCGTGGTTCGACAGCTCGGCAGCCGGACCACGGCCGAGCACCCGCTGAGTGACGCGAGTAAATCACGGAGCACGCAACGCGCGCCGGCCGGCCCAACTAGCAATTTGGCCCGCTTAATAGGGCGGCCGTTCAAGGTTGCGTAAAAAGATATTGGCTATCTGGCGGTGTGCATGCTATGTCGTGCCGACGGCCGATCAGATTCCGGACGCTGCTGAGATAGCTCGCAGATGGATAATATGGAAATTCGAGTCGAACAGCACGGTGAGTCAGAAACGCGTATGTAGCGTGTTAACTGATGCTGCGTGCTTGGCAGCTCCGTGCGATTGCCTAGAAGGACTGGGACTATTCACTAGTAAGAAGATCTACAAACGTTCACAATGGAAAGTGGGTAGGTGTTCTACGCTCTCGCCATTATTCTATCGTGGCGTTTGTAGTTGTTGTGCTAAAGTTGGCATGTGCTACGATCAGGGTTGTGCTTGACTCATGAGTCGAGTCAGAAATTTGACTCAACTCTGACTCAAATGAGTCAGATTACTCAAATGAGTCAGATTTGAGTCGAGTCGGATAAAATGTTGAGCTGTTGAGTTTAGTCAGAGTTGAGTCGGACAAAAATATTAAGACGTTGAGTTGAGTAGGAGTTGAGTCAGTAAAATAGCTTTTGACATTGAGTTGAGTCAAACATCCCCCCCGCTTAACAACTTAGCCCTGGCCCTGCTGCTTGATTTTTTTCACCCCCCCCCCCCGCTCAACAACTTTTTTATCTGAGTCAATTTTGAGTCAACTCAGTTGACTCAACAAAAATTGAGTCAAGTTTGAGTCAACTCATATTTTCATTCAGACGCTTGAGTCATGAGTCGAGTCAAGGGAAAAAATCAGCTCCTTGTTTGAGTCAGAGTTGAGTCAGGGCTTTCTGAAGTTGAATGATGAGTTGAGTCGGCAAATTTTTTTTAGTCGAGCACAACCCTGGCTACGATACAGTGCAGTTTGGAATGAGCTAACGAGGTAATGTAGTTTTAGCCATTTCTGTGACCCATCTCAGGTTGGCTGTCGCATTGCACTAGATCAACGGCACGGTATTCAAAGCATCAGCAGCAACAAGTTTGCATGATTAGATGACAGCCATGTAGTACAGCTGCACTGCATTCATTATATTCACCGCAGACATGCCACTCACGCCGCCGCCCATCGGACCCTCTCCATGCTGCCGTTCTTTTCATCGTTCCATCACTGGGGCGTGGCCTCACGACGGCTGTGGTCTGCCGGAGCTCGGCCGCGGACGACCTGTCGAAGCCTCCCCGCCCCCGCCCCCGCCCCCGCCCCCGCCCCAGCAGCACCGTCACCGGCAAATTGCCAATTATTTCGCACACTTTGTGTGGTCGGCGGGCGCGCCTTGAATTGCCCGTTGGCATTTCTCAATTTGGTGGTCGGCTTCCGAGGAAATGGTCGATAGGAGAGGAAAGAGCTGGGGATAGAAGCGAATGGAGAGCGAGAGTGGGTGATAAAGAGAGAACTAAAACGGGCAGACAGTATGTACATATGCATAATACATAGGATACATGAGATTGAGAGGGTGTTTGAAGCATTAGATTGGACGAAGAGTATCGATGCATGTTTGGTGATCTACTATGGTAAGTCAAACCTTATGGTGAAAAGCAAGGCTAATTATTTACGTTTCAGTTAAGTTTAACTCTTGCTTCTTCCAAAATAATGCTTATTTTCTTTACCGTTAGGACGGTAAGACCCGCGAGCCGAAGCCTGGGTTTTGAACTATAATTACAGGAGTGACATCCATTTCCAAACAAACCCTGTCACCCTGAACACCCTCCAGATAGTTCATTGACAACTTCACAGCGCCAGCCGGCCCAGAAATAGCCGTTCGAGCAGCCATCGAGCCAACAACAAATTAGTGCGGTCGGCGGCGACGGCGGGCGGCCGGCGGACGTCCGTCGGCGCCGTCGGGCGCCCCGAGGCCCGTCGGCGGCGGCGCGCGAGCCTCAGAGCGGCGCCCAGCGGCCCGCGCGGCGGGGTTCGCCGGCGCGCGGGGAAGAAGCCGCTCCGGTTTCCGATGGAAGTCGGCGCATTCCTTCCGTCTCCCGCCGCGGTCAGTTCCGGCCGGAGACCAAACACAGCCGCGCCGGCCCCGCAGACTGCTCTGTTTAGGTGTGGGGAGGCAAATCTGGCCCGGCTCCGGTAGGTGCCGACAGATGAACGTTGTGTTTTCTATTGGGGTCTTCAGGTGTCATATCGTGGCAAAGTTCGAAATCCTATGCCAGTTTCCCAAGTTCAAACGAACTACTGAGCCAAAGAAGGCTTGACTTAACAGATAAAATGTCACAATGATCTGCAACCACGGCAGACTCTATGGTATGGAAAAATATATGTTTGATGCAAGCGGTAATATGCATGTATGTATTTATGTGTGCTTATATGCATGATTGTATGTATGTATGTATGTATGTTTGTATGTATGTATGTATGTATGTATGTATGTATTATGTAGGTACTAAGGAGTAAGGTGTCTCCACCAAGTGAATTTTCTGAGCTGTGCTCAGAACTTCTTCAATATTTCGCCTAATGATAACATATGCAATAAATGATTCAGCAATCGACCCGATAGAAATCCATATTTAGATGCCAAATCTAACACATAAAACTACAAGCTTTCCCGCTGTTACTCTACAAACTTTTATTTCTCACCCTTTCTTATATCAAACGGCATTTCACATGCAGTAGCTGGAATGTTCCCGATATGCCATATGGGTATGTAGATCGATATCGATATAGCTACCTTGGAAACTCGAACAAAGTCTCCATTGCGTTGATTCTGAATGCTGATATGTATTTTTGCGGTGCTTACAAGCATGTTTTGGCCACTGGGCTTATTACACGCATTTCGCCTTGACACTTGGACGCAACAGCAATGCGATGTATGTGTTACAGGCCGCAGGGACGGCGCCACAGGGGGGGCAGGAGGGGCAGCCGCCCCCCCAACTCTGAACACTGGGGCCCTCTTTCAGCCAGCAGGTCAGGTATGGACGGAATACTCTCTGGCTGTGCAGAAAGAAGACTTCTGGGCAGAGCTGTAGAAATGACTTCAGGAGTGGGGAATCAAGCCAAAGGGGGCCTTCTCAAGGTGCCGCCGCCAAGATAAAACTTACGGGCTTTGGCCCATGTTTTTGGAAAAGGGCCCAATTTAGCAAAAAAAGGTGAAAGAAAATCGTTTATTTTGTATCTTGGGTGATTGTGGCCCTGTCTTATTTTCCCAGGCTGTAGAAAGGGCCCGGGCCAAAGAGGGCCCATGCCACGTCTGAGAGGGCCCATTTAATATATGAATGGGCCCAGGAAAGGGAGGTGCCATATTATGCCTGAGAAAGAGAGGGCCCATACAAGTCATGATAGGGCCCGCAGCGGTGCTGAGATGGCCCTTGGAAGGAGTGTGAGAGCCTGCAGTAAAATGCCTGAGAGGGTCCATACCAGCCGTGACAGGGCCCATATCAGTACTGCGAGGGCCCACAGCATGGCCCATAACAGTAATGAGGGGGCCACCACAAGTTATGTGAGGGCCCGTACCCTGACATATTACTGAGGGTTATGTCAGTCAATGGCAATCATGGAAGGGCCCCCAGCAGTACTGAGAGGACCCTTGCAATGACTAGGAGGGCCCGTGGCCCCGTACCATACCTGAAAATTGAGATGGCCCATACCACTCATGTGAGGGCCTGCAGCAGTACTGAGAGGGCCCTTGCAAAAACTGGGAGGGCCCGTATCATGCCTGAGAGGGTCCATACCAGTCATTAGAGGGCCAACAACAGTGCTGAGAGGGCCATTGAAAGGTCTGGTAAGGTCCTTAGAATGTCTGAGAGGGTTCATACCAGGCCTCAGAAGCCCCTAGTAGTATAAAAAGGCCCATATCAAGCCTCTGAGGGTCCCTACCAGTCAAGAGAGAGCCTTTTCCGGGCTCCAATGGCCATGCCAAACTGAGGATTTACCGAACCTCAGAAGGCCCATACCAGGCCTCAGGGGCCCAAACCAGGCTTCAGAAGGACCATATTAGGTCTCAAGGGGCCAAGCCAGGTTTCTGAGGCCTCTACTAGGCCTTAGAAGGTTCATAATAGACTTAATGGGGACCTGACAGGTTTCCGAAGGCCCAGACCAGTCCGCAGAGGGCACCTACAAGGTCTCAGAAGGCCAATTTCAGGCCGCATAGACCCGAATAGACATCGGAAGGCCCGTATCAGGCCACAAAGTGCCTATACCAGGCTTCAGAATGTCAATACTAGGCCTAATGGGGCGTAACCGGTCTCCAAATGCCCATTCGAGACCTCAGAGGGCCCATATCCAGTCCCGGGGGAACATAGGAACTAGGCCTCATGGGGTTCCTATGATATCGAAATCGCCCGCGATTATCACTAAACCCTGGCCGCCGCACAGTGGGCGTTTCAAGGGTTCTAGCCTCTCACAACCTTTCAACCCTTATAGCCTTGGATCTAGGAGACCTACGCCTACGAATTACACACCAAACTGTAGCAAATTCATTAAAGAACGTGAATGCATGACGATTTCCCATGTTATAAGCTTTCGCAATGTGCAGTAACTGCATGAAATGTTGCATAAGCGTGGCAAAACGGAGCACTTCCATTCCCCCTTGCGGTTTGGCCCCTGATCGAGCTAGAGCTTCGCGGAAAAAACGAGGTTGCTGCCCGTGATGAGAGAAAGCTGATGATACCCAATTTTAAGGTCCTAGGTCATTGGTTGACCTTCCAGGGCAGGTCAATGTCCCAAAAGTCGGGAAAATCGGAACCTGTTAGAACATCGTAAAGTGAGGTTGCTTTGGGGCTTTTCGGGGTGCCGATCACGAATTTCATGCTAGTTTTGATCACAGATGATTTCGTCATGCATTTAGGTCAGGTCGGATCAGGTCAAGTCAGGTCAGCCAGTATGCGTCCTGCCGGGTATTCATAGTAGGTGTCAACCACTACTGACAGCCTCGTAACATCATACAAAGGCACCAAAACTACTTCGTAAATGCTCAAATGGTTGCGAAATTCGAAATCAGCTCCAAAAACTAGCCTAGAAACATGTAAAACTCGAAAAAGTGAACCGAGGTCACCAAAGGTCAATGAACTGACCTGACCTTCAGGTGACCTTGACACCCAGCATAATGCATGGAACCAATATCATTTCACATGGTTGAGCGTTTGAAACCACAAAAAGACTGCAAACGCGCGGATAATGTGAGCCGACACACGCTGAATCGCGATTCCGGCCAAACATGATCTCGAGAAATAGGTCACAGGTCAAAGGTCATTGGGGTCAGGGTCATGAAATTTTCAGTGTAGGTGTGAAATTGATGAACTCGAATGTACTGAAAGTTTCGTCTTGATCGGCCACTTTTTACGCGAGTTATTCGTGAAAAAACGAGGGTGGTCCGTTCGACCACCTATAAGTCCGAAGGTTAAGGTTTTGAGTCGTTGACCTCGAGTCAAAGTCTGGTCAGAGTCCCTCAGGTCACGAACTTGGTCAAAGGAGGGCGACTGTCTAACTTACTTTGTTCCGGAGTTATTGACGGAAAACTAATATGGCCCTAGTGACGTCATAAATGACGTCATGCAAGGTTAGCAATGCAAAGGTGTAGCACCGTACCTTGCAGGGAGCGCATGAAACCATGATTCCATGTGCTTGAGATAGTTATAGATCATTCCTGGCGCTAAAATAACAGCTTCCATATTTTCCTCATTGACTTATAACGGTGAGATCACGCGACCGACCTGACCGCATGTGAACTTAAGCAAAAAATCCGAGATATAAATATACATGTTGTGAGACCTCGGGGTATGCTACGTCCTGAAATCTTCATCTCCCTGTGAACGTCCCTCTGGCACTGAGGGCGTTGCGACGTTGCAACATCTGAGGACCGTGCAGAGGTTCACTTATGACGTCATAGGTCAGCGACCTGACCTGACCTGACATGAAAATGCGGTTGATTTAACAAGAACCGGCTTGAATCAAAGGTCAAGTACGCCAAGTTTCAGCTCTTTATCGCCGGCGTGTTGTGAGCTATCGCGTTAAAACCTATAAGGGGGCGGCACCCCCCTCGGCCTCGGGGGGGGGGGGGTGGCGTGACTTATGCAGAATTTCCCATTAACTCATGTGCAATACTTCTCAATTTTTTTTTAGGACACAAAATGTGTTTGAGGTTTCGCGAGACCAGACCGGCCGGATCGCCCACTGTGCATCGCCTGAGGCCTTTCCGGTCACGTGACAGCTCATCCTCCGGTCAATTAGAATGCTTCTGACCCACGAGATAACACTGGCTGGTGTTTCTGTCATCACTTGAAATAATATAAGCTAAAATGCAGGCTGATTTGTTCGCTCCCGTCACTATGGAGCTAATAAAGGCTAGACGGCGTATTGCAAAATGTTGCATAGCAGCAAATGGCGCAAGTTTGCGCACTTTTTTATTGCTTGGCCGGTTCAATAACATCACAATGCACATGGTGACACTCGATTTCGAGCGGGACCTGGGGGAACTCAAAAGATCGGCTTAACATAGTGAGTGATATTAATTTTAAGCATACAAAATAACTCGGTGATATGTTTATCTCTCATGCTGCTAAATGATTTTCGCAACCTCATTTTTCGTTGCGCGGAATTGATCGTAACATGTCACAGAACAACTCATAAAATCATTGGCGTGTAAAACTCACGCACATAAGATCCCCATGGCATCTACTTTGACTCTTCAAACACCCGAAAACTATGACTTGTCTACGGCCTAAGAAAGCTTTGTGTTTGAAGCCCCTTTCACCCTATACCAAGTTGTTGCATGACCAGATAATAGTCATTTATATAATGTATGGACATTTTGTAGTCGATTGGTATGCTTTTTGTGTTCATAAAAGCAAAATAATTTTTTTGCTCCGTAAGAGGCTAGACCGGCCCGAACGCCTACAGTGCGCCGGTCAAACTTCGGGGTCAACTGTACCATACTTGAGAGGGCCCATACCACTCATGCGAGGGCCTTTAGGTCAACCTTAGTGTATTACCCGAGGCACCGCTCCTGTGTCATGTGTGTACCGGTGTTTTTGGGCCGGCCCTGTCCAGCCGAGCTCCTGTTTGAGCCACTGTCCGTCAGAGTCACTTTCCAGCCGGGAGGCGGGGCATGATAAACTCGAGTATTGAAAACACGCTTTTGTTCAGAATTTGGCTGCTCAGGCTGATTCAGGTTGTTTACGTGGAATTCGTTGGTCAAGTAAACAGTTTCCAACAACAAAGGTTACCTATTCATGTTACCACAAGAACAATGTCTTGCCTATTGTCGAACGGACCCCCTCGATTTTTCGCGAATAACTCGCGTAAAGAGCGGCTGATCGCGACGAAACTTTTAGTACCTTCGCGTTAATCAATTTTACACCTATCCTAAAAATTTCATGGCCTTGACTCTAACGACCTTTGACCTGTGACCTACTTTTTGAGACCATGTTTGGCCCGAATGGCGATTCGGCGTATGTCGGCTCGCATTAGCCGCACGTTTGCAGCCTTTTCGTGGTTTCAAGCGTTCAAACATGGGATATGATGTTGCTCCCATGCATTAGGGTGGGTGTCAAGGTCACCGGAAGGTCAGGTTAGGTCATTGACCTTTGATGACCTCGGTTCACTTTTTCGAGTTTTACATGTCTCTAAGCTAGTTTTTTTAGCTGAATTCGAATTTAGCAACCATTTGAACATTTATGAAGTAATTTTGGTGCCTTCGTAACATGTTACGAAGCTGTCAGAGGCGGTTGCCAGCTACTACAAATATCCGGCAAAACCCTTACTGATTGACCTGACCTGACCTGACCCGACCTGGCCTAAATGCATGAAGACTGCAGCCACCCTTTACGACGTTCTAACATGTCCCGATTTTCCGACTTTTGGGTCATTGACCTGACCTGGAAGGTTAGCCGATGACCAAGGACCTTAAAATTGGGTATCATCGGCTTCCTCTCGTCACGGGCAGCACGCTCGTTTTTTTTTCTGCGAAGGTCTAGCTTTATCAGGGGCGAAACGGCAAGGGCGGGCCCAACGCCCAACGAACTCCCGCCCCTATACCTACGTTCGTGGCTGGAAAAACCCCACGACGGGCGAGGGTTAAGAGTGTGTCTTTTAACACAAAAGTTGTTGTGTAGGAGGCAACGGGTGTGGGAATGGTAGGTCAAGGTACAAATAAAGGCTTGCATAGTATTGACGGTATTGACGATATTTCGGAAAGTTTGGGCCCCCATCTTGTTTGGGCCCTTTTTCTGAAAACCTGCCCCCGCAAGGCGAAATCCGTGGCGCCGGCCCTGACAGGCCGTATGAAAACTCAGGCCGTTTGCAAACGGCCTGGCCCGATTCAGGCCGTTTGCAAACGGCCTGGACAGCCCAGTCAGTATGCAAACGGACTGAAAAGTCAGGCCGTTTGAATACGGGCTGAAATTCCAGGCTGTATGCAAACCGCCTAAAATTTCAGGCCGTTTGCAAACCGTCTAGGCCGTATGACAACTTTCCAGACACCAGGCCGTTTGCAAACGGTCTAGGCATTTTGAAAACAATCTGGTCTGCATAAAGTTACAGCTGGACAATGTTGAGTTTGTTGAAGCACGACCGTTTCATGACATTACATAGCATCATGAAATCCTGAGGTGCATTCGGCATCCGGAAAAATATTGTCACTCGAATATTCTCCGTCGGAAAATGGTTGTTGAGCGCCTATCTTCAGCATGTCTCGTTATCGCGATACCGTTCGTGATCCCCGATGATTCTCGCTAGTTCCGGAAAATTCTCCCTGATTTTCCCGATGACGAATGCAGGCCTGGTCAGGAAGAGATTAGCAGAACTGAGACCCGGCCCGTATAGCGCCCGGTCGACCCGGGCTTCCCCCGGACTTCAAAGTTTCGCCTTCCACCGCAATGGTCAAGTATTGCCGGCGTACGCCACCGGCCAGCCGCCGCGCCGGCGCGGCGCGGCGGTCGACCGGGCGCGGTGAGGACTCTAATGTGAACCAGTGGCGCGGGAACTTCTTCCAGACTGGGTGGGGGGGGGGCTGAACCATAATGTAGATCAACCTAGGGTACTCCCAAATCTAGTTTTCTCACCGGTTTTAGGCCACTTATTTTTAGACCTTGGCCTTTTCAACAAAAAAAGAAAATATTTGCAAAAAAGTCAGGAACCTATTCCGTCTCAGCTGAGTAAAGAAACTACCGTTTTGGCAGCCTGGAATAAAGGTTTTAATCTGCCAAATGAGTTGCTGAGCCAGTGAAAGAGGTGGATTTTTCACTTACATGCTTTGTTCCTTTGTGACCCACAACCCCTGATTTGGGGAGGACAAGCTGCCCCAACGGTTCCTGACCTCATGAAAAGTTGTGGGGCACCGCCCCCACGGCCCCAGAGCTGTGGGAGCAAGCTTCCCCCACTGCCCCCTCCCCCGGTTCCCGCGCCTATGTATGAATCTATGAAATTATGTTGGTAGATTTCCGATTTCGATTTCTCCAGCTGGGGGGGGGGGGGGGGGGCTCAAATACATTACGAGCCCCCCCCCCCCCAGCCCGAAAAGTTGGAGGGGCTCAGCCCCCGCTAGCCCCCCCCCCCCCCGGCTCCCGCGCCACTGCTGTGAACTCTGATGTCCATTGCGCGCTCCCGTGTTTTATGCCGCAAAATAATTGGTGAGTCTTGTAGTGATACGTTTCACCAGACCTCACCAGTAGTGCCTTCACCAGGCTCCATCAACTGGATGGCCGTACACAGGCGGACCGTGAACTTGTATAATTAGTAATATTGTCGAAATAGGGTCGGGCCCAGCATCAACACAGTAAGAAAATGTTCGACGTATGTAGACGAGTCATTCGGCATGGAATGCGCAAGCATTCACATGGATGCAACCTGATCATCGACCAACCTGGATCCATTAAGTTCAATCTTCAGAGGCTGTTGTGCTTCGCCAGACCGTTTGAAAACTGACTAGGCCGTTTTCAAACTGTCTAGGCCGTTTCAAACTGCCTAGGCCGTTTTCATACGGCCTGATATTTCAGGCGGTTTGCAAACGGCCGGCTTTTTCAGGCCGTTTTCAAACGGCCTGACTGGGCCAGGCCGTTTGCAAACGGACTGAGTTTTCATACGGTCTGTAACATATGCACCTTTACACTACAGTCCCACAAGCTCTCCCTTCCGTCTGGCTGTTGGCCAGTCATGGGAACGAGTTGTGTCGCCGTCCGTACCCCGTCCGGTCCCTCTGCGCCGCTCTCACCCTCGACACCCCTTCAGAGCGGGAAAACAAAGCGCCCTCGGCTGTCGCGTCGGTCGTTACTGCTGTCCCGCCGCCGCTGCCGATTGGAGCTTATTATTGGGCGGCGGTTGGCGGCCGGCGGCCATTTTGTGCGTGACGTCATGGGAACACCTGAGAGCCGGCCTCATCTCCCTTCTTATCAGGATTGTGTCATTTCCAGGATTGTGTCTAATCGCCAGTGGCGGCGGCGGTGGTTTTGTCACACGCGAGGCCGGGTTTTCCGACCGCTCGCGGTGCAGTGGTGGGCTGAGGAACGAGATGTAGCCCGTGAGCCACGGATGCAGTGATGATGTGGTGTTGAGGTATGATATCATGTGATGTTATGATGCTGTGCTAGCTACTGAACAGCGCAGTGGAAAGAGCAGTCGGGGAGAGCTGACGATATAGTTAGACGGGTCTGGCGGTAGCGGCCAAAGAGATCCCGAGGCTGCACTCGTTGGGTTATACGCTAGAAGAAATGATGCAGTGTCAATGAAAATGTTTTGAAAAGACTGTCCAATGTGCATTGCCCAATGGTTGACTAGGTACACTAGGTAGGGTAGGTAATCGGTACGTATGTGCCCAATGCAAACCAGCAAAAAATTCAAATTCCAGATGTAGCGACGTCCAGCTGCAATGCCCAATTAAATTCAGTCCACCGGTCTGTAAGTACACCCAATTTCCAATTCGTTCGCTCCCGGGTCCAATTCGGTGGCCACATTCCGGCTCCGGCAGCCAGTTTGGTGGTCCGGCTCGCCTCCAATGACGCCGGTGAGTAGCGCATTGTCGCCGTCCCGGCACTCAATGGGCGGCGATGGCCAATAGAGTCCCCATTGTCGGACCGTGCCGTGCCCCGGGGCCATATCGGCCCAGAGGCAGCGGCGACGCGCGGCCAATAATTGAAACGAAACGGCTCCCGGGATCGGCGATGATTACTTGAATGTAATATTGATACCCAATTCGGCTTCCAATGGCTGGGTCGATCGTTTTAGCGACAATTAATTGAGCTGTTAAAGAAGGGATGCGGATGATTTTGACGTTTGGTGGACTCAGAGTCGAGGGTTTGACGGGGCATTAGATCAGGTGACTCTTGCTTGTAATTACAGTTGTGAACAACGCTAACAGCTTGAGAGCACGCACTACGGATGCTTATTGACAACTCAATTGAAAGATTCTCTTTTCGCTGATAACTAATCACAAACACCATCTCAGTATACATATTCAGATTATTCTGGGCCTGGCTTTAAATAAGCCAACCCATGTATCCCATCCCAATCCCGGATGGTCCAATCAGCTCGTTACGAGAAGGACGGCACGCGCCTTACGGAATCATCACGGGGAGAAACCCCGCTATTGGTCCCTTTCTCCCCGACAAATAGGTAATTAGCGAAGACGTTTCCCGTTCACGGCGTGGTTGCCTGGGCAACCATCTATCGATCTGGTTCTGCCGCGCAGCTGACTCGCCATGTGAGGCCGGTGCAAATATGCCGCGTCATCGCCCGGCTACCGGGCTGGCGGCGAAAATCGGAACGTGACGAGGTGTGAGTTCTGTCAGGTACGGAGGAGCACGTGGCCAGTAGCTTGTAACCTAACGACTGAGAGTTTCCGAGAGATCGATGTTGAGGGAACATCGTAACTTTGCTGCAGTTGTGTTCAGCTTACCTTTATGCCAGCAGCTGACAGTGATCAATTTAGATTAAGAATATAAATAAGGAATGAGTGATGGTTTGTCTCGTCCCTCCTCTGATATTCTGTCCGTATGTGTTTTGCTCATGCCCTTTAATCGTTACACAATACACATGCAGTTGCGGTTTTGTTTCGCCCTTTAGCTGGTTGATAGAAATGAACCTAGATGTTTGTTCTTACACGAATCGATACATTTGTTTAGGTATGCCTACCGGAGACGGACAGTTGCGGTTATTCAATATTCATATTGCTTTTTAAGGAAAACACCGATAACCCAAGTATTTGGATGAGGAAGCCGCTAAACTGCAGTGGAAGTAAGCCGCAGTGTTCAATATTCATTGCTTCATATAGCCCCACTCTCGCAACTCACCGTGGCATCAAATCTCAGTCCCTCAGTACGAGTCTCCCTTTGAACCGGCCGCCCTCCGCGAGTCGCCCCGATACCCACCTGTGTTGGGTGTGTGCTCCATCCCCCGTAGGTCGAAGCCGGCGAACTGCGCCCCTGCGCCCGTGGTCGGCACGCCGTGGCCCTGTACCCCGGAAGGCAGGAAGCCAGCTGCTGCCGCTGCCGCCGCCGCCTGGTACATCCGTGATGTGGCCACGGAGTTCAGGTGGTCGAAACTCGGCTGGAAACGGACGGCAGACGAGCAGGCTTAGACTGGAATGTAGGCAACTAGCCGAAACTGGGCTGGAAACAGGCGGTAGACAAGACAGACAAACCCTCATGGGCTGTTGTGCAATGTGCAATTTAAATACAACTTTTATTCATAATATTGTTAGTGCTTATTTTTATGCGAACGAAATGATGAAAAAAATCGTCAATTTTGGGCACTGTACAGTAGCGACGGAACACCTTCAAAAGTCAGGTGGGGCACTGCTGACTTTTGGTCCCATTCTTTCCATGCAACACCCATAGGTCTAATGTTAAAATGGCAAAATCAAGGGGGTACGATGCCCCGGTGCCCTCCCCGTTCCGCGGCCTATAGGTATGAGTATGACACAGTATGAGTAGGTACTATTCCCCGAAGGTTCCCCCTTATATTTCTACGTATCGAATATTCTTTGGCTTGAAAATGTTCTCTAAGCTTCAGAATGTGTTTGCTGTGTGCTGTGTGCTGTGCTGTGTGTTTGCTGTGATATAAATAACTTCAAGCCACAAACCGCAGTACTCGTGCTGTAGCGCCATTACCGTGAAACGTGGAAACGCATTGCCCGTTGTTTTCCGACGGACAGGCAAAGTTGTATGCTTCGGTGCGATTTGCCCAGCCTATGAATAAAGTATGATCGAAAATAAAAGAGACAACAGTTTCGGGCATAGCCCCTCATCAGATTTCCAGATTGATGTTTTATTTCATCAATATCTATATTACCAGTAAAACGCCTTTTGGGCGAAGAACGAGCGAGCGAGACAGTGAGCCCTGCACGTGCGGAAGGGCGAGAGGGTACTTCCTTCCAACGGGCTTGTGCAAAGCACCCTTCTAACCGGTCGCTAGCGGTGTGCCAAATTTGAACGCAATCGGCCCAGCCGTTCCTGAGATCTGGAAGCGGCATTCTGCACGTGCGCACGTGCAAACGGGGTCCAAAATGACTTTTGCACGGCATCCTACTAACCGGTCCCCAACCGTGTACCAAATTTGAGCGCAATCGGCCCAGCCGTTCTCGAGATCTGGAAACGCCCCCTGCACGTGCGCACGTGCAGTAGCACCCTAACCGCAACACATGGGAATGCATTGCCTGGTGGGTGCCTACCTGTATGCCAAGTTTCAGCGAAATCGCCCCAGTAATTACCGAGTTACTGAAATGGGAACAAATTTGACACCTCTTATTGTTGTATTTTGCACGTGCACTGGGGGTGACCCACATGCATCGAGAGTATCCGACCTTTGGTAGAAGGGATGCAGCTACCCTATAAAAATTACCGCAAGACAATTGCTCAAACCGCTACTGAGATATGGGCCTCTCAAAATCACTACTTTTGCAAAACTGCTTGAACACCCTTGACTTTTCACGTGGCACGTGCCACGACAGTGACTTAGATGTATCACAAGTAGTCAATTACGGGGTAGAAGGGATTGGGCTACCCGACAAAAAAGACCGCAGGCCAATCGGTCCAGCGGTTGCTGAGATATAAGCCTCTCAAAAGCGTTACAGGCCGGGCCGGGCCGGGCCGGGCCGCTCATACTGAGATTTTCCCGTGGTGAAATTTGCACAACTTATACATAGATCAAGGATGCGCGACGTGCCTTTGAGGGGTCTCAGCTCGATCGGATTGATAGGGAGCGCGTGGCGCGTGCTCAAAAAGTGCAAATTCGCGTCATAGACTTTACATGTATAAATCGGCGTGCGAAATCGGGCGAAAACGGCTAATTTTGGCCGACACGGGTCCAGTCCCCGTGCAATATCTTGGTGACCAGGGATCCGACCGGCACGGGGAAAACAGCACCGTGTACAGAATTGAGCGGGCTGTCGAATGGTGTACGATGCAGAGGAAAACACGTGCCACGTGCACCCATGAGGGCACTTTTGTTGAAAAAATGCGGTTTTTGACGGATTTTGGAATTGATTTTAGTTTTAGGTGACCGTTAAACAGAGCGAGTTGAAACAACGCCTGTGGGCAAGAGAAATCTATATTACTATTTGAGGAGGGTGCGTCTGTCCGTTACCGAGGTCCCGACTTGGTGCTGCTTTGCGTGGACTACAGGCCAGACCGTTGCACCTAGCGCGCTGAAATTTGCACAACTCATAGATCAAAGATGCGCGACGTGCCTTTGAGGGGTCTCAGCTCGATCGGGTCGTTAGTGAGCGCGTGGCGCGTGCCCAAAAAGTGCAAATTCGCGTCATAGACTTTACATGTATAAATCGGCGTGCAAAATCGGGCGAAAACGGCTAATTTTGGCCGACACGGGTCCAGTCCCCGTGCAATATCTTGGTGACCAGGGATCCGACCGGCACGGGGAAAATAGCATCGTGTAGATAATTGAATGGGCGATGGAATGGTGTGCGATACGGAGGATAGCACGCGCCACGTGCACCGGGAGGGCACTTTTGTTGAAAAATTGCGGTTTTTGGCGGATTTTGGAATTGATTTTATTTTTAGGTGACCGTTAAACAGAGCGAGATGGAACAACGCCTGTTGGCAAGAGAAATGTACCGCCTATCACATAAAAATTGTGAAAAGCTGATTGATCCAAATCAAGGTGGTACAAATCACGGGAGAAAATGGCGTTTGTCAATTTTGTGCCACTTTCAAAGTGGCGCACCCAAGGGGGGGGGCCTTGGGGCCCGGGCCCCCCCCCGCTCGGTCATAATTAGGAGGCCCCCTGAGCACCGCTTAGGGTACTTTTACACTTGACTTTCCTGCCTAACCTACTATAATTCTGCACAAGATGCACTATCTGGGCAGAGGCCAGGAGGCCCCCTCTGGTAGGCGACCCTTGATGGGCAGGAGGCCCCTTCTGGATGTGAGGCACCTTCTCACAGGAGGCCCTATCTGGGCAGGAATCAAGAGGCCCCCTCTGGCAGGAGATCCTTCATGGGCAGGAGGCCCCCGAGGCTCCCTCTGCACAGGAGGCCCCCTCTGGTAAGCGACCCTTGATGGGCAGGAGGCCCCGTCTGGCAGGGGACCTTTTATGCACAGGAGGCCCCTTCTGGATTTGAGGCACCTCTCACAAGAGGCCCTATCTGGGCAGGAATCAAGAGGCCCCCTCTGGCAGGAGATCATTCATGAGCAGGAGGCCCCCGAGGCTCGCTCTTCACAGGAGGCCCTTTCTGGACAGGAGCAGGAGGCCCCCTCTGGCAGGAAAGCCTTTATAGGCAGGAGGCCCCTCTGGCAGGACACCTTTTCTGCTTAGTAGGCCCCTTCTGCATGGGAGGCTCCCTTCTGCACAGATGGCCCTATCTGGGTGGGAGCCAGGAGGCCCCCTCTGGCAGGAAATCTTATACTGGGCAGGAGGCCCCCTCTGGCAGGAAATCTTATACTGGGCAGGAGGCCCCGAGGTTTCCTCTACTTAGGGGCCCTTTCTGGGCCGGAGTCAGGGGGCCCCTCTGGCCTCTTGCAGGAGACCCTTTCTGGGCAGGAGGCCCTCTCTGGATGGGAGTCTCTCTCTGCATAAGAGGACATATCTTGGCAGCAGTCAGGAGGCCCCCTCTGCACAAAATGTCCTATCTGGGTAGGAGCCAGGAGGCCCCCTCTGGCAGGAGATCCTATATGGGCAGGAGGCCCCGAGACTCCCTCTGCACAGGAGGCCCTTTGTGGGCAGGAGCCAGGACAGTGGCGGTCGCAGGGGGGGCCATCAGGGCCATGGCCCCCCCCAAAGGCAAATCAGGGGGGGCCATCATATCATTTGGCCCCCCCCCAAACAACCGATGGGCCCCCATGGCCGTATGGGGCCCTGGCCCGTATTCGATTGTCACGAGGCTCGAGAAACCCACGCCAGCTATTAACAGCTCCCATACCAGTCTTTGAGGGTCCTACACTGACGTCGGAGGGCCCTTCAGTGGCGGTCAAGCGTCCACATTGACCGCTGAGGACCCAAATTGACCTCTGAGGGCCCTCCACTGGCCTTTGAGGGCCCCTAAACCGGTCTCAGGGGCCCAACCGGCGTCTGAGAGCCTCATTCCGGCCTCTGATGGCCTCATTTCTGTCTCTCGAGTCCCAAGACCAGCCTTTAAGTGTCTCTGAGGGCCCCGCACTGGATTCTGAAGACCCGATGTTGGTCTCTAAGAGCCCGCATCGGCCTCTGGGGGCCCATCTTGACCTTTGAGGGCCCTCCGCTGGTCTCTGGGGTCCAATGCCGGCCCTTGCCGGCCTTTTAGGGCCCAAAACTGACCTCTAAGGGCCCATGCTGGCCTGTAAGGACCCACATTAGCCTCTGAGGCCCCCCGCACTGGATTCTGAAGACCCAATGCCGGCCGCTCAGGGCCCGCATCGGCGTCTGAGGGCCCACCTTGGCCTTTGAGGGCCCTCCGCTGGCCTCTGGGGTCCAACGCCGGCCCATGCCAGTCTTTTAGGGCCCCACACTGACCTCTGAGGGCCCCATGCTGGCCTGTAAGGACACACATTAGCCTCTATGGGCCCCGCACTGAATTCTGAAGACCCGATGCCGGCCTCTAAGGGCCCGCATCGGCCTCTGAGGGCCCATCTTGACTTTTGAGGGCCCTCTACTGCCTCTGGGGTATAACGCCGGCAAATGCCAGTCTTTTAGGGTCCCATTCTGACCTTTGAGGGCCCCATGCTGGCCTGTAAGGGCCCACATTAGCCTCTGAGGGCCCCCGCACTGGATTCTGAAGACCCGATGCCGGCCTCTAAGGGTCAGCATCGGCTTCTGAGGACCCATCTTGGCCTTTGAGGGCCTTCTGTTGGCCTCTGGGGTCCAACGCCGGCCCATGCCGGTCTTTTAGGGCCCCACACTGACCTCTGACAGCTCGTGCTGGCCTGTAAGTACCCACCTTAGCCTCTGAGGACCCCGCACGAGCCTCTAAAGACCCGATGCCGGTCTGTAAGGGCCCGCATCGGCCTCTGAGGGCCCATCTTGGCCTTTAAGGGCCCTCTACTGGCCTCTGGGGTCCAACGCCGGCCCATGTCGGTCTTTTAGGGCACCACGCTAACCTCTGAGGGCTCCATGCTGGCCTGTAAGGACCCACATTTGCCTCTGAGTGCCCAATTTGGTCTCTGATGGTCTCAAACTGCCTTTTGCAGGCCCTGTACTGGTCTCTGAGGGCCCTAAACTGGCCCCTAAGGGCCCAAACCAGCCTAGGTCCCACACCGGCCTCTGATGGTCCCATTTCTGTCTCTGGGACCCAAACTGACCCTTATGTGCCTCTGAGGGCCCCGTACTGGCTTCAGAAGGATCGATGCCGGCTTCTGAGGACCCATAACGGTCTTTAAGTGTCTCATGCCGACACCTCAGGCCCCACACTAGCCTCTGAGGGGCCCCAAACTGGCCGCCTATGAGGTCTCTACACCGGCCACTGATGGCCGTATTATGTTCTCTGGGGGGCTCAAGCCTTACCTTCGGGGGTCACGCACTTGCCTCTGAAGGCCCACATCAGCCTCTGGGGTCCTACCTGGGGCCTTTGAGACCCTTCGCTGACCCTTGGGTCCAACGCCGGCCTTTGGGGGGTCTGACACCGTACTCTAAGGGCCCCATTGCAGCCTCTAGGCGATAGGTATCGCCTAAGCGCTATCGATGGGCCCATAAGTGTAGGAACCATGGGTGCAGTGGGCGCAGTTGCACCAAACACAATTCTGCAGTGGGTGCAGACAATGTATTCTGCATCCACAATAATCTAGAACAAAACCCCCTTTTCTCAGCAACACTACTTTCCATGCAGCACGACAAATTTAGGATATTTTGCCCACTATCCATCTTTCGAAGCATTTGATACTGTAATGGTCTTCAAAACTTACATTTGTGCCCAGTAAAAAAAGAGAGAAGATGAAACGGAACACATGTGATTGAACAGTGAACAGATACCGAGGACCCACTGTCAAAAGTTTTAGCACGATGATCTTAGAAAATAGCAAAGTTAGCCGCCTAAGCCGCCTTTACTTTTGCGGTAGTCCATTCACAGTTGCGTGAATTAGACAATATCAATAATTCAAAATGCACTTATCGGTACCTTTTCGACATTGTACACCCTCAAAGCTCGCAATGAGCCTCCGCTCGGGTGCCGCTCCCTACCCCCCCCCCCCCCCCGCTTCACCGGTCATGGCCTGGATTTCTGTACCCGTGCACTACGCCCGTGGGCCCCTTTGAGCTAGCACCGGGCCCCCCGGGTCAGCGCAGGGGCCCCTTTGCCAAGTTGGCCCCCCCCCAAACTCCAAGTCTGCGACCGCCCCTGAGCCAGGAGGCCCCCTCTGGCAGGAGACCCTTTATGGGCAGGAGTCCCCTCTGGCAGAGGACCTTTTATGCTTAGGAGGCCCCTTCTGGATGGGACGCTCCCTTCTGCACAGAGGGCCCTATCTAGGCAGGAGCCAGGAGGCCTCATCTGGCAGGAGCTCCTTTATGGGCAGGAGACCCCGAGGCTTCCTCTGCACAGGGGCCCTTTCTGGGCAGGAGTCAGGAGGCCCCTCTGGCCTCTTGAACGAGACCCTTTATGCCCTCTCCTGATGGAAGGCTCCCTCTGCACAAGAGGCCCCTTCTGGCAGGACTCTCTCTGGATCCCCTCTGGAAGGAGACCGTCTCTGGGAAAGAGGCCATCTCTGGATAGGAGGCCCCTCTTCACAAGAGGTCCTATCCGGGCAGCGCCTCGCCCTGGCAGGGCATTTTTCATAACGCGGCCTGGCAGAGGGGGGGGGGGTCGATGCGACCCCCCTCGCGATTGGATCCTATGGCACCTAGAAATACCAAATTTGGTAGGTAGGTGGCCCTCTTAAAATCCTCGTCCCTGTGCAAATTTGGTTGCTCTAGGTCAATATTTAGGGGTTTTTGGGAGGTATAATTGTAAAAAATTTGCTAAAACAGGTCAAAAGTTTTCGCTGATAACTTTTGATTTAATTAACCCGCGCCGGGCAGGTGCTCCGCGACTTCCGCGCCGGGCCGGGGGGGTGTCTGAAAACCCCCCTTCTAACTCGGCTCCTGGGTCACGTAGCGACACGCGGTAAGCGGCATTCAAAAGAGCGTCCAAAATAAGTACGAAAACACTTCAGTCATTTTTTGGGTCAGGTCAAAGGTCAGGCTACCAGAGGTCACCAAAGGTAAAATGTTGGCTATTTCAACATTTTGGAAACTGCCAACGGCTAACTCGGGAACCGATAGAGCTACAGCGCCGCGGAAAAGCGCATTCGATAGCTCTTTTGACGCTCTTTCGCCAATATGTCCTCAGATTTGACCTCAGGTCAACGGTTTAGCCTCCAGAGGGCAAAAACTCCAAAAATAGCCGTTTTTTACGAACAGTGTTTTTCGGCAATAACTTCTGACTCAAAAAAGCCACGACATTACTTTTGCCAGAATCGTGTTCCTCTTGTCAAAACGCGTCGAATGAACTATAAGTTGACCTTGAAAAGTCAACTTAAAAATTTGACCTCAGGACCTGACCGGAAAAGGTCATGTTGCATATCAGTCGATCCGCATCGTCGAGCCGAACACATCTAAGGCGTTTTCATCGCTCTATCATGCCTCTATCAGAAGTTATTAGCAAAAAACTGTTAGATACTATTCGTGACCTGAGATGACCTCGGGGACATCTCAGAACGAGGGGTCACACTCCGGGTCACAGGTGCAATTTTCGGGTTCAGTGTGTCCATTTTACCTACATCCCGATGTTTGAGAGTGTCTAGAATGGCGTTCGTGCAAAACAGACGCCTTTCAATTTTCTCCCATTGAATTATAATAGAGAGGCCGCAAAATTGACCTGACCTTAGGTCACCGATATCGAAATTCCGAGATACACGTTTAATAGGTTTTTATACACGCTTTTATAGGATACACGAGATACACTGTTACTCTCATCAATCGCTGAAAGTTTCAAGGCAATCGTGCGGTCGGTGTAGCCATGACGAACATTCTAATTTGTTTCTGACCTGACCTTGAGAGACCTGGGTCTGAAATTTTCACAGCATGTGCGGAAAAGATGCACGAACAGGTGTGTTAAAAACGGCGGCGCGGAGCTGCGAAAAGCCGCCGGGGGGGGGGGTGTGTTCAAACACCCCCCGGCCCGGCGCGGGTTAAGATAGAGCAAAACAAAAGCACCAGTGAACTCAGCACGTCAAGGCGTGTCGAATGATATACTTTTTTTGTTTGCTTAAGTGTACTTAAAAGTGTAGGTATTAAAGTGTACTTAAGTGCACAACTTAAGTAAAACTTAAGTCTTAGGAATGGTTGAAATGCTTAATGTTGCATATCATTCGACTCAGCTGTTCAAGAGGAACAGAATGATACCATTTTGAAACCTGTTCTATTATGTGACAAGTTATCGGCACAAACGTCATTTGACCTGAGTTGACCTCATTTGACCTGAACCTTAGATAAGTACACCAAACAAAGAAACACCGAGTGACATTATGTTAAGTACTGTGGTATCAAAGAACAAAAGGGATACAACGAAGCGGACATCTCTATATTTTCCGAATAGGAGTTATTTGAATATTTTCCCATAGGCTTAACATTACGACGTAATGACCCCTAACTGACCTCAGGTCAGTGACATAAAAAACGAACTACATATTATACAGCTCGGTGAACTTAGCACATCCTGAAAGTTTGAAGGAAATCAGTCCAAAACTGTGCGTTGGACAGGTACATAAAAAATTAAATTTGACCATAACCTTGTACCCGTTTTTCTGACATGGTGGCCTGACCCAAGGTCGACCGGACCTGAAATTTGCAGATCACATGAAAAAAGGTTGCCCCATAGGTTGTGCCAAATTTAGCGGCGTTGCGCGCCGCCAATTTTACGCTATCTTTGAAAAACCTTAGGGGGGGGGGTCGCATCGACCCCCCTGCCAGGGTGAGGGTTAAGCTTTACTAATAACGCTAAGAACGTCACCAAACATACAGAGGCCGTCAAAAAGTAAGCCATTTGGAGGCCCCCTCGATAGAGAAAAGGCCCCCTGGCAAGCGGAACACGGAGGCCCCTTTGAGCCCGGGCCCCCTCCCCTGGAAAATCCTGGGTGCGCCCCTGCCGGGCACTTTGTTCCTCAAAATGGTTTTGCTCCATGATCTGATACATCTGGCAAATAAAAATGACACCGTTGGAAAGAGCATTCAATTCTGTCCAAGGTTCAGTCTTCATTTTTGCATGATGAGCAACAGTATCCTTAAAAATGTAAATGTTCCAAACCATTACATTGTCATTTTTAGCGAAATTCATCGATGGCCCTCAAAAGACTTCACGCCAGTTTTCGAATCATTCTAAAGTAGAACGCATGATAATACGACACGGGCACCTCGATGCGATGTATCTTTTTGTTTTCTTACAAAATGCTTGGCCGTCAAAAAAGCAGTCGAACGAAATGGATATCTACCAACCAAATCGACACAGACCAACCCAATACCCACGGGTCTAAAATAACTCTTCTTCGCGTTGCGGAGCACGCGGGTAACCCTAGTACCTACTAATTATAATAAACCTCAAATAACCGCTTTCTCATATTAGATCTACTGAATCTTGACACTCTTAGTTTAGCACTCATAATTATGGCAGGTAGTAGACATTCAATATCAAATTGCAAAGGGGACGAAAGCGAAACTTATTAAACAAAGAAGTTGTTTGTCAAACGGTTGTACGGTTGTCAAGACACAAACCCCTTAAAATGTTACAGGGCGGGTCAAACCCGCCTGGGACAGGCCCTCGTTAAAAAACCGTTTTGTTGGAAAGACTTGGTTCGCTCTTTGCGCTCTCTGGTAGGTAATAATGAGACAATTTATCCGGAGAGGTAAATTGGCCGCCCCACCTGTAAGATAATTGACGAAATGATTAGATAGCCTTTTAAGCAGTTGACATCTCTAGTGTCACTGTGCAGGAAGGTATCAAAATTCTGTCTCCCGTAATTCTTCTTCAAAGCCAGTGAAATTTGAATTTGGACGAAAAACGAGCACTTTTACTGTCGTTGGAAACGTTGTATTGCATGACCTAACCTTAGTTGTTAGCAAAATTCGACATCGTACCATGCGTTGGTGGGTTCGGTATCTGGAAGAACAATTCATTTTCTTTTTAACTCTTAGCAATTTTATCCTTTTATTATGTCGATGCGGGGCTATTTGGCCGGTACATACCTAGCTGGTTAATTGGCTAGTGCTTTCAGGATCGTTACTATAGAAATCGTGTCTCTAAAAGGGTGATGTCGATCTACATAGATGGTATTACGGCACAGTCTACCTTCAAGGGAGTGCAGGCTAAGCCATCAGAATCTGCGCAGACTAGCTGCCGGGTTCTGGTCACCTGTCCTAAAGGAAAAGTCCATGGCCACGAAACGGGAAAACGATGAAAAGGCTACAAATCGTGATAATGGTTTAAATTTATTTGAATTGCCATTTTTGATGGCAGCAATTGGTTCATGACGTCGGAACAATGCAAAAATGCGTTAGGTAAATTTGATCGGCTTATCACTATTTTATTTCAATTGACATACGAGTATAAGCTGTTTACTTTTAGGGTAACTTTTCCATTTCGAAGAGCGTCGTGAAGCTAATGATAAAAGTTAAAACATAAACAAATGCAAAAGTTAGTTATAATTCAAAGGTCAGCAGAACGTTTAAAATAATTACGTTCTCAAGTTCTCAAAGTGTGACACAAACTCCGCAGACCAGAAATTAGTCAGTCTTTCGAATCGAAATCCAACATCGATCTAAGCTGAGAAATGTGCGTAGAAAATTATCCGTTGATGACACCGAAGTTTCGCAACTTATATGTATGTTTTCGGCCTCTAATTGACACCGGCCCGATAGCCCTCATACCCCACCGGCCAAGCACTTGGCCACCTTGCAGACCTTTGTTGAACGTCAAAATGTTTACATTGATGGTTGATCTATAATCTTAGTCCTTATAGGCTTTCTGACCCGCGGATAGAAAAATGAATGCAGAAAAGCTAGCGTTGATTAGATGCAGAAACAAGTGGTGAGTTTTGAGATATCTATATTGTTTAAAAAAAAAACGACCAATTTACTCCACTTTCCCTTCCCCGTAGGTAATTATATTGGAACATAACAATGGACGGTTCAGGCATCGGTGGGTCCGTGATGGTGCTGGTCGCTGCTGGGGTGAGGGGGGGGGGGGTGTAAGAGGCATGCTCTCCCATAAGGCTTCCTGACCTCCGAAAACTTCTCAAACTTCGCCTACTTATACCTATGCTGCTTTAACTGATAGGTAAGGCAGGCTAGCTGGATGAACTTTTGTTTTATACCTATTCGCCTTCTTTGCAAGGGAAGCCACACAACTTCGGCGAAGCTCGGTCTCTCCGTAGATGCAAATACAATACCGCAAGTGCCCCCATCGGTTAACCGATGATTTTTCATACTCTAATGCAGGTTCACCTTCCTAGAACTTCGAAGACTATATACTTTGATTTACTTTGACCGTCTCTTAAAGTCACTTAGCCATGCCATCCAATTATACAGCCAAACTGCTTTGTGTGTCCACTGCCTATGCCGGAATGTCTTACATAGCATCGAAAATGATTGCAGAAGCAGATGTGCTTTGACAAATGTAAAAGTTAAAACATATGACAGAGAGTGACTGACCTGCGCGAAGAGTGGCGCCCGGCTGTAGGGCGGTGTATGTGACGGAGGCGGTGGTGGCGGCGGAGGCGGCGGCGGCGGCGGCGGCAGCCCGGTCCGCGGCTCCTGGTGCAGTCCCAGCAGCTCCTGTATGCCGAACGGGGAGCGCTGGTGGTGCCCGCCGCCGGCCGCCATCCCGTGACCCAGCAGTGTCCCCGGAGGCACGCCCATCCTGTTCCTCTCCGGGTGCAGTACACTCATCTCCGACACCGCGCCGCGCCGCGCCGCGGACCGCCGCACACACACTGACCGCAGCGGCTGGATCACCTAGCGCGGCCCTAATTACCACTTGGCCCACCGACCCGCCGCCCGAACCCCGGCGCCAATCTGGCTGAGCCGAGCACGGCGCCCATACGTCGGCCTATTAGAGGCCGCCCCGCGTCAGCGCCGAGGCCCCGCCCACCGCGGCCGACCGGCCAATCAGCGCCGGAGAGGGCAGTCCGACGGGCGGGGAGGTAATTGGCTTGTTAGCGGTCGACGAACCGCGAGGCTGCCCGCCAAATGCACCCACCGCCCGGGGAGCTGAGAGAGGGGGCCGGAGACGGGAGAGCACCCACCGCCAAATGCACCCACCACCCGGGGAGCTGGGGGGGGGGGGGGGCAGAGAGCACCCACGGCCACGTCCCACCGCCAAGTGTACCCGGCGCTCGGGCCTCGGGGAGCAGTGAGGGGGAGGGGGTAGGAGAGCGGAGGGGAGGGGAGCACCTGTAGACCGCAACACTGGTTAACCCGCGTCGGGCCGGTACCCGACGCCAGCCGTGCCGGGCCCGGGGGTGTCTGAACACCCCCCCCCCCCCCGTCTAACTTGGCTCCTGGGCCACGTAGCGACACGCGGTAAGCAGCATCCGAAAGAGTTTCAAAAATAGAAAACACTTAAGTTTTTTAAGGTCAGCTGGTCAAAGGTCAGGTCGCCCTGGTCGCCAGAGGTCATCAGAGGTCAAATTTTGCATATTTCAACAATTTTCGAAAACCCGGCGCATTACTCGGGAACCAATAGAGCTACAGCGCCGGGGTAAAGCGCATTCGATTCAATATCTCTTTCAACGCTCTTTAGCCGTCATGTCCTCAGATTTGACCTCAGGTCAACGGTTTTGCTCCCAGAGGGCAAAAACCATTTTTATGAAAAACGTTTTTTTCCGTAATAACTTTTGCTGACTCAAGAACGTGGCAATTTTTATTTTGCCATCATCATGTTATTCTTGTCGAGACGCGTCGAACAAATTATAATTTAACCTTGAAAGGTCATTTCGAAAATCTAAACGCAGGTCAAGGTCATGACCTGACCGGAAAAAAGTCATGTTACTATCAATCGATCCGTGTCGTCGAGCTGAACATCGTCTTTCCATCGCTCTAGCAGGTCTTTATCAAAAGTTATCGGTCAAAAAACTGTTCGGGACCTGATATGACCTCAGGGACGTAAGGAGAGGTCCGTCACGGGTACCATTTTTTGGTTCACCTGGTCAGGCTTACCTGTAAGCCGATGTTTGAGAGTGCTTGGAATGACGTTCGTCCAAAAAAGGCGCCTTTCAATTTTCTTCCATTGACTTACCATACAGGGTGGAAAGTAATTACGCGAACATACTTTTTCGTCTTATAGCAATGGAAAAAGCGGCGGTGGCATGAAAATTTCATCCTTTCATATATTCCTATTTATGTGCGATACACTGACAAAGGCGTTCAGGCATAATTGACATGAGCATGTCAAGCACTGTTGGCCAAAGCTTAGTCCACGCCTCCTGGAGCTGTCTGGTGAGGCAATCGATGTTGGTGGCTACTAGCAGCTCTTAGACGCTCTCCTGAAGAGTCGCCTGGATATTTTTGATCAAATTGAGGTCTGGGCTATTCCCAGATTGACCATTATATGCCCAGAAGAAGAACAGGTTCTCAAAGCACCAGTCTTGCGTCTTTTTGGCCGTGAGAGGAAGGACTTAATCAATCATGAAGAAGAGTTTCTTTGCGTCGGGCACAAAAGTGCGCTCAATCATTTTGCCCCTTTTGGTGCATTGGTGGATTAGATAAAGAGACTCGTCTGGAAGGATGTTCCACTAGTTGTATACTTTATTTTTGGTTGCCTTTTTGGTCACTACATGCAATTCTGACACCATCCGGGCGCTCATAACACGCTGATGTGTGTTCCTTTGCCGGATGTTTGAAGGTTGGGACGGGCGGGACGTCGGACGCATCAGCAGCCCCCAACGCGTTGTTCTGCAGGTTTGACGGATGAAATAGCTTCGAAGATGTCTCACCCAACCACAAAGCCAGCTGCCTGTCCTCCTCTGTTCAGGTTTGCCGGTCTTAAGAAAACTTAAATAGACAATCCTGCTGTTAATTCATGAATTTTGGCCATCTCGATTGTTTGTACGGCTTGATTTTCGAATTTTCACGGATATATGTATGAATCGTGATATCTTAGATCGGGTACCCGGCAATAGTAAACCATTTCGCTTGTTTTCGGATCGACTGTTTCGTTTGGTCGCGGAAATGGTGACCACCCATTCGGCGCCTGAATTCGCCGAGGTTTTACTGCCGCCAACGGCTTTGCTTTTTAAGTCCTCTTAAGTTGTATTATGCTTCAGCCAAACGTGTAATTGAGTAATGCTGGTGCCGAGACCGTTCCGAGTCCCTTCCGCACCAATCCAGCCAAAATAATCACAAACGCTTTCCCTGGCAACACCAAATTGCGATCTTTGCACATTGTGGTCTTGTGCAACGTATGGCGTCTGCACCATTCGAAGTCGAGACGTGTTGTAGACCTTCCAAGTCATTTTTCAAAGTAAGGTCACTTTTGGTAGATGAGGCGACAACAAACACGACCAATCATATTCCATGACAGCCCGCGCTCATACAAAATCTCCACTGACGGGCGAAATTGTAAGAAAATACATGTTCGCGTAATTACTTTCCACCCTGTAGGTGGGTGCCACCTAATGGAGAGGTCGCAAAATTGACCTGACTTTAGGTCACCGATATCAAAATTAATTCAGAGATAAACATTTTGTATATATTGTTACTCTTATCAATCGCTGAAAGTTTCGAGGCGATCGTTCAGTTGGTGTAGCTATGACGAGGATTCTAACTTCTTCTGATGTGAGGTCACTTGACGTGACCTGGTGACCTGCTGACCTTGAGAGACCTGGGTCTGAAATTTACACATTTGCGGAAAAGATGTATGAACAGGTGTGGCAAAAACGGATACCTGGCTTACCTGCGAAAAACCGCAAGGGGGTGTTCAACCCTACCCCCGGCCCGGCGCCGGTTAAGTGTCTTCTTCAACGTGTTTTGTGTGAGTAAGCGTGATAGGTTACAGAGACCGTTTTAATTGACTTTGATGAAGTTGAACGCGAGAAATCACAACCAAATGCTACATTAGGTTGTAAAGAACTGAATTGCGTTTTTCCACACACGTGGCGTTTTCTCACCTACGTCTGCAGGAGAGACCGGACCCACTATGCCCCCCCCCCCCCCCACCATCGAAAGGTTCTGCATGACTCCCGAGTCCCGGGGGCCCCCGGGTGACCTGGGGGGGCTTCGAAAGCAGGTGGCCCCCTCCTGGGCGAAATCCTGGGTACGTGCCTGGTGATAGTGGTCGAATCACAGGGCATTTGATACCCCAGGATGAAGGATCATACACTCAGAGACCATACCTACCAGATGCGTACAGGATTTAACCCTCGCCGGCACAGGCCATTTTGCGTCCTTCGACGGCACAAGGGGGGTGGTGGTACGACCCCCCCTCGCGTTTGGCCCCTGATCGAGCTAGAGCTTCGCGGAAAAAAAGGAACGTGTTGCCCGTCACGAGAGGAAGCCGATGATACCCAATTTTAAGGTCCTAGGTCATCGGTTGACCTTCCAGGTCAGGTCAATGACCCGAAAACCGGGAAAATCGGGACCTGTTAGAAAGTCGTAAAGTGTGGCTGCTGTGTGATTTTCCGGGGTGCTGATCACGAATATCGTGTTAGTTTTGATCAGAGATGATGGTTTTAAGTATTTAGACCAGGTCGGGTCAGGTCAGGTCAGGTCAACCGGTAGGGGTTTTGACGGGTAGGTACCTATTCGTAATACGTGTCAACCGACTCTGACAATTTCGTAACATGTTACAAAGGCACCAAAACTACTTCGTAAATGTTCAAATGGTTGCTAAATTCGAATTCAGCTCCAAAAACTAGCCTAGAAACAGGTAAAACTCGAAAAAGTGAGCCGAGGTCACCCGAGGTCACCAAAGGTCAATGACCTGACCTGACCTTCAGGTGACCTTGACACCCACCCTAATGTATGGGAGCAACATCAAATCACATGTTTGAACGTTTGGAACCACGAAAAGCTTGCAAACGCGCGGCTAACGCGAGCAAACATACGCCGAATCGCGATTCCGGCCAAACATGGTCTCGGAAAAGAGGTCACAGGTCAAAGTTCATTTGGATCAGGGTCATGACATTTTCAGGGTAGGTGTAAAATTGATCGATGCGAGGGTACTGAAAGTTTCGCCGCGATCGGCCGCTTTTTACGCGAGTTATTCGCGAAAAACCTTAAGGGGGTTGCATTACCCCCCCCCCCCCTCTGTGCCGGTGAGGGTTAAGATCCGAGCAAAGGGAACAATAAAACATAAAAACGATCCCAACGCTCTTCCGTTAGTGTTGATTCCTGATTCAGCGCGGGTGAAGAATAAAATAGCAACATAGTCCACCTCTCACATGGTATTTAAACTTAGCTTGCATTAGACCCTACCTACTATCCCATTCTAGCGTCGATTTCTCCTCGATTGCAGACCCTAACATGAACGGCGTGCAGCTAATACACAGCTACGATTGGCCTCACTTCAGAAATGATCGGCTGCCCGATAACAGTCCTTTAAACGGTCAGAATCGATCAGCGACCTAAACGACCCATTATGTGACGATATCTCTCCATTAACAGATTAGAGCGCCATGTGGTCAGTTGGTCACCGCAATTCTTTTACGAGGCTAAATGCCACTCGGTCTCGCTCTTAAAATGTAAAAGGCATGCAAGAATTTTCAGATGCTCCTAGTCGCAGGTAGCGCCCCTTTTAAATCCAGGGCTGCGGAGTCGGAGTCGGACTCGGAGTCGGTCGGAGTTGACAGTTCTACACGGAGTTGGAGTCGGTTTCGCCAAAATCTTACCGACTCTGACTCCAAGGTCGGAGTACAGGTTGGATACAGGCTGGGTCAATACGATCTCCTATTGCAGCTTCGAACCTAACCTTCGCCCCAGTGGGGGGGGGGGGGGGCATATGTTACCACCCTGTCGCGTTTTTTGCGTGTGAATAAAAAAACGCTGCGCGTAGCGCCGCGCCGCTTGGAGTAGCTTTTTGTACATCAATTTTGGACAATGTATGAAATTTTTGACCCCAGGTCATGTCGGGTCAGGTCACCAGATCAAGTTAACTGACCAAGCCTAAAAAAGTTTGCAATCATGTCTAGCCTGCAGTGTTTGTCAGAAAGGTTTTAAACTAGGTGGATTGCATGATATTATGAGCGCCTATAATTTGCATATCTCGGATTTTTTATATCCGTGACCTAAGGTCAGGCCAGTGGCGTGACCTTGCCCCTAAGTCAATTGAGAAAAATGAAAATACCTGTAGATCCGTGCGTACGCATAGGAATAGTTCAAATATTTCAGAATCAAAATGATTTGGACCAACCGTGACGACCAAGGTGTCTATTTTGCTGATAGCCTCTAGAAAGGTCATCCGAGGTCATTTGAGGCTACAAACATATTTTTGCCAATAACTCGCGATTGGAAAGAGATAGAACGATGGGGATGGTCTCGTTGTGTTTCTCTTGCCGAGACGCATCGATTGATATGCAACATGACCTTTTCCGGTCAGGTCATGACCTTGACCTAAGGTCAAATTATAGTTCATTCGACGCGTCTCGGCGAGAGGAACACGATTCTGGCAATAGAAATGTCGTGGCTTTATTAAGTCAAAAGTTATTGTAGAAAAACACTTCGTAAATACAGCTATTTTGAGAGTTTTTGCCCTCTGGAGGCTAAACCGTTGACCTGAGGTCAATTTTGATGATGACCTTATCGAAAGAAGAGTTCAAAAGCTATCGATTGCTTTTCCATCCATGCGTTTTTCTAGCTATCATAGTTCCTGAGATAAATGCCTGTTTTCTGAAAAATATAATTACATTTGGCAAATTTGACCTTTGATGACCTCCAGTGACCCCAATATTGCTCTAAGATGAAAAATGACCGAAATACTTTCAAACGTACGCATTGAGAGCTATCGACTGCTTTTTACCGTGTCTTTCTAGCCCTCTTAGTTTTTGAGTTAGAGGTGGGTGGTAACATATGCCCCCCCCCCCCTACTAGGGCGAAGTTGGCTGATACCGCCACTGGGGCGCGGGCTTATTGAACTATACCTAAAGCCTCACGGAAAACACGAGCGTGTTTGCCGCTACGAAACGCAGCGACTGGTACCTAAGTACCCGATTTTAAGATTTCAGGCCAACCGATGACCTCAGAGGTTAGGTCAAGTCAAGTGCTCCAAGGTACGAGTTCTGTTTTTTGGTAAATACCTTCGCCAAAAATGGTCGCAGAGTCGCGATTTTGGCACAACCTTGTTCTTCATGGCTCGGGCGCGTTGAATATTTTTTGTTTGGGTGAGGTTTGGTGTTGACCCCAGATCGAGGTCAGGTCAGAAACTGGTCACGGACGCGGTCACGAAGCTGGTCACGAAGGTGTGCCAAATCTCAGCTCTCTAACCATACTTCGGGCTAGCTCGGGACCGTCGTAGAGTTGAAAAATAGACCGTCTTGCTCGACGGATGTTGATACCTTCATATGGATAGCTTTTTGGAATTCGGAGGGCTCTGGGCTCAGAAGCCCTGCCCGTCCGCCGGACCGACCGAGACCCTCTCTGGCGCCCTGCCCGGGACCTGCCGGCAGCTGCCGCTGCGGGGAACAGCCGGCGTCACCGTCCTGTCCCCGCCCGCTGATTGGCTCTCAGTGTCCGCTGTCCTGATTGGCCCTCATTTGGGGACGGCCGGCCAGCGGGGTGGGGAGCGAAGGAGAGGGAGGCCGACCACACGGCATCGACAAAGGTGTGTGGGTCAGACGGGCCGGGCGGTGGGGCGGTTCAGAACTCCCAGTTTCGCCAGGAAGCGGGACTGGAGCGAACAGAGGCTGTTTTGCTAACGCCAACGGGAGTATGTGATGAAAACCAGGAAAGGACTGTATATACGAGATATGCCTCAACAACAAACATACCTAACCGAATTGCAAAGCACACGATCAAAATTTCGAGGACGACTGACAAACGAAAACGAGACACTTTCTCGACTTCCTTGGCACACTGTAGAGTTCATCCAAAACCAGCCCACGGCTGCGCATGCACCAATACCACACCACACACCACTGGAGCCATTCGCAGATTTTATTGGTGAGAAACCAATGTTCCGGTGACGGGCGCACGGACACAATCCACAGTTGTCCCGGGGAGGTGACTACACATCCTGAGGGGCGGCCAGCGCAGCTCAATGACCACCTACTGACGGAACACAGCGGGTGCCGGGGTGCCCGCACTGCGCCGTATTCGACAGGAGACCCTCGTGCCGAGTCATCTATCACCGCACCTCCAGGGCGCCCGAGCCCCGCGGAGTGGGTTTACCGAGAGAGGGCAGACGCTCCAATCACCGTGAATTACAAACACTGACCGAATCCGCGCGATTGGTTAGTAAGTACGATCACAACAGGAATCTAGTACAGGTACAAAAATAAATACAAAAGCCAACAGCAGGACGTGGACGCTACACTACCTCGCGGTGCCCGGTGGTGTAGGGGGGGGGGGGGGGGACGCGGGGGGATACTCATTGTGCGTGGGTGGTCCCGATTCCGTGCAGGCTAAACCGGTAGTTGCAGGCACCGTCATTGGACTAATCGGAGTCTCCCACTGGGAGCAACACGTGAATCTCGGCCCGGGTCTGAGCCGCCAGTGTCACAGTGCGAGTCTAGGGCGGTACTGAACCTGCAGCCAGTGCCGCGGCCCAGGAGCAGCCGACATCGCGGACAGGAGCAGCCCCACGACCGGAGCGAACGGCCCAGCCTCGACACTAGCGGCTGCGTCACGAGCACAGTGTGAGTGCCCAGCGCCCAGCACCTCCGTCCAGCGGGAACACACACAAACTAAGGCCAGTAATTCACAAACGTACTGGCGGGCTGGCAGCGAGCGCTGAATACAGCGACGCGCCGTTGCATTCACAATTGAAAGCCTGTAAAATTTAACTCTGCCTACGTACACGCTGCATTAGTAAAACATTGCATGGATAATTTAGGCACCACAAGATGGAAAGTCAACAAAACAAACACAACACAACAGCTATCCTGAGTCAGACAGTAGTTAATTAGCCACCTCCAGGTCATCCACGCCGGCTGGCATGCCCTTCAAATCAATTTCCTAAACATTCACACTCACAATCACACATACACATATCGATTTATACACATGCTTTCATTGAACGCAAACAACATGATGAGCCTGCAATACAGCGGCTAGCCTCTGAATTGAAACTTAAATAAGGAGGGATCAATTAAGTACTCCTAATTTGTTTACGAACACAATCGTGTGATTAGCATGACCAGTGGCAATTAATCTGCGTCTCGTTTCAATCATTATATCAAACGGTACTCCCTTAGAGCAAGATAATAAAATCAAACCCACCTGAATTCAGGTCATTTCTCAAGGAAATAACTTCAAGGAAATGGCCGTAATTTTTTCAATTTAAAACATCTTTGGTACGAACTGCATTATGCTAATGACGTTCCCTGGCCACTCATTACTTCCCTAACAAGCTTCCGCGACTTGGCATGGGTAGTTCGTGTTACACACATCAGGGAACGCCCTGTTCAAGCGTAGGCTGCCTTCCTGACTGAACCAAATTTATATGAGTATGCCCCTCACGGCAAAGAGCACATAGTACCCGCCGATCGAGCTGATAGACTAGTCAGTTCCAGCAATAAATATCCATCATTTCTTTGGCAAACAATCGGACATAACGTGCGCCGAGTGGCGCCCAAAGACGCCATGAATATGAAGCGTGAAAAGATGTGGCGCGAAGCGAAGAAGGAAAGGGCAACATCGAAGCTACACTTCATCTAACCATTCTCGCGCACTCATCCTTGCGGTCAGCGCCGCCCTGCGGGTGCCCACGTCGGTTTGGTTTCCGGCGGCTACCGTCAGACGGCGGGCAGGGCTCCCCCGGCCTCGGACGGCGGTCCTTGCTGCGTCCGTGAGTAGGCGCTCCTAACGCCCGTCTTACGCATCCACGACATGATCCGGGGCAGCGTGATGTTATACTTGCGAGACGCCTGAAATGGCGAGAGGGCCGTGTTAAAAAATGGGCCTGAAAGCCACCACGAGTAATAATTCACCGATAGGACACGAAAATGTAGAATGTAAATGCTGTCTTCGCAGGAACATAAACGTCTTTATCAAGACACCTATTGGAGGTGCAGTCCAAAATTGCTTTAGTCCGCAAAAGTACAATGTTTCTATTTTATTATGCTGCTAAAACACAGTGTTATAAAAGCACTAAGCAGGCTGCGACACACACACACACACAAAAAACACACACACACATAGTACACATAAGCGCAAGCGTCATACCATCGTTCATCAAAGAAGCGACAATTGTTTTCATCCAAACTACCTTCGAAAGCGACCGTTTTCTCCCCAGGGCTCTGTCGGGTAAGGCAGCCCCCCCCCCCCGTAACTCGCTACCATCAGCATCCCAATAGCACCGCCAGCAGCCGCCCCGCGTCGCCCGGACATACATACCTTGGAGGCGGTGATGGCTCCCGACTCTATCTCGGAGAGAGCACTGCGCATCTCCTGGCTCATCATGTAGGTCCGCGGCTTCCGCTTACCTGAAGAACACAGCGGCTCGGTTACATGGAAGTGCGCGATACAGTGGAGAGGTGTTTACTTCACGTGGGTGCGTCTAACTTACGTCATAGTGCTGCACTTCGAAATTATATAGGCATGGCGCAAAACACCGAATGTGATGTAATCGAGCACAATGAGGTAACCACTTTCTCGTAGTTTTCAGGCCATAGGATATGCATTTATTATGAAAAGAAGACGCGCACTAGTCATTAAAAATGATCCAGCAATGTATATTTCAGTGGCATCCATTCTAAAAAATAAATACCGTCTCTCTCATGGCTCCCGTTCCCGAACTAACCAGTCATGCCTACATGTTACCAACTGCCCCCTCGCCCTCGTCCCTCACTCACCGGTCATGCCGATACGACCGCGCGCCTTGACGCCCTGTCGGCGCATGTTGAGGTACAGGGTCGGGATGGGCACGTCAAACTCGATCGAAGCCTCTGCCACGGTCAGCTCGCCGGCAGCGATTCGCTGCACCGCCGCCTGCACGTGCGGAGAGTGCGACGTGTTCCTCTTGTACCCGCCTGCCGGTGACCGAGACAGAGTTACGGACTACGGAGCTGTGTGCAGGGCTGGGTGTAAGAATCTTCGTGAAGCGTTCATAATTACATCATAGGAGAGACGCAATACTGAAAGCTCCATGGAGTCTAACTTGCATTATATTCATGCAATAAGCCTGTCACGCTTTATCACGCTTATCGTCCGCTTTACGGCCCGTACTCACCGTGTGAGGACGGCTCTGATGTCACGCCCGGCGGGCGTACGGCGGTCTCCGAGCCCTGAGCTGGTGCTGGGCCGGCCACCGGTCCCGGCCCGGCCACTGGCCCCGGTCCACCCGCCGGCCCAGGTCCAGCTACCGGTCCTGACCCAGCCGCCGCTCCCGGCCCGCTCAGCGTCACCTCGGCCGGGCCGGGCGCGCCGCCGGTCCCCGGCAGCAGCGAGCCGTGCTGCTCGGCCGGCGGTGGCGCCAGCCTGGTCTCGGGGGCCAGAGTGACGGACATCTCTGCCGTCGGCGGCGGCGGCAGCGGCGTCTCGGCCACCGGCGGGCTGTCGGCCGCGCCCACAGAGATCGACAGCAGCCGGGTCACGTCCAGCGGGTCTCCGCCGGCCGCCGGAGGGGGCGTCTGACGACACAACGGGGAACGCAGGCCGCTCAGGAGGCGCACAAACACCAGAGGCGGGGTCATTACATTAGGAGACAAGACGTTTCCGAGGAAAAAAGGCGTTAGTTAGGTACAAAATACGATAAAATTATTACAAGACTAACCTAAATTTCAACAAAGAACTGTTAAGATGAAGATACATCACACACTACGAAATCATTACCTGACACGGTACATGAAATGGGGAACTCCACGTCATAAATTATATCAAGCACAACAATCAACATACATCACCGTGTACAGTTCTCTCAACTCTCAACAACCACCTATAAGTTCTCTCAACTTCCATGACCACCTATAACTGCACAGTGACCCCTAATTATTAATCGCCATCCTCCACAACCTTTATCCTGGCTCACCTGAGTGTCCGCTAGCGGCGCGTGCCCCCCGACCGGTCCGTCGTCCCGCTCGGCCTGCCAGGGCGCGCGGCTGGCCAGGGCCGCGGCCGCCGCCGGCCGGTGCTCGGTGCGCCGCGCGCCCTCCGCCTCTGCCTCCTCGGCCTCCTCCTCGGAGCTGCTCTCTCCGTCTGCCGGCAGCCGCACCAGGCCGCGGATCTGCAGACGCTCCGCCGCCTGACGAATGGAGCGGACGCAGACCGTCAGAGACGGGAGAGGCGGAATACGACAGACGAGGTGCAGTCGCGAATTACTTGATCGCTTTAACAGTAATGTATAGAATTGGTTGTTCATGGAACCATAATTTACGATCCCAGCTGTCGAGACTTCCAGGTCGACGTCTCTGCAAGATAACTTTACTAATAAAATGTTTGGGTAGGACTAGCCCAGCCAGACCTCACACTTTCCACAACATAGCTCCGTGGTCCTAATGGTGCGCCCCTACCTTAAGCAGCGACTCGAGCCGGCCCTGGTCGATGGTGGCCTCGCCGCAGTACATAAACTCGATCAGCGTGCGCAGCTCGGCCTCCGTGACGTCACTCAGCATCACAATCGGCGTCTCCTTGGCCGGTATTTTCTGTGGGTGCAAAACGGAGCAGTCAAAGAAGGCAAAGCAGGGTGTATGAACATACAAAATGGTAGAAGTCATAAGAGTGGATGGGCGTTAAATTGCTTTGAAGCCTAGATGACCTCTGAAGTTTCAAAAGAAGGGTGGATGAGCACTGACCTCAGAAAAAAATATTGTGGCTAATGATCATTGATCATGTGTTTGTGGAAGCATGCATGGTAGACAATGAAATAGGTAGCAACAAATCAAAAATAGGATAACAACCTAAAAAAGTCATTTGACATGATAGCATGATGAAATCACAAGAAATAAATCATATCAAAACAACTAATGCAGTCAGCTAACCATTCTTGGCCACAAACCAGTTCAGAACCACCATCCTGCAGACTTGTGCCAAGGTCCCAAAAAGATCCGAGATCCAGGGTTCGCAGAGTCCAAGGTCTGGGACCTTGATGGATCCTGGACCTTGCATTGTCATTTTTGTCGCGAGACCTTGGAAACCCAGGACCTTAAAACATCCATATGCCGTGAGACCTTGGAATCCCAGGACCTCAACATTTGCATATGTCGCGAGACCTTGGAATCCCAGGACCTCAACATTTGCATATGTCGCGAGACCTTGGAATCCCAGAACCTCAACATTTGCATATGCCGCGAAACCTTGGAATCCCAGGACATCAACATTTCATGTGACATGAGACCTTAGAAACCCAGGACCTCAACATTTCATATGCCGTGAAACCATGGAAACCCAGGGGTCAGGACCTCAAAATTTTGGTATGCTGCAAGTCTCTGCAGAATGCAGACCTTCAGTCCCAGTTCTATTATTTGTCATGGGATCTTAAGAGAACGGTCTGGACATACACCATCATTTTGTTGAGGGACCTCAAGAATCCTGGAAGCTGGACCATGAGGTTTATGTTGCACATGGGCCACTAAGGACCCTGCACTAGGTTTTGTCTGTAAGCACTTCAATAAATATCTATGGTTGAGCGACCAGCTGCAAGGGGCCAAGATAGATACATGAAGAGAAAACGAACCAGACAGTGTAGACATATATAGAGCCAAATCGTTGTCATGGCTGTGAGGCAGAACTAGAACAAGAGACCTGGTAGCTTTTTACATTATCAATGCAATGTTATGGATTATGAAACTGTCAAACAGTGGACAGTGGTGGTTTGGAAAGTTCTTTTCTAATCTCACCTCACATATTTTCTGGGTTGTGCTATGCCGGGCTTGAAGCTACTTGGAAGCTAGGTACCCACTGGACCAAGTAGGTGTCAAACTTATTTGTTTTGCAAGTCTGAGTCATCAAACCACCATTGAGCAATGAGCATTCAATATAAGCAATGATTCCATGACAGTTCAACTTTTTTATTAAGCAGGTTTTCGTCGGACAATTTTTCGTCTGCAGATTTTCGTCCGCAGACTTTCGTCCCTTACTTTCGTCCAAGGCTATATAAACCTTTCGTCTATGCATTTTTTTCGTCTGTGCATTTTTAAGTCCGCGTATTTTTTCGTAAGGTGCATTTTTCCGCCTCGTCCAGACGAAAAAATGCCGGACAGAAAAATACTCAGACGAAAAATGCACCAGATCAATTCGTACAGACGAAAAAATACAAGACGAAAAGGTCAGACGAAAATCTGCCGACGAAGAACTGTCTGACGAAAACATTGTCAGATGGAATTTTGTTCAGAGCCTTCAAGCTAATGTGAATGAACAGTAAGTAAGGTTTGCGCTCGCTGATACTCTAATTCTATTGGCTCAGTCGATCAGTTTTTCTGTGAGCGCTCGCGCAAACGAGACTTAGAACATATTTGAGTTTTTATCCTAGGTATTATGATTATGTAACTGAATGTGCAGAAAATCGAAAGCATATACCTATCCAATTCAACTTTTCCATTTTTATGAAGCCTGTAGGTTTTAATTCTGGTTTTTTTGATATTGCCTGAAAGAATACTTGAATGTCTGTCTTCAATAACTGCAAGGTGCTATCCTTCATTCCTACTGATCAGGTAAGATTGAATTGAAAAGGACATGACAATACAAATTGCAAGGTACCTATTACCTACCTATATTTTTATGAATTTGTCAGGTTAAAGAAGGAGAAATTGATATAATGATTCATTTTTAACTTGTGTTGAAGCTCCCCCTACCTATGTTGGTTAATGATAAAACCACCACAGTCCACAGGTTTCAGTTTGCATAGGTTCTGCCCCTTTCAATGTTGCTGGGCATCCGTTGGCAGAATATTTAGAAGTATGTCTGCTCATCAGAATGTTAGTTTGATTACGTTCTTGTTGTGGGACCCTGAATACTTTGGATCCTGAGATGTATTCTTGCCGTGGGACCTTGAGGACTGTGGACCCTGAAATTCACACTTGTCGTGGGACCCTAGGGACTGTGGATCCTGCAATGCATTTTTGTCGTGGGACCTTGGGGACTGTGGACCCTGCAATGTATACTTGCCATGGGACCTTGGAAACCTTGGATTCTAGAAATTGGATTTGCCGTGGGACCTTGGAAACCTTGGATTCTAGAAATTGAATTTGCCGTGGGACCTTGGAAACCTTGATTCTAGATATTGAATTTGCCGTGGGACCTTGGAAACCTTGGATTCTAGAAATTGAATTTGCCGTGGGACCTTGGAAACCTTGGATTATAGAAATTGAATTTGCCGTGGGACCTTGGAAACCTTGGATTCTAAAAACTGAATTTGCCGTGGGACCTTGAGGATCCTGGATCTTGATTTTTGGTCCCGGCACAAGTCTGCCATCCTGGGTGCAAAGAATTCTGCACCAGTGGGCCCACCCACCTGCAGAGTTTTCTCGAAGTAGGCGCTGCAGGAGGCCAGCACCACACGGTGCAGCTGAAACACCTCGCCGTCACAGGCCACCATTACATCACTGAACAGGTGACTGCTGAGGGCGCGCAGCAGGTACCGGTCCCAGTTCTGGCGGTACTTGTTCCATTTTAGAGAGAACTGCTGTGTAGAACCCATTGCGCTGGTCTGTATTGGTTTCAGCGCCCTGCAGATCAGAATCAGAATCAGAATGGGCAGGGCAGGGATGAGTGGAGTGTGGCATAGATATATTTATCATCACTTAATGGTAAATGTATTCATTTTAACAATTAGCTCAAAGATATGATTCGACTCATCAGTTCTGAATCAGAACTTCATTTAGAGCACACTATGACATTTTAAATACGCCTGCGCTCAGTTCATAGGTACTTTTTCCGCAGAATTCTGACTTCTGATCCTCAAGCTGAGTGTATCACAAGTAGATGATGAACCTGGTCCCAATCCATACATCACCATAAAAACATTTCCAACTAAATTGGTGTTAAATACAGAGCTGGGCAAGTGCGTTCCTTTAGTGCGTTCCTGCGTTCTTCCGTACGTACGCACCGCCCTTTTTAGGAACGCAAGAACGCAGGAACGCAAAGTTTTTCAAAGGAACACAAGTAAGAGGAACGCACCACATGAAATTTTGAAGCGTTCCTGCGTTCTTGCGGAACCACCCGAAAAATTATACTGCTGCCAATGACCTCTGTGTCAAATGTTTGAATCTCGAGTACGTATGTTTGCCGGTAGAGGCGCCACTTGTCGGTCGAATCGAGGAAGGCTTGCTTAGATTTAGTGGTGATGTTTACTATTCGATTCGGTTTCAGGCATTAAATGTGTAAAGATTTTTAGTGGTGATGTTTACTATTCGATTCAGTTTCAGGCATTAAATGTGTAAAGTAAATATGATAACTTTTACTAAGATACATCTTTTAACTTAACTATTGTTTTTAAGCAGGTCGTATTTTTGTTGAAAACCCTACGGATGATATTGGTAAAACGTATTTCAGATATTTGATTCGGAAAAGAGATGTCGAGCTGCTTTTCGGCCCCACGTCGCCATTCTCGGTATTCTGGGTATTCTGTGATCGATTCGCCCCGTGTTTGGTTGGGCCCGCGCCGCGTGGTTCGGCGGTATTTTTGAGGGAGGAACGCAGGAACGCAGGAACGCTAACGCACCGAGCGAAAAAAAATTGAGGAACGCTATTCCAGGAACGCACTAACCGCGGCCGGAGGAACGCAGGAACGCTAACGCACTACCGAAAATCGAGGAACGCGCCCAGCTCTGGTTAAATATAATATTGGTTCATTGAACATTGTAATTTTGATTCATCTTCCCATTCCCGGCCATTATCATGATACAGCCTTATCCTTGGCGGCACTCAGCATCTATGTAACAATATGCTGAAAATCATAATTTACCCGTGTCGATCGAAGTCACAAAATCAACATATAGGATCCGCGATAGTGAAAAAATGGAAACTTCGGTGTATAGGGCCTTTGAAATTGCCAGAAAACGAAAAAAACGAGCCGTAACATACCGCGCCACATTCGTAACCAACGAATCCTCCAAGGCCGTTAATATTTCTAACCTTTAGAAACCAATGTAAATTTTAGATTACGTCATCAAACTGACACAAAAAATAGTCACTATTTCGTAACATTTTAGTTACTTTCTTATTCGTTTGTATTTTCGAAAAGCTGTCGGTCCGAATACGTACAAATTAAGTCCAATTACAAATGTTTAATCAATATTTGTGTCGCTGCTCCCGTCAAACTCTTGATATAACATGACGTAATCATAAAAGTTTTGAGAAACACTGATTCGCATCCTCATTTGTTACCATTGGTTTGTTTGTTGTGGTTTGTTTTGGATGGGGTGTCTCGGAAGCGGAGGTTTGGAAGTGTGAGTGGGTGTCGTTTTTTTTCTCAAAAGTATAAGTGGTTTGTTTCCGAGTAAAGTTTGTTATTTATTGGGCGTTTAAGACAGAGAAAAAGGCAAAAACTGAACTCGAGAAAATCGAACATTGTCTAATATTAGCAAGTGAATTATTCTCGATTAATTGCATCCTGGTGCCTTAGAACTTAATATTACAACACTGAACAGTGGTGATGTCATGCTGGGGAACTTGTATTGCATTTAGATGCATTATCACCATGGACGACTGCTTACTGGACTGTGACTTGAGACTGACGCCCGACACTCGGAGTCTCAGACGACCAAGGTTCTATGTCGTCTGACCAATCCTTTTCCATAACTTCAGCCAAGCCCCTGCTGACCTTGAACGGGATTGGTCAGACAACATAGAATCTTTGCTGTCTGAGAGACTCAGAACGCGAGGTGATTTTCAGTTGGTTTGAAAAGAGTTCCTAAAATTTGCTGATGCATTGTGCCATCGTCAGGACAACTCTGGCCAAAGTAATAGTATGGGCAAGGTCTTCCAACTCTGGAGTGCTACGGCAAAGACCGGCTAACTGGACTAGAGCCATATTGACTCACTTCAACCCCTGTTCCGACAGTTTTCCATTTACACCAGTCCAAATCTGGCATCTCAGAGTTCAGGGACAATACCGACTTGAGCCAAACCAAATTGTTGGCTGGGTTGTGCCCCTGACTACTAATGAATAAGATCCCCCTATTGACATGTCCATAAACCCCAACAAACAGATAACTCACTGCTTTTGGGTCAGGTACCCACCTTAGCCATGAAGCCACGAGGACTGATGTACTGTGCCCCTAGGACCACTTCTTTGTGTTAATTTGTGACACCTTTGCTATTGTCTGCTTCAGGATGAAGGCATGGCTGGTAATAATTATCGTTAGCATAGTCACTTGGTGGAATAAAAAGCCACGATGGAGCTGGGATGAGTCCAAATGGCTCTCAGAGCATGGCCTTGGGAGATACGAGGAGCTGCTGAGACAGCATGGTAAGGGACTAGGGACATCTTGGAATGAAAGGATGGACCAGGTGCTCATAGAATCTCATATTGTCCCAATGTGCTGTCATTTGTTACTATTAGCAAATTTCGAACCAGTTTTTTCACAACTCGTGTGGATATATGAAGGAACAAGTCTACATTTGTAACACCCGCAGTCTGCAATAAATTATTTATTTTGCCATATAAGTGTACCATTTCGTTCGGTTCTGTAGTTCTGTTGCTCTAGCCTTTCTCCCTTGTGTGCCAGGCGTGAGTGGTCTGCTGGATTTCGCCGACGAGCGGCGGCTGAAGTCCATCCCGAGCGAGCACCGCGGTCCGCTGCTGGAGGCCTCGCGCCAGCTGTTTGACCAGCTGGTGCTGAACTTCTGGCTAGTGCGCCAGCGCCAGGACGACCAGGCCGACTGGTGAGACGCCCTGTCGAGATGTGATCCAACAGGCGAACTTTTAGTATGCGTGAGAGGTGCCACAACGTACCCCAGTTGCCCCTAACCTAATGGAAAGCTCAGGCTGAAAAATATGGCTCTGCAGTTTGTTAGGTATTAGTTATCCAGCATTACCTATATCGTATTCACTGGTCTCCGCTCTCTGCTCTTTGATTCGATATTCGATGTTCGATGCCTCTCGGACGACGAAGATTTTACGTCGACCGGCCAATCACGTTCCATAACCGCAGCCGAGCCCCCGCTTACCTTGAGCGAGATTGGCCGGACGACGTAGAATCTTCGTCGTCCGAGAGACATCGTTAGTTTGAACAATTCAGACTTGATAACTTTGGAAACTCATCTAATGTGCGACCCAAATGACAACCAAACCCCTATGTCTACATAAACTTCTTGGCTGTTTGGACTAAATGAAAATGTTTAGGTACCAGTACCTAACGCTCAAAATTACACTGTTGACAGCTGTATATAAACTGCACAGTACCCCGTCTCCACCGTTCCGCACCCTGACAGCTGAGTCACCACACCGCCGACCGGTCCCGCTCCCCAGGCTGCGGTCCCACGGAGTGACCTCGCTCGACCAGCTGTCCTCTGGGGCGGAGGTGGCCGACCAGCTCCTGGCGGGCCTGGCGGAGGCCGCTGCCCGGCTGCCCTCCGGACAGGCCGAGATGGCCGAACTCAAGCAGCAACTGCTGCAGGAGATGCGGACCTCGCGGCATGTCGTTACCCCCACCGGACCACGGCCGCTCACCTGGTGTACGTTAGTAAAATAAACAGCCCTAACTCGTAAACGCTCGTCCAGCATCCGTATTAGTTCGTAGTTGAATGATTTCATTACCTATCCTCGCCTGTGTCTTGGTTTATCATTGACATCCTAGCTGTGATTGAAACTATCCACTACTATTTTCCTTCCTTCGTCTATTCAGTTCCTCCGCCATGCGCTGTACATGCCTTCTTCCGTAGCCTTCGATTGTTTGTTTATGTCTGTGCTTGCAGCTGGGTGTAACCTTTTAAGCAACCTGGTGGCGCTGTCAACCTAGTCTGTATAACGGTTTGTGCGTACAGGGCGTAACCTGCTGAGCGGCCTGGTGGCTGTATAGACCGCTGTATCATTCCTTTCTGTGCGTACAAAGCGTAATGTCCTGTTTGGCGGTCTGCTGAGTACTGGCCCTATCGACCTTTGAATAGCCCCCCGTTTGTCTGCGTACAGGGCGTAACCTGCTGAGCGGCCTGGTGGCCCTGTCGACCATTCTCCTCTCTGACCTCGTGTACCGCTGGTGGCGGGACGGCGCCGACGGCCGCGCCATCACCGAGCCGCTGCGGCACACACTGACCGCCCTGCTGCAGCTCACACTGCGCTGCCACGTGCGCCTGCTCTGGGAGGACCGGCGCAGGGTCGGCGGCGTCGTCTCCCTGGAGATCAAGGTCAGTCAGGAGGGGGGGGGGGGGGGGGCTAGAGAGGGAGAGGGGAAGAGTAGTCGGGAGAGACTATTGAAAGAGTGATGTCTGAGGGGTTGTTGTGCAGAGCCCTGTTCGGTGTAAAGGTACAGTCGTGTACAGGTTGATGGTCCCCTACTCTTTATCCACCGGGTTCCTAGGGCTCAGCATTGGCAGCAGCCGCCTGGTACCGGTAGGCTGTGCCGCATGACCCGAGAGTGAAGCGGCACAGTCTACCCACGCCGTTTGACATCGGCTCGGGTCGCCGGGTGGAGCGCTTTGTAGACCAGCTGTCGCTTCAGACCAGCGCGGGGGAGGGGCTCGTCTCGGTGGTTGGCGTGGGCTGGCGAGTGGTGTGGGGCGTGTTGGTGGACCATGGGGGCTGGGCGGGTGTGTGTGGTCACTTGCTGCATTGCACATTTTGCGTCGCTTAACAATTGCATTCCTGTTTTTGCTAAGCAAAATGCACGGAAGACCCAGCGAATATAATTTGTTTGTGCATTGTGCAAAACGTGATTTGGCACGGTATCGAGGCAACCATAGGTCTTGTGCCACATATGTGCATGATATTTAGGCAATACGCTTATGAAAATGGTAGATTGATCGGATTGATCCTGGATGTCAATTCGTATGTTAAATGTCGACATGTATTAAATGAACGAATGAATGAATCAATCAACCAATCGACAATCGACATGTAGATATAAAACCGTATAAATGGCTCGCAACCACTAAAATCGAACCAGATCCTAACTCGGAAAAGTAGCCGGAGCCCCGATGAGGCTCGAACCGGGACTCCACTTTGAAAGTTTTGCCAATGATCCCCTCCATGGCCGAGTGGATTAAGGCGCCGGAACTCGACGCTTAGCCGGTAGTGAGAGCCCGGTTCAAGCCCCGGTGCGGGCGGCCACATTTAGCTCCTACGTGTAATGGCGTGCGTGTCTGTGGCAGGGGCCGCACAGAAGCCAGGTAACGTGAGTGAGCGGAGGGGGCCGTGTCCAGTCGTGAGGGCACGTTAAACGTTCGGACAAAATTCTGCCATACAGCTGGAATTGCGCGATCGGGTGGAGGGCTCAGGGTCAGCACAACAAGCTATGCTTAGTGCGGGCTCTGATTCCTCAAATCCACCCATTCAACCATTCGGACTAAATTTATAAAAAAAAAATGATCCATCATCATTCCACCAAGCTAGAGCGACCGGCTCCCGGAACCACAAAAACATTCATTGACTTTGCTGCCGACCTCCCGGCCCCGCCGCCCGCCCGGCCTGAGACTTTGCCCCGGCCGTGGCCACCATCCGGTGTAGCTCAGGGTAGGAGTGCTGGACTGTCAAACTGACCGGTAGTGCCAGAGGCCCGGTTCGAGACGCTTCGCGTGCTGGATGTTTATTTCTGTGTCCTGGGCTTTGCGATTAGTCCACTTTTCAGAAAGATTATTTGGTGACAGGTCTGTTTTCTTTCTTTGCTGCAATTCATGAGGAGACTTATGGACCCTTACCTGTCCTTCCGCACTCCACTTGGGAGATGGGTGTTTGAACCCCCCTGGGTTTTGTGAATATCTAAAGCGAATTTTTGGAGGGTGGATTACGATCGGTTCTATGCGACAAGTGACCACACACACCCAGCCCCAGGTCCGCTCACTCCCTCCCCACATCACCCCCGCCCCACACCACACTCCAGCCCGCCTCATCCACCGAGCCGAGCCAAATAGACAGGCCTGACCCTTACCCCCCCCCCCATCCCTCCAGCCGGTGTAACGCAGCGTCCGGTCAAATCGCTCTACCAGGCGACCCGAGCCGGTGTCATACAGTGTGGGTAGGCTGTGCCGCTTCACTCTCGGGTCATGCGGCACAGCCTACCGGTACCAGGCGGCTGCTGCCAATGCTGAGCCATAGGAACCCGGTGGATAAAGAGTGGCGGACCATCAACCTGTACACGACTGTACTCATCACCATCCCTCGCTTATGCATAACAAGGGATTTTTAATCCCATATTTCTATCAATGTTAATTGTTTTTATATTTTTTTTGTGATGCATCGACTCTTGATAAATGCATTGTCTAGTACACATTTTTTTTGCGATCTGTCCCAGTGTTCACACCTTTCCTTTCTTTCACATACTCTTCCCCGTCTCCTTACCATGTAATTAGTAATTGCTCGCTTACGATCGCTGCTACGACATCCACCTTCACACGCCCTCCCTCCCACTGAGTACTGGACACTGACCCCTCCTCTCCCGCTACCCCCCCCCCCCCCCCCCCCCCCCAGGTGGAGCGGGTGGACGGCCGGCCGTACGACCTCCGCTCGGACCCGGCCGCGCTGCGTGTCCAGGTTCACGTGCGCGGCGCGCCGGTGGCCTGTGCGCTGGAATGGCGCGCTGCCGACGAGGTGCGGTGCTCGTTTCCCGCCCGCGCCGCCGGTACCTACTGGATCTCTGTGATGTTGGCCGGACGACACGTGGCCGGCAGCCCGTACCGGAGACACTTTCTGGCGGGTGAGAGGTGCGGGGGAGGGACGCTGGGAGTGGGGAGAGTGAGGGAGCTACGAGGCAGAGGGTAACCGGCCGCTGGAGGTCCCTTGGGAGTTTGGAGAATAGTGGGTGGTGAGCAGATAATTTGTCATTTGAGGTAAAGATGTGCTTTTCGATTTTTTTTTGCTGCAGTTCTGTTGTTTGTGCACGAACCTTCTGAATTTCGCGTCGTTTCATTCGTATCTAAACAAGTTATCATTAGCCAACTGTGAGGTCTTCTCTCCTATTGCGTGATTGTCATAATGATTGTGTGGCTAGGCTTATTCTCTATGCCCCTTGAAGTTAAAAGCTCACTGCTAACTGCTAAGTGCACACAAATTAAAAATATTACAATTCTCATTTCAAAGCTACCTTTCGTCTGTGGAACGTCATTGACCCCTAAAACCAAACTCACCCCCCCCCCCCCGTCACCCACAGAGCGCCCGGACGCGGACCGGTCGCTGCTGCTGAGCCACAGCAGCACAGCCGTCATGACGCAGGGCCAGCCGCACAGCATGTCGGTGGAGCTGCGGGACGCCTTCAACAATCCCTGCGAGCCCGACGACTGGGAGCAGCTGCGGCCGCTGCTCACCGTGTCTGTCGAGGAGGTAGGGATGGGGAGGAGAGCAGGGATAGGGGTAACAGCTGCGGCCGCTGCTCACCGTGTCTGTCGAGGAGGTAGGGATGGGGAGGAGAACAGCTGGAATAGGGGTAACAGCTGCGGCCGCTGCTCATTGTGTCTGTCGAGGAGGTAGGGATGGGGAGGAGAGCAGGGATAGGGGTAACAGCTGCGGCCGCTGCTCACCGTGTCTGTCGAGGAGGTAGGGATGGGGAGGAGAGCAGGGATAGGGGTAATAGCTGCGGCCGCTGCTCACAGTGTTTGTCGAGGAGGTAGGGATGGGTAAGGGTAGGGGAGTAGACTGGGTGGACGGCATGTACTGGCGGCAGCTGTCGCGGCCGCTGCTCACCGTCTCCGTCGAGGAGGTGGGTGGGGGAGGGTGAAGGGATATGGAGGAGGACGGAAATGAATACTGAAAAGGGTGGAATGGAACGGAACAGGACGCAGGAAAAAGAAGGAATTGGACGACTAAGGTAGGGCACGGTTGAATTGAAAGGATATGAAGACTTAGAAGACATAGTTGGTACTTGGAAGTGTTAACAGAAGGACGCGGACAGGCCAGCATCATTTCTGAAATTTTAATTATGAACAGCCTGCTGCTGGACCGGTAGTCCTTTTTAGTTCTTTAACCCCGCGGGCTGTCGCTGTAGGTTATTGGAGTCGTCGGCCGTTCTGTAACCGTCGGATCTCTCCCCAGCTGGACACGGGCCTGCCGGTGGTGGCCTACGAGCACCTGGAGCCGGAGCTGGGCGGCCGACGCGTCGGTCTGCGACTCGTCCTCTCGCGACAGGGCTGCTTCAAAGGCACCGTCGCCTGGGACGGACGGCCCGTGCGCGGCGGCTGCTTCCATGTGGTGGTACTCAGCGGTGAGTCTTGGTGCTGGTTGGTTGTGAGAGCTGGTGCTCAGTGGCAGTGGTTGTTGGGGTTCTATGGTGATTTCTGGCGCTCTATCGTGGACTTAAGTTACCAAAGAATGGGAAAAGATGTGAAATGTAGCCTTGTCAGATATAGGATAGCTGATACCGCCACGTTCCGTAGAAATTTTAAGGCTGTTACACGAATATGTTCCATCAATCATTTTTCCAACAAGCCTTTGTCTTGTCTAATATATATCGTGCAGTGTATTTCGCCTCCATTGACCCGCGTTTTCGCCTGTCCTCTCGCGCGCAGCCTACCATATGACCTCCATCAAGAAGAACGTCTCGACGCGCAGCGTGTCGTTCTCCGCGCGGCTGACGTCCGTCGACGGCGTGCCGCTCAACAAGCCCAAGGACGTCTGGTGCTACGTGTCGCCCAAACAGCTCACCATCCGCGAGACGGTGTTCTTCTTCATCCCGCGCAAGCTGTACACGTTCCGGCTGTGTCCGAGCACCCGACTGACGCCCACAAACGAGCGGAACACCGCCTGCCTGCCGTCGGTGACGGTCTCGGACGGCTGTCAGCCCGTGGTGGAGCTGACGCTCTCACAGCGGGACCAGCTGGCCGCCACATTCACCCTGTTCCTGTTGAGAAATGTCGGCGGTAGTGAGACGTTCTCGGACCGGCGGCGGTTCTTTTACCGCGAGCTGGAGCTGACGGCGGCCGGCCGCTCGCGACGCCCGCTGGCGCTGCACGTGCGCCGTGCCGCGCTGCTGGAGAGCTCGTTGGACGCCCTGCGCGGCGCCTCGACCGGCGACTGGACGCGGCCGTTCGAGGTGCGCTTCGACTCTGAGGAGGCGCTCGACTACGGCGGTGTGCGCCGCGAGTGGTTTGAGCTGGTGTGTGAGGCGCTGTTCGAGCGGCGCGGCGGCCTGTTCGCGCCGCTGGCCGACTCGGGGGAGGGCAGCCAGGCGCTGGTACACCCGCGACCCGCCGCCCGCCGGCCGCAGCACGTCAGACTGCGCCACTTCGAGTTCGCCGGCCGCGTGGCGGGCAAGTGCCTGCTGGAGTCGGCGCAGGGCGGCGCGTCGCGGCAGCTGGTGCGCGCCAGCTTCACCCGCTCGTTCCTGGCGCAGCTGATCGGCCTGCGCGTCTCATATAAGGTGAGGGTCAGATATGGGCCCTGTTTCACCGGTGCTAGCAGCACGCTGCTATTACACCTGTCGTGTCAAATTGGGTTTCCATGGAAACATCAACAAACCATGACGCCGTCAATCTGTGTGATGTCATGAAATATTGCTGCTAACATCTTCACGGCCGTGCGATCAAACAAATGTTATCAAACACATTCAACGAGACAGCAACTCTGTTCCAACCGCAGCTCACGAATTACACGAAACGTCATTAGTGTGACCTCATCACATTATGTCAGCTCGCGCAATTTGATAGTAGCGTGCTGCTATCACCGGTGAAACAGGGCCATGGAAAAAGGGCTGTTTGTGATGTGCCATATTCAAGCTTCGGTCCTAAAACTATGGAGTACCAGCTACTTCAGTCTTCATTGCCGAACTCATAACTGGCGTGTTATTGGACGACTGATCGAAAATGGTGCTCTTATCACTTATTAGTCAGTTCCGCCTAGTCCTCTTTTGTTTTGCGCGAAGCGTAAGTGATATGATGTTTGCAGGACATTTTCCCCCTTCCCCTGCTCTCGCCTCTCTCCCCCTCTTATCCCTCACCTCTCGCTCACCTCACCCCTCTCACCCCTCACCCCTCGGCAGCATTTCGAGCAGGACGACCCGGAGTTGTACCGGACGAAGGTGACGCTGATCGAGACGTGTCCGGCCGACGAGCTGGCTGAACTGGAGCTCACCTTCACTGACGAGGAGTTCGGGGAGCGCGGCCAGCTGCTGCAGGTGAGGGGTCGGGCGGGGGATGGTTACTGTTCTACGGAGGTGTGTTAAATTGCCCTATTTTTACACTATATATAATACGCGGTGGAGTAGATAATAGCTGATATAGTGTTGTTATTTCCGTGAAACTGGGCTCATTTTTAGTATTTCACTACATATTTTGGAGGAAGATAAATCGAGCGATATGTTGTAGGATGATATTACGTATAAAATTCAAGCTAGGTATTTAACAAAGTGGTAAAGTGGCTGTTTGTTTTCATCTCAAGCTGCCCGTTCTCTGCATGACTCCACGTCTGACCCCATCTGCCCCGGTCCGTCCGTTTTAGACCGTGGAGCTGCGCAGTGGCGGCGCGCGCACTCCGGTCACCGCCGAGAACCGGCTCGAGTACCTGCAGTGTCTGGCCCAGTACCGGCTGGCCAACCGCTGCAAGCCGGAGGTGGACGCCTTCCTGCGCGGCCTCAACGACCTGGTGCCCGACAACCTGCTCGGCATCTTTGACGAGAACGAACTGGAGGTGGGTGCCGCATTCATTTCGGGACGTGGCAGGGTTTAGGTGCTGTGTGCAGCTGAGCACTAAATCTAGGGCTCTTTCCTGCAGCTCAGCCGAGTCGTGGAGCCGTGCCATACAGCGTCTTCGTTTGTCGGTGATGGTACAATACTACCCGGGCATTGCGTCACACATTCATACTGCATGCGCAGGCGTCTGCAGTTTTGTCCTTGTTTTCCCTATAAAGTTGACTTGCCTATGCTCTTCGAAATATGTTCGGGCGTTACTTAACTATTCGCGCTATTCGGACGTTATGTTCTCACATTGGCTCGCGGCTCAGTTCGCAGCTGTTGCCTGTGTTACGCTGAACTTCATTTGCTCTGACCTCTCTGTCCGTCCCCAGCAGCCGTGTAAATCTGACCTCTCTCCGTCCGCAGCCACTGATGTGTGTTGTGTCCGTTTGCAGTTACTGAGGTGCGGCAGCAGCGGGTTCAGCGTGGCCGAGCTGCGCCGTGTACTCTGACAGTGTGCTGTGACGGTGTGCTGTGACAGTGTGCTCTGACAGTGTGCTGTGACAGTGTGCTGTGACGGTGTGCTGTGACAGTGTGCTGTGACGCTCTCTATATCTCCGTCTGCAGTTATTGATGTGCGGCAGCAGCGAGTTTAGCGTGGCCGAGCTGCGCCGCCACCACACAGTCACTGACCACAACGCCGCCTTCGAGAAGGTGCTCGGCTGGTTCTGGACGGCGCTGGAAAACTTCTCCGGTCAGTGCCCTCACCCTCAGTAGGACCGGCAGTGAGATGTCAGGGGCGCCGGCTGTGTACCATGGTATTAACGCGGTTATTCTCTTGGGCGTTATTCTATCTGCTCCTCAATACTGAGGACCCGCACCATTGAGCTTCCGTCCCATATAAACTACTTTGCCGTTATGTGTAACATATCTGGCCCCTTTATACTCTACCTGACGTTGTCTTGTCTGTCCGACCTGGCCCTCGTATGCCCGTTGTTTGACCCATGTTCCCCGCCTGCAGCGGAGGAGGGCTCCCGGCTGCTGCAGTTCACCACCGGCTGCGCGCGACTGCCGGCCGGCGGTTTCGCTGAGCTGATGCCCAAGTTCCAGATCTCCAGCTACCCAGAGTTCGGCGCGCTGCCCGTGGCGCATACCTGGTGAGTGGGGCGGGGCGGGAAGGGGCGGATGGGCAGCGGTCGACCAGGCAGGAGGGAGATGTGCAGCTGGGGAGAAGTGCCTTACTTGTTAGCAAGTTATTGATGTTAGTAGCTGTATCGGTGAATGAGAAAGGTGACATGGGAATATTAGAGCGTCGCCTCGCAGTACGTATTTTTATGCATTTGCTCCGAATCTCGGCGTGATTCATACTATGACTTTTCTTTCTCCTGTGTTCGATTGCATTTATATTATGCATTTATTACAATTATTATCGAAATTTATGCTCCTGTTTACTTAGGGCGCTAACTGTCTTGACACGTTGCCTACCTGCGTCGAAATTAGATAACCTGCTTGACGACGTTATCTTGTCACGGTCAGTTTCAACCAGCTGTGTCTGCCGGACCACGTGAGCTACCAGGAGTTCGAGCGGGCCCTGCTGCTGGCCATCCGAGAGGGTAACGTCGGCTTCGGACTGTTGTGAGTCGCCTCCGCCGGACGGGGTTGCTACCGGAGAGCGACCGATGGGGACGCTCATTGTGTCTGTAGTCGCTGGGTCTCTATCGTGGCTGCGGCCGGAAAACTCTGGAGAAAATAGAACACAGAGGGATGACTCACGAAGGGAAATACTGCTGGCAAGGACACACGATGAACTGAGACTGCTACGCTATATCACAGTCTTCTCGGAGAAGCCGACCGTGGCTGAATCTTCATCAGAGGTGAATGATATTGGCGGATCGGGTGCGAATCACGTTTGGTACTGGGTGGTGGCAATTTCTGCTCAGGATGATGTGATCTGATTGTTGTATGGCACGCCATTCAGCATAAAGCTGAGACTGAACGGTTCCAGGCTGAACCCGAACTGAACTGCTACTATTTATGATTTATTAGCGTCGAACTAAGTTTATTACTGGTGTGTGGGAACTGGCAGCTGATATGATTGCGTGGGTGCTCAAACACGGACGAGAATATAGACAGGACATTATTTATGCGATGTGATAGTCACCGGACATGTAGTCACCGGCGATTGTTGTGAATGAGGTACTTAACCTAACTGTAGTCTTTTGCTCTGAGTTCTAGTCGCAGCTGCTTTACCTCCATTCAAAACTGCCGGGACCAAGGCGTGAACCGGTTGTTTTTGTATTTCGTGCTTTCGGGAGGGATGCAATGGAAGTGATGGTATGCATATCCTAGCAATGCAGTGTCGTGGTTCCTTATATTACGGCGGTGGGGTCAATGTGATTCTTTCTTTGTTAGACAGCCGTCACGTGGACGCGTAATAGCCGAAACTGAAGCTGAGAGGCTTGAGGCCCAGGCCGTGTATTAGGATAACAGATACTATATCGAAGTATGTATTCGCTGTGATCGGGATTGCCCTGCCGTTTGTGCCGCTGTATTGCCCACTGGTGTTACAGTGCTTCCAGGATGTTAAGGAGGTCTGCCATAATCTGGAGGTCACATAGAATGCGCTGCTTGTATGAATAGAAATGAATTAAATAGCAGCATGTGGCGTGGCGTCACATAGCCAGAGGACAGTATCGTGTGTATGGGAAGTGGAACTCTGCAGTATAAAGGCCTCACGCTGCAATTCGTCTGTGTTGATATGCTTTCTATCGAGTCGCGGGGCTGCTGCTATGTAGTATGACCTTTATAAGCATAAACTATGAACTCGACTTGTATGTACCTTGTGCAATATATCGAGAAACCATATCATTCCGTTGACCCGGGCCTTTCGGTATCGAATAAGGGGGACAGGCCACACTTCATTCTCATGTAAATTATGTCGGAAAACTGTTCCCTGTTAGTACGATTGTTCTGGTTTTAGTCAGCGCTGTCCTTTCTGTTCGCGCACGCATGCCTCAGTGGCTGATAAGTTGGTGAGAACGACGGTGGTGTGTGTGTGCTTGCGCCGCTCGTCTCTCTTCAGGGCTGCCCCCGCGGTGATACTGTGATAGACGCGCTGAACCGAGATAGCCCCGGCTGGGGCGACGCAGCTCGCTCAGACAGGTAAAATATACAGCCAGTGAACAGCGTGACATTGTTTCATCCCGCGACTTGGGGACTCTGTGACCGAACTCCTGAACCGTCCAGCGAACAGGAGGCATTAGCTGAGGGGATCCGCCACAGGGAACCGCTATGTCGCCACTGCTCTGCCGTTTACTAGAGGGGCTAGAAAAGAGTATTATTTATTTTTCCGTTTCACTTCGACCCACATTCCTGTCACTAAAAACATCATGCTAAAACAAATATCTGTATATAAATATTAAAAACAATTCACCTGCAGCTGTGTCCATACACAAAATAGATTGCTATTAGGTACGCTGAACACGTTCAGTCTCGAATATCGACATTCCCAGTCGCAGCCGCCGCGTTCTGCGCCCGTACAGAGGCAATACCGCGACTCTGCGACCCCGGTGCCGCAGCCGCGCCTTATTGCTGCCAGAGAAGCACACCTTGTTCAACTACTGAGATTGCATCATAAGCCACTTGTCTGACTACATTAGCGGTACAGCGCACACGAACCAGAGGCGGGGAGGTCGCCCGACGCGCGGCGCGGACGACAAACTACATACAACAGCCGGGCCTGGCGAGATTCGACAATGACTACACGGGTACCGGGACGGCTGCGTCATACAGTGACGTCATACAATGACGTCACACAGCTGCCTCCACTGACACAGTGGAGACGATACATGAACACACCAGGCACTGGACGCACCTCACCGAGCGAAACTAAGCGCAGCGCAGGGTCGGAACGCCAGCGAACAACACAAAACGACAACAGTCCTATGAGCACAGTCAATAAACAATCAGTACATGGATCGTGAGCTAGTGAAGAGTGAACTCAGGTGGCAATGACGAACAACACATGAACACATGTACACAGCTGTCTAGTCTCGCGGCCCAGAGTACACGAAGAAGCACCTAGCAGCACAGACACAGAGACCACAAAGCTTTGCAGTTCAGGTTTAGCCAGGCAGCTATCTTGCAGACGGTGAAGTGCGTATAATTTACTAGCTGCCAAACATATCCCTTATAGCTGCTCTAGATTGCCGCTGCAGAGTAAGTAAGCGGCCTTTCTTTCCATGAATGAGATTTCACTATTACGATTGGCTTCACAATATCATGCCAGAAGCGAAGCCATCAACCAGCAGGCAGCCATACCTTCAAAACGACCGATTTCCAAATATTGGCAACAACTCGGACTGAAATCTGAGAGCTTCATAAAATCTGACGCGAGATTCTGAATTTCTCCATCCTCCTTTAGTTGCTTGACAAACTAATGACGATATCGCAAGATCCCCACCTAAATATCCGAACCTGCACGGAGAGGTTCCCCTGATCACGGAGGTTTCACATACGCGCGAATAGATGTCCCCTAGCAGACGCTGAAGTCCTAGAGTTTGACCGTCTTCCCGCAACTACCTTCATGCGTCCGCTATCAGACGCTGAAGTTCCAGTTTTAGCGTCTTGTCGTAGCTGCCCCCCCCCCCCCCCCACGTCCTCTAGCAGACGCTGAAGTCCCAGAGTTTAACCGTCTTGTCGTAGCTGATTTCGACCCTAGCAGACGCTGAAGTCCCAGAGTTTGACCGTCTTGTCGTATCTGATTTCGACCCTAACAGACAGTAAAGTCCCAGAGTTTAACGGTCTTGTAGCTGATTTCGACCCTAGCAGACGCTGAAGTCCCAGAGTTTGACCGTCTTGTCGTAGCTGCCCGAGACGATGACCGAGTCGTTGAACTGGACGCACGTGACGCCGTCTGTGTGCTGCCGCAGCGTCACCAGCCGCTGGCCCGTGTCCAGCGACCAGACCTTGAGAGTTTTGTCGTCCGAGGCGGAGACGATGCGCCAACGGTCGGCCACCAGACAACGCACCACGCCTGAGGGGTGGGACAGGGCGGGTTATTTGAAGACCAGACAATGAGAGAGTTTTCGTCTGAGGCACCATGCCAGCTGAGGGATGGGAGAGGGGTTACATGTATCGCAAGCTACAGACAGCGGACTACGCTCGTGACATGGACATTGGACACGGGATAAAATACAAACGCCGAACCAAGGATAGCGGCGAAAGTTGACACCATACTACGCATGGTGTCTGTCAGAACACCATAATCGGCCCTTCCCACCGGCCTCCCACCACTCTGACCTGTGTGGCCCTCGTTTTTCATCCAGTCGAGCACGGCCAGCGGCTCGCCCGTGTCGATGTTCCACAGCCGTATGGTGCAGTCCAGCGAGCCAGAGATGATACGCCGGTCGTCAAAGGTCAGCGTGGTCACCGCGCCGCCGTGACCCTCCAGTGTGCGCAGACATCGGCCTTCAGAGAGCGACCACACCTGGGGAGGGGTAGGTGCAGTGGGTGTTACACATCGGCACGCCTGAGAGCGAGTAGGTGCACCTGGGAAACCCTACTCTCTTCCCAGTTCCAACAAACACTGGCCTCCTTCTCGTCACAACTTATACCAAGCCCCATCACAATATCAGCGCCTGTCCTGTATAACAAATCAGTCCCGGTCTCACCCTCTCACTCCTCGTCTCACCCCTCTCTCACCTTTATTGTTTTATCGGCGGCGCCGCTGACCAGCCGGAGCTGCTCGAACCTCAGACAGAGGATCTGCCCAGTGTGGCCAGTGAGGACGGCCTGACAGCGGCCAGAGCGGACGCACCAGACCCGCAGTGTGCGGTCGTACGAGCCGCTCACCACCTTTTCCTCGTCCATCTGAGGAGCAGGTAGACGGGCAGAGGCGTTAGGTATCGGGGAGGGAGGGGAAGAGAAGGAGTCACACGAGCCGCTCACCACCTTCTCCTCGTCCATCTGAGGTGGAGACGGGCAGGGGACAGTGGCGTTAGGTGGGAGGAAGAGATGGATATGGGCGGGAGGCATTAGGTGGGAGAGAGAGACACAGATAGGCGGGAGGTGGGGGACAGAGACGGAGACAGCGGGGCCTTAGGTGGGGGACAGAGACGGAGACGGAGGAGACAGGCGGGAGGCGTTAGGTGGGGGACAGAGACGGAGACGGGGGCGTGTTGGATGCAAAAGATGGTTGGCATTTGGCAATACATACACTAAGCGCCAAGATTTCGGATTCGAAGTGGTAACAACGCTACCACGACCCCGAAACTCTACCTAGCGCCCTATTGCCTTCTCCCCACATTCGGGCACATCTCCGCATCCCTCCACGTCTCCCCAATCCTCTCTCCTTTCCCAGTCTCCCTTTGAATCTCAGCTGCAAAGTCTCACTCACTGCTCGCTTTGTGTTATCCGCGGCAGTAGCGTTACAAAAAGCACCAGGCCCTACAGGGTGACGCAGGTCACATTACAAGGCGTCAGTCTCCGCACCCTCGCCGTCCCTCAACATTCCCGAGCACAATGCGACGTTTGTTCGACACGACAAGCGGATTCTCACCTGAACGCAGCGGACCGTGTCGCCATGTCCGACCATGGTGACCTTACAGGCGATACTGGACCACTGCAGCTGGGTGGACAGGTCCCAAACCTGAAGAAAAGTTTTTTTTAAGATTGGTACTACCTCATGATCGTAACACCAAAGCAGCTGTGCTTCAGGAGGAAGAGATATTAAACACTTTTGTAACGCGAAGCTAGGAAGATAATTTTCACAACAGAAACACTGAAAACTCACGATGAAAAGGTTTATTAACCCGCGCACCGACGGGGGTCTGCGCCAACTTCGTACCGACGGGGGGGCGGATGACCGCCCCCCCCCCTGAGATCTCGAGAACGAAGCAAGATAGCGACAAGCGGTAAACGGCAAGGGATACGCACGGACAAGGTCTACAATTTTTACTAAGGTCATTTTCAGGTCAGGTCAAAAATGACGTCACAGGGGCCAAAAAAGTCAAAATGGCTGCGCTAGATATGGAGAGTTTTTCTCGAATAACTTTCAACTAGTCAATATAGGAACAAACTAAGGGCAGCATCGTGATCCTCTCGTCAATCCGCATCGAATGATATATATGTTGACCTCGAAAGGTCAAGGTCAAAGGTTGACCTCAGGTCACGTGACCTCGAGGTCATCATGCATATCATTCGATGCGCCTTGACGAGCTGAACACAATGAGACCATCCGCGCGGCTGTATCTTGTTCCTGTACGGAATTATTGTCAAAAAACCGCTGGTGACCTTTGATGACGTCACGTGACCTTGCAGCTGCCCAACAGCAAAATAGACCTCAAGGTAGTGAAGGTTGATCGTATATGAGGTCATGTATGGTTTATGGGGCCAATCCGACCCGTTTTAGTGGTAAAAACAGGGAGTTGATTTTTCCCCCATTGACTTATAATGGGGAGGTCGAGAAATTGACCTGACCTTAGGTCACCGATATCAAAATTCCGAGATATACAAATTGTAGCTACTAATGACCTTATAACATCCTGTGACTTTCAAAGGCCTCCGACATCTACTGTAGCTCTGGCACGGTGACAAAGTTGCAAAAAAGTGACTTGAGGTTGGGTCATTCAAAGTGACCTGGTGACCTGACCTTAAAAGTTAGGAGGTTAAAAAAACTTGCACACCATGTGTAAAATTGATGAGAGAATAGTCGTACCAAATTTCGCGGCGTACGCGCCGCGGTTTTCCCGCTATTCGCGAACCCCCCCGTCGGTGCGCGGGTTAAAGAAGTTAACACCAACATTTTATCTACATCCTGGCCCACTCAAAACATATTTCCAATCCTCAATGATATGACACCTCGGATACCATCATCACCTCCCACGGGACCGCATCGTACCCCGCGTACCTCACCTTGATGGTGGTGTCGGTGGAGCCGGAGACGAGCCTGTTCTCCAGCAGGTGGAGGCAGCGCACGGTGCCAGAGTGGCCCAGCAGCGTCATCACCGACCACGGGGAGTTGGTGCGGATGTTCCACACCTGCAAACAGGCGCTCACCGTCAGCAGAACATACACACAGCGTCATCACCGACCACGGGGAGTTGGTGCGGATGTTCCACACCTGCGCGTAGGCGCTCACAGTCAGCAACAATAAACCTATTAGGGTTCAGCAACAGCGAGCGAATAGCGGCAGTACCACTCTGCTGTGCAGATGTTCCACACTTGCGCACAGACGCTCACGGTCAGCAATTATAGTGAGTGCATAGCGGCAGCTGAGTACCGACCACAAAGAGTTGGTCAGAGTGGTCTAAGTATGTGCATTGTGTAGAGTGCACGATAGAAAAACGGTCAATACAGCACACAACATGGTATTTCACAAACGTATAACAACAACCGTTATAGACTATCCCATATCAATGACCTAAATGACCTATGATGATGACCTAATTGCCTGAACTAACCGTTCGAGCCGCCCATTCCACCTTCTACCGTCCCTAGCGCCGCGCAGACCGCTCACCTTAATACTGTTATCGTGCGAGCCGCTGACGATGCGCGTGTCGTCGAACTGAACACAGGAGATGCCCTGGCCGTGACCCTCGAACGTGCGCACGTGACAGTGGCCCTGCAGCCAGTTCCGCCGCAGACGGTACCGCTGGATAAACACCTGCAGTGAGCACAGAAGTGACGGTTAGTTTCTGATGGACCTCTAGCAGCTGGAGGTTTAGTGGCGTCATATCCCTGATTGTTATGATAATATAGATAGAACCGATCTAACCGCATGATACCGCATGATATGTAAGAGTGGCATGCAGATTGCAACGCACAAAAGTAAAAAAAAAAAATGATACAAATGTTAAATAATGCGTAACATATACTTATACATACACGTCCACCGTTCGATTTCAATTTAATCGGCCCGAGCCATAGCAAGCAAATCCTTAGCAGCTGATCTGAACCAAATAAACAGAGCTGCAACAACATGCGCCCATATCGCCCCAGTCCCTCCAATTCCTTGAAGCATCCCCCGCCCCTGTTCCTCTCTGCCTCTCCCTGCCTCTCCATTTCACCTCCTTCCAGTTGACCCTGCCGTCGGCGTCGGTGAACTCGGCCACCTGTTTGCGGTGGGTCTCGGGCGACACCTGCCACTCGGAGAGGGCGCACAGTCGGCGCCAGAGCAGCCGGCCTCCGGCCAGCACACGCCACTGCCTGCCCGACGAGCGGAGCGGCGGCGTCACAGGGGGTCGCGCAGCCGCGCTCCGGCAGTGCTGTTGTAATCAGCTCAGTCTCTTAGCAGCTATCAGCTAGGGTTGCATTAATTGCTTAATATGCCTGCTTTGTCATATTATCAGAGAGCATCATCGATTAAAACACTGAATTAAATTCATAAATGAAGATATTTGCTGTAAAAGAAATTAGGTGCAGATTTGGTCAAATCAGGTGCATCCGCCGGATAGCCCGTCGTGAGAACGGCTATTATCACGAACGATATAGGCACTTCCATAAGGGTTTCTTCATTCTGGCGGTTTTCTCGTATTAGAATGTCGCCCCACGACCCTACGTCACTTTGGCCCCTCGAATAAGTGAGAAACACTTATGTCCTGTATGTTATGTTATCCTATTATTTTAATGGATCTCTTTCATGGATCTCTGTATTTTTAAGTGTCATCTAATTGCGAATGAGTGCTTAGTGTTTACCTTGTGTGTGTATTTTATGTTGTGGTATGACTTCGCCTGTTAACCCTCGCCCGCACATGGGGGGGGGGGGTGGTTGCCACCCCCCCAGGCAGTCTTTCTGCTCTGCACTCAACATTTTTAGAGCTAGAAGGCTGATTTTTCGTATAGCTGCTCCTCTATCCTTTCTTGATGTCCACTGAAAATTTCAAGTTTCTGTGATTTTTGGTTTCGGAGATATGACCTTGTTTTTCAGGTCATGTCAAGACCCAAATGGCCAATTCTCAACATCTTGCGTTTGCCATGGGCCTTGTGAGCTTTTGACACCCTGATTTCGGCCTTTTTTGCCAGTCTTACCTCCCACCTATCATGGAACATGTTGTTCGACGATGTACAGGGGTCAAGGTCAGGGTCAAGGTCAACCTAGGTCATCTAAGATAATTGCGTTTTAGGCAAGCTGAATTTACTTTTTGTGAAGTTTTTTGACTGCATTTTTGGTAAAAGCTTCTCAGATCATGATTTCATGTGATATGGACCCAAAAACAATCGGTGCACACATCAGTATACACACAGACACACACAGACATACAAACACATATAATTGACCTTGACCTAACTTGACCTGAAATGACCTCAGCAGCAAAATTCTGGTCGGATAGTGTGACAAAGAGGTTCTAGCTGGCTTGGCACCAGAAAACAGCATCGTCATCGGTATTTGATAAGCAGCGCACTTGATATCCAACGGTGACCCAAAACAGCAACATTTTTTAGTTTGACCTGACCTGGAAGGTCAATGACTGACCTGAAAAGGTAAAACTGGGTATCATTGGATTCGTCTCTTCCCAAAGAATCTTTTTGGTCTTTACTGCTAAGCTCTATCTCAAACAGGAACGAACTGGCGCGGGGGGGTGGCAACCCCCCCCCCCCCCCATGTGCGTTCTAGGATGGGAAAATGGCATGTGCGGGCGAGGGTTAATGGGCCATGAGCCTGTTGGCGATTTATTTGAATAAAAAAAAAATGTCCTCCAAATGGTGAGACTCCTCCAGACTAGTAGGAATGTGGCATTTGTATGACCCCTTAGAGCGGTATTGTATCCCGTCATATGCGCCATGCTATGGAACACATCCCCCACTCAGGGATGTAGCCCTGCTGATGTTGTTTCTGCGTTCCTGTCATCCTGAGCCTGAGTCTGAGCCCGTCCTTCCCTGTGCTCTATTCTGTGACCTGCATTATGTGTGTTCCCTGTGCTGCCCCTTGTCAAGTGAGGACGAGTTCTCTCAAGCTGGAACGATCCTCCGGAATCGATACCTAATCTACTATACAGATTGAAAGAGAACGCATCAAATTTAGCTGGTAGATGTGCAATAAAACGTTAAGACCACTGTCTTCCTCGTCAAAAACTGAAATTGATATTAGGTAATTGGCTTCATTTATGTCATTTTACTTGCAAAGCTCATTTTCGGTCGTCGCAACTTGTACGGACATTCCGTACAAGTTCTCGGACCTTCCAAAACTTGTACGGACACTGTCCGTAGTGTCCGTAGTGGTGGCGACGCCCATGCAGCTGAGTCGAGGCATGGCATGTGAAGATCTATAAATGATGTTAGCATATTGTAGAGAACTCTCAACTACAAGTTTCCTTTACAATGAATGCATCGCCCGTGCCATGGACTGAGGGATTGTCGACATCAGCCAGCTATCGGTATAATGTTCCGATGAGGTCGAAAACGAAGCAAGAGATCGGTAAAACACATAATCAGTATCTACCGACTCGGGATTAATTCCCTCCGAAACCCTGTGTCCGACATGCCAATGGCGAAATACAGTCTATCTTCCGTCCTTCCTATAGACATCTGTATGTGAATGCCTCGGTATTCGGTGAACTGAGCTATATGCTCCATCACCAGCTCAGCGTGTCTCACCTGCAGACGGCCGAGCAGCGTGCCAGGCTGACCGGGTCCAGGTAGGAGAGCACCTTGGAGACCACGTGCGCCGGCAGCCACGACAGCAGGTCCTGGCAGTTGGGCGGACACCGCTCGTGCAGAGAGTTCTGCAGCCGCACTGACAGCAGGTGGTTCTGCGCCGGACCGCACAGGCCCTGAGAGGGGAGGCGCTCGGTGGGGTCAGCGCCGGACCGCACAGGCCCTGAGAGGGGAGGCGCTCGGTGGGGTCAGTGGTCACACCGTGCGCCGGACCGCACAGGCCCTGAGAGGAGAGGACGCTCGGTGAGTTCTGTGGTCACACCGTGCGCCGGACCGCACAGGCCCTGAGAGGGGAGGCGCTCAGTGGGGTCAGCGCCGGACCACACAGGCCCTGAGAGGGGAGGTGCTCAGTGAGTTCTGTGGTCACACCGTGCGCCGGACCGCACAGGCCCTGAGAGGGGAGGCGCTCAGTGAGTTCTGTGGTCACCTCACACAGTGCACAGGCCCTGAGAGGGGAGGCGCTCAGTGAGTTCTGTGGTCACACCGTGCGCCGGACCGCACAGGCCCTGAGAGGGGAAGCGCTCAGTGAGTTCTGTGGCCACACCGTGCGCCGGACCGCACAGGCCCTGAGAGGGGAGGCGCTCAGTGAGATCTGTGGTCACCTCACACCGTGCGCCGGACCACACAGGCCCTGAGAGGGGAGGCGCTCAGTGAGTTCTGTGGTCACCTCACACCGTGCGCCGGATCACACAGGCCCTGAGAGGGGAGGCGCTCAGTGGGGTCAGCGCAGGACCGCACAGGCCCTGAGAGGGGAGGCGCTCAGTGAGTTCTGTGGTCACACCGTGCGCCGGACCGCACAGGCCCTGAGAGGGGAGGCGCTCAGTGGGGTCAGCGCAGGACCGCACAGGTCCTGAGAGGGGAGGTCGCTTAGTGAGTTCTGTGGTCACTGGTCACACCGTGCGCCGGATCGCACAGGCCCTGAGAGGGGAGGCGCTCAGTGAGTTCTGTGGTCACACCGTGCGCCGGACCGCACAGGCCCTGAGAGGGGAGGCGCTCAGTGGGGTCAGCGCAGGACCGCACAGGCCCTGAGAGGGGAGGCGCTCGGTGGGGTCAGTGGGCCGTGGGGTATCGGCAGGGCGTATGGCTGCCGGTGCAGAGTACGCTTGATTAGAAAAATAGTACATGAATAATGTAAGGAAATTGACGCAACCAACAAAGCTATCGATTTTCAACGGCGTTCTCGTTGAAACGCTCACTTCTGCACATAAAAAATGGCTAAAGCAGCTGTTCATGACCAAAACTAAAATAACAACACACTGTGAAATCACAGGTGACAGGCAGATGTCCTACTACCATACCATGAGTTCCTGAAGAACAATGTTCTTCTGCTCATCATCGAAGTCGCGGAACCAGACTTGAAATGCATTCAGCTTGATTCGAAAGTCACGAACGCACAACAGGCGAGGAGATATCCCCTGAAATGCACAAATTATAGGGGGTGATTACTGATCACCATGCACATATTGTCTCAACTGTCTATCAGCACGGGTAACCACAGGAAAAATCCAAAACAACAGCAGCTGCGCAACCTCTGCCTTTGAGTGTGTTAATGACTCACACAAGTCCTTATTTTACTCTGCTTGAAAACCCTAAAGCTGGCCTTAGAGTAAAAAAGTAACAGTTGGAAAATTCTGCGAAAAGCTCAATTTTTCGGTCAAACACGAACCAGCCAGACCAAAGACAATCCAACTGACCTGCGCCTGAGCATTGCAGGGTTTGCATTGACGAGGCAGGCTGTGATATTTCCTAGGGGTGGAGATGAAATCCTGGTTGCTGATGGGCATGGCAGCAGTGTTGATTGCTTGGTTGTCAAGCCATGTCTAGCTGTCTTGGGTCATGGTGCCAGCTGTAACAAAGCATGGTTACAATTCAGAATTCATAGCACTAGAGTCTAGAACTCAGTGATTTTTCTCCTGTTTGTTTTCAAACTTTAAAAATTGGAATTTTTTTGGCTATTATTTAAAAAAACGTACTTCTTTTATTTTTGGGGTCATCCAAAAATTTCAAAATCAAAGATAGCCGTTTTCAGTGAGCTTCAGTGAGCTTATCAGTGAGCTTTAAGCACTCAGATAGTGCTATGACTTGCTATGTACAGTTCCAACACAAAACTGCAGCTTAAGCCTGCATTTACAACTCAAATATACCTAGGTAGCCTACACAATATGCTACAATTATTATCCATTGTGTATTTATGTCCAAGTAATGCATAAAAAAAAAACAAAAGAAGCACCATAGGCCATTGAACTTAACACATAGGTACCAATTCATGGAGCAAGATTCTGCAGGATGCATAATAAATTAGGGTTGAGGTTAGTTACAAAAATAATTGATATCTTAGCAAAAATAATAATTTTCATTAAATGAGAACCTTTCAGGTAGGTGCTCTCCAACATAAATTTGAGGAATCATGGATTAAACTTCTCAGAGAAAATAAGTGGGCAATGGCATGAGTAAATTGCATCCTACAATTTACTATTGTAGGAGTAAATTGTACAAATCACAAAATATTGTTAGCCCTTCATGAAACACAGACCTGTAAGCATCTAATTGGCTTGGCTTAAAGATCAAAGTAACATTCCTAATGGTTATGGATATATAAACAGAACACACAAGTAACATTGGAAATCGAAGCTCCAAGGTTGCAATCCATATGACTTCACACCTTCTTGTCATATTCTAGCATTACCCATCTCAGACATACTAGGTATCATCATAAACTGTGTGAACTAAGAAAATCATTAACTAACTATGAAGATATTCTGAGTTTGGTTGGAGCAGATACCTCAAATCAGTTGGCAGGGAATTAAGTACCTACATGCATTTCAGTAATTTACAACTTGAGTAACAACTAACAAATAACCTTCACTAAATTAAATATGCTAAAAATATTATTACTGTTGATTGTCTATTCCTTCTATAAATTAGGTACCATATGTGTAAGATGGCCTGATGGCCTGTCCAAAAATCATGAGATTTCTTTGCCCTGCATCATCTTTTGCCTATAAAGTGTAAAGGTTCTAAAAGTTCTTTATGTGCACTTCCTGTAAGTTATGAAATATGTAAGTTTCATGTAATGTATGTATTATGTAAGTTAAAAATATGAAAAGCATATTTCAATATAGGTAAGAACCACTTGTTTTCATGGAATAGCCTATTAGCACACTGCGCAGGGAATTAATCCCTTACATGACCTCATGAAAGGTAGCCTAAATTTGCTAAAAAAAAAAACAGGAAGGAACTTCCTAAAATTGTGTTTTACCATTGAAAAGAGCCTCTGTGCAGCATTTATGATAGTTATATTTTTGTAAGGTGAAATAATTGGATGACAGCTTGGTTGTGTGAAGTGTGAAAACTTGGCACTATTGAAAACAACACTTTTCCTAAACAAGATATAGTTCGTTTTTTCTAAGTTCGACCCTCACTGTAAATATCATTTTGAACATAGCACGAGAATTGCTAGCTGAATTACTTAGAAAGCTGGCTAGCGCACATTGTACTGTAGACATGAATAATACTTTCCAAATAAGTTTTAAAACACCGATGATATACCGTTCTGTTAAACCCCGTGCGATCTATTGATCAGTTCAGTTATAATTTCTGACAAGACGTCTATCCCTGTGGGGTTGTATATGAAGGCAAATACGAGCTAGGAGTCTGGAAAATAAGAGCCAGGAAGAAATAATTTTGAGTAAAATTAGTTGTCTGTGAAATCAATGTGCGCCAGCCAGTTTTCTCAGTAATTCAGCTAGCAATTCTCGTGCTGTTTTCAAAGAGACGATTACAGTGAGGGTCGAACTTAAGAAAAACGAACTATAGTGTGATTTATACTTACCATTGCTTGCAATCTATTCATGCGAGCAACTGTTTTCTTATCCCCGGGTAGGCAAAAATCAGTAGGTCGGGTTAGGTCAGGTGAGGTTAGGTTGTTTTTGTTTTTATAAGGCCATATTTTATTTTCAATATATTTATTCTTTCTATTTTATGGAATTTTATAGTATTTTTTACGTTACAATTCTGCCCCACTTAGCACACACAGCGCGTAAACATCGAAACGGTGTCGGTAGTATAATTTCTTTGTACGAAATGCAGTTGGTATAACTGTGATACATCAAAAATTATTGTCCATTTCAGTGTTTCCATGATGGTTTCCAGGTTATTTAGCATGGAAAAGTAGATTCTGACTATACAAAATGTGTGATTTGATAGGCAAAAGTCTTAAAAATCACCTAAACCTATAATAGGCCATGGTAGAAGGAAACAATCTCTTTCAGACCTTCCCTTCGCTTCTCAAATTTCAATCTAGCTTTCTAACTTGGCTAATGACACGTTGACGTCAAGAGTCAAGAGTTAACGAATTAACTACATCACATTGTAATTTGACAGCACCTCTTCATCTTCCCTAAAGAATAGCTGAAGACATTTTCCGTGAAATTTAGTCACTGATAGACAGCCCCCGTCGATATATAATTGAATTGTTTGGGAAAATACCTTGCATCTACATACACGCCGCGGTTTCTCTCCGGCTTCTCCCTTTACCACCCTTTACAACACTTTGCAAACCAAAACAGTGCTTTATACGCTTATGGCGCACATGCTTAAAAGTCTTGTGTTCTTTTCAGATCTTCGTAAGCCTGAATAGCGAAACTACGAAACACCAGCCAATCAGAGGAAAGAAAAGTGAACAACCTCTCCGAGGCAGCCGAATGACCAGTGGCGTAGCCAGGGGGACACAGGGGGCACGTGCCCCCCCCCCCATCGGGTCAAGGGGGCCCCTCGGGCCCGAGGGGCCCTGCGGCGCCAATTGGCCGTTGAGTGTCCACTCCATACCGGCCAAATTTAGACTCAGAAGGGCCCTAGAGCTCATAAGAGCACCTCATGGGCCCCTTTATAGTAAATAGTAGCCACACTTGACTTAGATCCCCATCGGGCCCCTTGCCGGCCTTTGAGGGCCCTTGGCGGCCTCTGAGAGCCCCTTGGCGGCGTCTGAGGGCCCCTTGGCGGCTTCTTGGGCCCTTACCGGCCTATGAGGACCCCTTACCGGCCTGACGGCCCCTTGCCGGCCTCTGGGAGTCCTTACCGGTCCATGAGGGGCCAGCTCTATGGACCCCACACCCACCTGTAATAGCCCCACACCAATGTCTCTGAGGGCCCATAACAGTGACTGTGAGGGCCCTCACCGACGCCTCTAAGGGCCCACAACGGTCTCGAAGGTCCCCCACACGGGCCCGAAAGGCCCTGTGGCGCCAGTTGGCCGCTAGACTCCACACTGACCATATTTCGACTCAGACGGGCCCCACAGGGCTCGTAAGAGCACCTCACGGGCCCCTAAGTAGCCACACTAATATCTCCGTAAGAGCCCACGCCGGCTTCTTAGGGCACCTTGGCGGCCTCTGCGGGGCCCTCGGCGGTCTCTACCGGCCTCAGGGCCATTGCGGGCCTGAAGGCCCTTACTGGCCATTAGGGACCATCTCTAGAGGCCCCGCACCCGTCTCAGATGGTCCCACACCAATATATCTGAGGTCCTTCATTCATAAGGGCGACTGTGAGAGCCATCACCGGTGCCTCTGAGGGCCCAAACCGGCCTAGAAGGGCCCACACACGGGCCCCATGGGCCCTGTGGCGCCAAATGGCCGCTGAGGGTTTACTCATTACTGGTCATATTTCTGGCTATATTTCGACTCAGAAGGGCCGAACAGGGCTCGTAAGGGCATCTTATGAGCCCCTAAGTAGCCACACCGACATCTCCATAAAGCCCCTAGGCCCTACGCCGACTTCTGAGGGCCTTTGCTGGCCTCTAAGGACCCTTACCGGCCTAAATTAGGGCCCGACTCTAGTGGCCTTACACCCGCCTATATGATAGCCCCACACAATTTTCTCTGAGGGCCCCATAACAGCGACCGTGAAGTCTTTATAGGTGTCTCTGAGGGCCCATCATTAGGGCCTCTGAGGGCTCCACATCTGCGTATTTAGTGGCCACCCACCGGTGACTTTTGAGGGCCCCACATCGGCGACACTGAGGGCCCCACCGGCGTCTGAGAGTATCGTGCCGGTCTCTAAAGGACCCCAGAGGGCTTCTGAAGGTATCGCCGGCCTCTGAGGACCTCTTGCTGGCCTGAGGACCCTGGCTGATCTATAGTTTCAAGTCTCCCTGTGAAAGTGAAAGTTCATCTGGCACTGAGGGTATAGGTATTGCGAAGTTGCGACATTCTAGACCCGCTCAGAACTGCAGGGGCTCACTTATGACGTCATAGTCCATAGGCCAGTGACCTAACCTGACTAGAAAATGATATTAGAGTAAAAAAAAATCCTGCTTGAATCAAAGGTCAGGTATGCAAAGTTTCAGCTCTCTATCCCGGCGTGTTCCGACTCAGAGCTATCGTGAAAATAGCACTATGGGGGACGGTACCCCCCCCCCCCCCTGCGGCCGGTGAGGGTTAAATAGCTGACATCGGGTCACCTCAGGAAGCTTGGAACTTTAAACTTTGGAGGTCAACATTTTTATACGTTTTTTTCCTATTCCGGCCATTCTATGACTAATAAAAACGTTCACCGGGCTGATAATGATGAAGCGGCAATATAAGTTCATCGCCTGTGTTATAAATTATCATCTAGATTATAGGCATAGGTATTATGTCCTCAGATGATCTCAAGCGATTTCATCGGCCGTTTCGTCTTCGGCGACATCCTCGGGTGATCTGAGTGACGTAGGTAGAACGTAGCAGACAGAATAAACATGGTTGAAAACATCTGAACTCTACAAATATTTGTATTCACTTCTTACACTTAAAAGAGTACCTATTACGTCACACGAAGAGTTTAACCAGTATAACGCCTTTTGGGGCGACTAACGGAGCGAGCGAGAGGGTGAGCCTTGCACGTGCGAAATTTCGACGGGGTACCTCCAGCTGACTTGTGCACGGCACCCTACTAACCGGTCTCTAGCGATGTGCCAAATTTGAGCACAATCGGCCCAGCCGTTCTCGAGATCTGGAAGCGGCACCCTGCACGTGCGCACGTGCAAAATGGGTCCCAGCTGACTTTTGCACGGCACCCTACTAACCGGTCCCTAACCATGTGCCAAATTTGAGCGCCATCGGTCCAGCCGTTCTCGAGATCTGGAATCGACCCCTGCACGTGCGCACGTGCAGCAGCACCCCAACTCTGGCACATGTATATGCAGTGCCTAGTGGGTGCCTACCTACATGCCAACTTTCAGCGCAATCGGCCAAGTAGTTACCGAGATATTGCAACAATTACAAAAGTGACACCTCTTCGTTTTGCACGTGGCACGTGCATAAGGGGCCGGCCGGCCGGCCGCTCATACTCAGAAATTTCCGTTAATCTAAGGAAAGACTACGCTCGCTTCGCTCGCTCCGTAACAAACCCAAGCTGATACCCCGACCCCCCCCCCCAATCCCCATCCCCAGCCGCCGCCCCGGAAGCCCGGTCGTAATCCCAGATCTAACAGCCTCCCGTCGCAACCAGACCCCAGGCCTCCCTCCCCTCGGAAGCCCCAAGCACAAGGCAACAGTACCCAAACACTCGATCACTTGTACCGCCCACTACACGCCGATTACCAAACTGCAGCGTCGACGAAGACGAGCGGGGACGGCAGGCGGGCAGCCGGCCGCCGGTACCGACGACCATGGCGCAGACAGAGCCTCCACCACCACTCTCCCCTATTGGCGAAAAACGGGAAGGGGTGCAGATTCTGCCCCCTTCCCCCTCAGCGGGGTGCGGGTTTGGATGAATGGGATGGATGTTAAATTTGTCATCGTTCACATGTAGGTAGGTACGTACACAATGGAGGGACATTCACGAAAAAAAAAACATTCAGGTAATTGCATTATTTGGGTAACTCATGTAATCGAATAGTGGCTTAGATGAACGCATGACGATGCATTTCAATATCAATACGTTTTTTGTCTACGTTGAGGCAGCATATAACATTAGGAACTGTCCACTCTACTCGGTCCACTTTGCCTCGCGCCTGCCATTCAAGACAAAACAATCTTCCAGCTCTGTTATTATGTAGTGGAGCAGAACGCATTAAAATTGGCAGAGGGCTGCAGGGCATGTACGATAACCACTCAATGCAGGAATGAGAATACATAGACTTTAAAACGGTTAGTTAATAGGTGCGTATGGCATAAAAGAGCATTTAAAAAGCGTAAGAAAATTGGGATAATATGCCTTTTTGTTTGTCACGAAAAAGTGGCAATGGGTCGGAAACCCCGGTCTGACTCACTGATCACTCGAACGACCGCGAGCATAACTGGCAACCATAAACTGGAGCTGACGCCAGTTGTGCAGGGCTAAAACAAGGGGTGGCCGCTTTGCCCCAGGTGACCGCTTTGCCCCCCCCCCCCCCACTCTCCCCTACCTACATCTAACAAATTACAAAACCGTTCATCCAGGATCCCGTGGTAGATATCCTGGCAATCCTGCACCCCGACTCTGTTTGAATTTCCATGTTACATTATGAAATGTGCCCCGTTTTGTCTGTCTCGTTGCTGCGGACTGCGGTTCTGAGAGCAATGAAGACTGTTGGTTGAATAGCGTTTGGTAATTACAAAGAAACCCAAATTGCTTTCCCGAAGCAAAAGAAATTACACAATTTTTGTCCGTACGCTGGTAAAACGACCGATTTGATTACCTGGTTTGATTAACCTTACGTAATTATTATTATATCCCTCAGTTCAGTCGCTGATCTCATATTCACTCAGTCGTCAGAGGTCATTTTTAGCCATCAGAGGCAAACACCGGATCCCAGAGGTCATCTATAACCACTTACATCGCCCTCAGAGGTCATTCGTAGCCGTCGGAGGTAAACACCGGCCGTCAGAGGTCATGCTTAATCAGGGCCTCCTCTAAGGAATTTTCACTGGGGGGCCAGAGGCTCAGAAGCCAAACCTAGGGTACCCTCAAATCCGGTTTTCTCATCGGATTTAGGCCACTTATTTTCCGTCACAGCCCTGATGCCATGATTTTTATTTTTATTTTGAAAAAAAAAAATAAAGAAATAGCAGGCAGCCTGACCCTACACCGGTGGATACAGACCGGCACGGGCAGGGTGACATTTGGGGTTAAATATCCCCCGCAGCGTCCGAAATCGACGAAAATTTTCGGCTTTTCGAAAACGAAACACAATGCCTTTATTAAAAAAAAGTATTAAACGGCACAGCAGTGCGTAAGGAATCTAACCGACCGCAGAACAGAGGCGGATCCAGCTCAGAGGTTTGGGGGGGGGGGGGGCAAACCATAAAAATTTATCGATTCTTTCCATGCATCGTCCATAGGCGTTGTCGTACTGCGCTGTGGGTAGCGCGTGGCTGGACGGACGGTCTGTGACAATCTATTGATCTGTGGCTGATCTATTAGAGTGTCCGTCCGAGAGCCGTACGACGGCTGACAGAGCCTGGGGTCGCGAACTGGTGTGGTAACCGTTACGCCCACCTGGGACGCCCGAGTCGGTACGGCACTTGCGGTGTCGTAACCGGATCGGCGGGAACCAGCAGAACGCTGTTGGACCGGCGGTGAAAGTCGGAACCGAGCACTCGCCCACCAGTGGGCGTCTGGTCGAGCAGGTCTACCCGCTAAGGCAGCCTGAGCACGAACCAGTGGCAGGGTCCGATCAATGACCGTGGTCCGACCAGGGTGTCAGCGCAATGGCCAGTCAGAGGCGTCTTTAAGGGCGCAGAAGCCCACCTCGGTCGACTGTGGCCGGTGCAACCTAGTCAGGTCGTTTGTGTGAATCTCCGTGTTCTTCCCTCGCCTCAGAGTAGCCGCTCTTCTCCAAATGCCCGAGCCGTTTTCTATGTGTATTTGTCTTGTAGCGAACAGCAGAGTCGAGAAACGAATTGACAATGTCGCCGAAAACCGCGGTCACATGCTGGCCGTCCCTAGTACTACCAATATGCCCGCAGGCGCGGCGAGAGACAAGCTTAACGTATGAGTCACCGTCCGGCTGCCGGGAGAGCCCCTACCGCGACCTTTGCTCACAGGCATGACGTCACGACAATGGGTTCGTAAACGTACGGGCAGCGGCCGCCTCAGGGGTGCCGCCGTGACCTTTGCACGATATGTTCTAAAGCGTATGGCACAGCGGTTACTAGGAAGGTTGAGGCCAGCGGCAGGCCGGTTTAAAAATAACAAACAAACTTGACGCGCAATTGACAACAGGTAACAGATTGATTAATAAAGCGGCGACAATATAAATGAAAATGACAACATGAAATGACAAATCGCATAGATGACAAATCGCGTAGATGATCCCTACAGCGTAATGTTAAAATCATGCCGTTTGGGGGGGGCAAATGCCCATTTTGCCCCCCCCCCCCCTGGATCCGCCACTGCCGCAGAAAGTGTGAGGGCTTAGGTATCGATTTCCCAAATGCTAGAAACCAACAGCTACCTGCCTGAAAACAGCTCACCATCCTTAAAGGAAATAGTTCACTTTCCTGAAATTAGTATTTTGCTATGGATTTATGTTTTTTTATGCTCAAAATGATCAGAAAATAAAACAAAACGTTTTTGTAAAAAGGATTATTTTCTTTATTTTAGTATAAGAAGAACTATATTCTACATAAAATAATGTTTGACGCGGAAGCTTATTACGCGTTGACCAATCATATTGCGTAGGACAAACCCATCGGCTGTAAGCAGCATTCTGATTGGCTGACGATGACGTGACTGCATTCCTCAGCAAGGCACGCATTCCTCTGCAAGGCACTCTTTTCGGAACGAAAAATGGAATATCTTCGTCTAGGGTGATCGTTGGGCCGTAAAAGCTTCTGATTTGTGCTAGTCTCAGCGCAAGCAACCAAACTGCTATTCCAGTTCCAAACCCCATGTTAAAAGTGAACTATTTCCTTTAAGCATTTTTCTTGGCCGAAGTCAGAGCGCGCGGCCCGACGCACCACGCGTATTTGGAAATTCCGACCTCGACGAGCATCAGAAGCCACCTAACAGGCGTGTTCGAAACCGCAGGAGATGATGATGAACGGGTTTATCGAAACTTGATTGGATGAGCATATCGGTAATAGCGATTTCAGTGTGTGCATTTATTGTTCATAGTGGTGTGAAATGTGGTTGGGGTACGACCGACAACCCGTCGGGGCGAATTTCGCACTGGGGTAGGTACTCAAAATTTGAAGAATTTAAGACGTTTCCATGAGTTTTGAAGGTATGGATAAGTTCTAAAAATCCGGTTCTCCTTATCTGGGCCATTAACTCCATACGGTCCAAGAAAGCTGGCACACTAGGGGAAGTTGGGGGAACGCCGAATACTTTTTTTCTGACGCCCGTAGCACGCAAGGTAAACAACATAAGCTATTCTTGTTGGCGTCATTCGAGAGGCCAGTCTTTTGCCTTTCAAACATACCAGGCGCATTTGATGAATTCGCATACCTTCAAGTGCACAAACTAAAAATATCAAAGAAGTGACTTTTTCGGCGTTGCCCCGGACTGCGGGGAAAGCCGAAAATGGGAGAAATGATCTACGGTGAATGCCGAAATTAATGTCTTGCCATTTTATCTCAAACTTTATGCAGAATTCATCGAAGCTGACACGTTTTTTAATAGCTTGAGGACGCATGGTGCACACTGGAAGTTATAATTGTGTGATATAATAAGAAAAGGCCAGGTAAATCATTCCTTACAGGTAACAGGCCGTTGTGTCGGTTGAAAGTGTAATTTGCGTGACTAAAAATACGCGTTGCTATTCTACAGCAGTTAAGTCCGCGTAGCGTGCTTTAATAACGTGCGTAATTGCACGTTTTCGGCATTACCCCAGCCAGCCATACTTTCTTTTGCAGGCCCATAACTTCTCAACTTGCTGTATAAATTTCAAATAGGCAGCACACTTATGCAAAGACATGCTAAAGATTACTTGACCGAATTGGCCAGATAAACGGTAGCATAATGAGTAAGAAATGCAGCTTCAAAGGCGCATGTAGTACAAGGGAAGCGTACCTTGAAAACGCTCTTGGCGCCCTCACAGCCGAAGTATTCCGAATGACGACTGGTAACAAACATGCGATAATTGGTAGTCACTTAAGCTTCAGAGCATCACTGACAGGTGGCATCCATGTCGTACGGTTTTCGAAATATCTCGAATTTCGGCTTTGCCCCAACCCCGGCATTGCCCCAACTTCCCCTACCTTTAAAAGCTAATTGCCTGAAACTGACTCACAGGGGCGCGGGAACTACTTTCCGACTGGGGGGCACACCATAATAGAGATTAACCTAGGGTACCCCCAAATCTAGTTTTCTCACCGGTTTTAGGCCACTTATTTTTCACCCCTCGGCTTTTTCAACAAAAAAGAAAACATTTGCAAAAAAAAGTGTGGTATTCCGTCTCAAAGCTGTGGGGGCACCGCCCCCACGGCCCCAGAGTTGGGGGGGCAAGCTGCCCCCACTGCCCCCCCGGCTCCCGCGCCTATGCTGACTCAAGAAACAGGCCACAGGTAAATGAGAATGAGGGTCAGGGAAGAGGGTAATTACATTTTCAGGAAATGTGTAGAATTGAAGTAATAACGAGAATACCTACTAAAAAATGTGACACGCTGGGCCACTTTTTACGCGAGTTATTCGCGAAAGACCTAGGGGTGGGGTCTATCTTACCCCTCAATGAGTTAGAAGGTTTATCGCTGCTAGTTCCAAACACTGGAAAGAATTTTTTTTATATCGCGCTATAAAGCTCAGCCGCACTCTTAATTGACTGTAGAAGAAATTCTTCTTCAAGAATAAACCCGTCCCCCGAGAACAAAACCTAATACTTCTCCGTGTTGAACCGTGAGCGCTCCACTGATTGAGACTGAGGGCGACCGTTTGGGCTATTTCCTTCTCAAAGTGATGCTCCTTTCGGGCTTCAGTCGGCGTTCGATTATAAAATCTGCAATATCTGATCTCATTCCGAGGCTCATTCTAGGCGGATCTGTAAAAAAAAACCTGTAGATAAGAAACTAACGATATAAGGAAACTAAATTTAGTAACGTGGTGATCATGGAGATAGTCTGGATTGTTTGTTTGGTAAGCTTTAGTGAAATTTCCTCGTTTTCTCAACGTGATTTGCTTAACTGCTTGGCCCCCCAGTGACGCGATTTCAGCTCCACTGGGGGGCCAGCGGCATCACTGGGGGGCCGCGGCCCCCCAGTTAACATGTTAGAGGAGGCCCTGTGCTTAATCATTTATCTCTCAGAGGTCAGCGCTAGCTGTAAAAGGTCATCCCTAGCCATCAGAGGTCAGAGCCGGCTGTCAGAGGTCAGAACCGTCTGTTGAGGTCACTGCTGTCCCCCAGAGGTCAGCCGCAGCCGCTGAGGTCACTGTTAGCTTTAGTGAAAGCTTAAGTGAAATTTCCTCGTTTTCTCAACGTGATTTGCTTAACTGCTTAGCCCCCCAGTGACGCGATTTCAGCTCACGGCCATTCCGTGCCATTCGCAGCCCCCAGAGGTCAGCCGCAGCCGCTGAGGTCACCGTCGAGCGGAGGCGTTCAAGGTCACGCCACAGTGGCCCACTCCTCCGCTGTGGCCGGTCCCTGTCGGCGGCTGGGGCGCCGGCGGCCTTATATGGCGACTGGATGCGGCCGGCCCGTCGTCTCCACCCAGCACTGCGGCCTCCAGGCGCTCCCAGCCGGGCCCCGGCTGAGCGGGGCTGACTCACAACGCCCGGGGTCATCAGTGGTGCATGTGACGTCACTGATGGTGCACGTGACGTCACCGGTGCTTGGTGACGTAACGCCGGAGTTTGCGTAGTTCATCGGTGGAGAATCGGAGTCAGTGGTGCCTTTGCCATCGTGCACTGGTACTGGCCGACTAAAACTGACGTTTTCCTAACAAGTGTGGATGTTTGATTTATCTTCTGATGGCCAGTGGGGTGGGTGAAATGAATAGCCTACCACTCCAGGCAAATAATTGCCTGTGAAAAGTGGAACATCGGGCCTTGGGAACATCATTCTGTAGTCGTCTATATATGAGAGTCCGAGGGCCATCAACACCTATACGCAGTAAAAGTGAAAATGTGACAGAAGCGTTTGTTGCGATTTCAACAATTTTGTAATAGCGTTTTTTCAGGTAAAACGTTTTTCCTCTCTCTCTCTCTCTCTCTCTCTCTCTCTCTCTCTCTCTCTCTCTCTCTCTCTCTCTCTCTCTCTCTCTCTCTCTCTCTCCTCTCTCTCTCCTCTCTCTCTCTCACTCTCACTCTCTCTCTCTCGCTCCAATCCCGTCAATCAATTGAATCAAGCCGCATGTTTTCAATACAGTCCCGATCGGCCGTCCGCCCGCCCGACGACGGCTCGACCCCAGCGCCGCCACCGTCACCGCCCACTGCCGCGCCGGCCGGCCTCCGGCCTCCTCCAGTCGCCACAGCAGCTCGGCGAGGAGGGGTGTGCCGTGGCGTGTCTGTGACTGTCGCGCTCCGTACGGTCCCAGTGGAGACACAGAGCTCCTGCATCGGTTGGTGCAGAGGTCAGGGAGTTGTTGGGATTGGACAAGCACGCGGTGGACAGAGGTGTCCTGCTGATAGCGCCGGAAATCAAGATCGTCGACGAGCCGTCGAGGGTTGGACGTTTGACGTCTACGTAGATTGATTTACTATACCAGGTAAGTGTCGGATGCTTTTCTTTGAAGTGTCACATGTTATCACTCGAGCCCTGATGTCATATCCGCTGAAAAACACTCACGCAATCGCCGTGTAATCGTCCACTGTTTGCTCACCACATTCTTCCACTAATGGGTTGTCAGTCGCGCCTTCCTGATCCTAACAACCAACATGCCAGCCCAATTAAGTCATTAACATCGCCTCTTCAAACAGCGAGCTGATAAGCGCTGTTTCACCCTCGGGACGGACGACACGACGGGCTCTGAATATGTCGTCAGCTGACCGGGATACGACCATCCAGCGTTGTGCCGGGTCAATAACGACCGGTGGCTCAGCGGTCAGCGTGCTCGGTCGCCTAGGTTTCCAGTTTACGCCGACACCGGCCAAGCCGTGGCGACAGTGGGCGACAGGGGCGAGCCGCGAGATCGACCACACCAACCTTCGCGGTTTGACGAGCGGCCGTTTGTGGGCGCGACGCGGGTCCATAGAAGCGTTGTTTGTTGCCCGGCGTTGTTGAATCGAAGCCCGTGACGGTTCTTCTGCTGGGGACACCGGCAGTGCAGGTTATGAGGCCAACAGGTATGTCCTGCAAATAGCGATGCACTGTAGGACGTAACCACGTGCGCTCCTGATGGCTCCAATCAGAGATAAGATGATGAGATAAGATCGCATATCGAACAATGTGCGAGTAGCTAGTCAGATGTCGTTGGAAATCGTAGAATGAAACGTACATCTTGGAACCTATCTCGTCTCTTCCACCTTAGTCGTTTCACATTTCTAAATTTATCATGCAACAATACGGGCGTTGCGTACCGTAGGCTATTTAACGATCCCTGATTGCACCAGGTATGGTGCCAGCCTACATATGCGCGTTTCACAATGCTGGAAACGGGCCCCTGTACTCCGAACTCCCGTGAGGAAAGTTCACGCTCCAAATGTCGCGACCCGCGGCCACGACTGGTCGTTACGGTGACGAGCGACAGACAGTCTGGGACGCGCTCCATCGGACACTGTTTGCCTTTCCCATCGGCTTTCCGCTGTGTGAGTCGGTGCTTTATCCAGTGCGACAAACGTTAAAGGATAAGGACTGTTTCTAATGGCCATCAATGTGGCTTCACACTGTCTCTTCGATAAACCTCAAATACGAGTATTGTGACAGGTGACTTATAGAACAACACCTACCGTTTACAAACTTAACAGCTTTGCGACTATTTTACATCGCTGATCGCAGTCCTACTGTTAAAACGATAAAAAGTTTAACAATGATGAGCCGGCGTACCTTGTTCGGTGAATTGTGTCAAAGTCCATCTACGAGTATCATAGTGATAGAAGCGTATTTACGCGGCAGTCTTTTAAGTTGGACCGTCCAACCTACTGTATGCGAATTGCAGCCTAGCTTATGCGATATGCTCTGCCGTATCCGAGTCCGTCTGAAGTCACTCGAAGCGGAAACGAAGGAAACCGAAAATGTGTAGATAAGTCCGAACAATACCGATAAGCACCATGTCCGTCCGACTTCAGCCAGCTCACACGCAGCGCGGACTCGGACTCGGTTCAGCCGGTACACCTATGGATCAACTCGAACCTTGCACATATAACAGATGCACACTCGCGAGGTTATAAGGCTAATAGCTGGATCTTGGATGTTTTGACAAAATCGTCAGTCAATATTGAAAACGGCGACATTAACCTTACTTGCTTAATACTTTTTGTTTGTACGCAATGTAGTACGTAGGTATACGTAACCGCAGGTGGCTTGAAAGTTGAAACAGACAAACAATATTCGGTAGAATTGTGTTAAACGGATATATTGAAATGTTGTAGTGAATAGTTGGAATGTTTCATATCAGTAGTGCCCAAGGCTCGTAGTACCTATCTTTAAAAACGTTGGAAGATGCTATATGCAATTTGGTAGCTGTAAGGTGTTTGTGCTAACGCGAATGTGTGTTCAACTGTATCAGAGCACGTCGCTTTTCATCAAGCATGTCTCTCAAAGGAAAAGATATAATATGTAAATCACCTGTCAAGAGTCTTTTTAATATCACTAACATGCAAAGCGCTACTTTCGTTCGTTACTCGCTATCAAAACGTGTGAGGCACTCGGCCGTCTCAACGCCCACCTGACCGCGCGATTATGCTCGCCGGGCCGGGCGAAATTTAAACGTAACGGTCGCTCCACTGCGGGGCAGCGGCGGTGTCGGCGGCTCACTGCACGGGCGGCGCCGACGCGTGCGGCAAAGGTGACGCCGCCGTATTAGTCACGGATCACAGGCGGTGCCCAGCTGGGCCAACACACCGCAGCTGGTGCTCCCTCCCAGGTGTAGGCGAGCGAGATGGTACGGCCCTCAGCGCCGGTCCTGGCGGAACTGCGACTGGACGGTCGCCTGAGTCGACACACAAAACAACACCCGTATCAGTTTGTGAAGTGCGGTGTTTTTCGCTAAACTGCAAGCTGGATGTCACTACGATTACTTTTTTTAGTAATCACCAAGGCCCTAGTAATCACCCTCAGGAAACCTCGCTGTAACACATGTTTTGGGTTTACGTGACCGTCCGCACGGCGACCGTCCAGTGCGCCCATTGAGCTCTGCGGCCTTATTTGGCGTCGGTTTCTCTGTCCCATGACCACAACTTGAACTCGCAATATAAACAGACCCGCCTGGCTGGTGGTGAGTCATCCCGTCAGATACGTGATGTAATTCCGCCACAGCGAGGCCTGACCGACTGCCGAAACGCGTCTTCTGTAAACTCGGCGCAGGGATAAACTCGAATTATCTGCCTACGCAACGCATAAACTTCATACCAACATTCCAAAACCAAAGGTCACGTCTCGACTTTCGTCGATACCAATATTTGACAATCTCGGCCCGTCAATGCTGAGCCCATGTCTCAGCTCGTCTGACCCAAACACAATCCATCTCGGGTCCTCGGAGGCAACATTCCGTCCCGCCGCCGCGGCCCCTCCGTCCGGTCGGCGGGGTCACGTGCCACGGCGGTCCGCACCACCGCCGATCACATGACCGCCACCGGACGCGCCTGTGTGGGTCACGTGACTCCCACTGAGCGAGCCCCTGAGGTCACATGGACGGCCGGCGCGCCTCCGCTGCACTGCTGCAATGTTGCAGGCGGGCGCCGTTTGCAGCGGCTGCACCGGCGGCGGTGAGTCACCCAGCGCGGCTTCCGCCACAGATGGGCGCTGTCGGCGCTGTCGGAACTGTCGGAAGGCCCGGAGGACGCGCGACGGGACGCCGACAGCCAAGGGTGAAGGCTGGAAGGGCGTTTCGACGAAGACCGAAAAAACACAGCTGATTCCTATTGGTTGCGGTTGACAGAGAGAAATAAAAAAGGAAGCCTCTCAGGCGTCGGTGACCGTCTGAGCCGGCCGAAACCTGCCGTCATCGACCGCGGCCGCACGGCTGCTGGTCATTAGACTGTCCATATTCACAGGGCTCAGACTGACGGCGGTTCTCACGACTGTCGGCGTGGCGTGGCACGAAACGGCGGGAGTCCGGCGAACCAACCGACGCGACTGGTCACTGGCTGGACGATGAACTTGAGGCAGGCGACTAAATGAAGAATGACGTGTCTGTTATTGGCCATGAAATGACATTGAATGAAATGAAGTGACAAATCGAGCACCGATGGGCTGAAGAGACAAGAGTGGTGCGGAGGTGTACGATATTTGTCTCGTTAACTCCTCCAGACCCTATGTAAACGTCAGTTGTGTTGTGTGAACGGCTGTTGGTTGTTACTGCATGTATGACTGTTGAATGTTGATAAAGTGTCCGGTTGTCGAGCCATTCAAAGGTTGCGTTGGGAATTAATAATTATGGCCGCCAGCAAACGATCGCCAGACCGCCGATTGCAAAACCTATGGCTGGAAGATACACAAGTCCAACATCCATCGGTTATTCTGCGGGCAAAGCGTTTACTAGCACAATACGAACAGCAAGGAAGCTGATGATGCGGGCGCACGCCTGTTCGCTACTTGCCGCATCCCATAGCGACGTGAAACACAGACCGTCGTTCGGGCTCCTACCTAACGGTACTTTATCAACACCCGGACAGGCACCCGAACCCTACCCTACCCCGCCGCATTCACTCTGTGCCGCATTCTCCGCACGTCTGCATGGACCGCAATAATCTCAACACGCCCCGGGTCAAACCGTCGCCAGCACTGCAGCCGACTTTCTGGGCCACGGGGCCAGTGGACTCTGCCCGCGGTCTCACACCGGCAGCGGAATGCTATCACCTCTCTTCACTACCCTGACGGGAACCAGCTCATCCCCTCCCCCTCCACCCGCACGCAGGGAACGCCTTTGAATCACCGTCTCCACTCACTGGTGTCCCCTGCTCGGTCTTTGTTGTTATTCGGCGCCGGCTGGCGGCCGGCCCGCTCCGTCCGTGAGGCTGAGGTCACGCCTGATGACGTCACAGGTCCTTCCGGTTGGCCCGCGTCGCCCCCGGGGAACCCCGACCTCGACAGGCGAGCTGTCTGCGTGTGTGCTGTCAGAGGTGAACGCGGAAAGCTACCCAATTGTGAGGCACTGTCAAGGTCTGTTCTGTATGTATTCTGTGACGTCTCTCTCTCTCTCTCTCTCTCTCTCTCTCTCTCTCTCTCTCTCTCTCTCTCTCTCTCTCTCTCTCTCTCTCTCTCTCTCTCTCTCTCTCTCTCTCTCTCTCTCTCTCTCTCTCTCTCTCTCTCTCTCTCCCCTTACTCCTCCCTCCCACCTGAAGAAACTTCCGTTCCTAAAACTAGTCAATCATGATCACTGATCGCTCTTCCGGCACTTACTCGGCTCGTCTTCCGGGCACTTCACCTTCTCCCGACCGTCACTGTCTCTGGCCGAAAATGCACAGTCACTAGTTTCGTTCCGGGACGGCGGAAGACAGAGCTTGGTGACACAACAGCACGACTGAGTTCGACTGTGGTATTGGCGTAGGTTACAATCGGCTTCCGAGGCCAGTTGGGCTTGTGATTAATCGAAATCAAGGCGGAAGGTAAAAGAGTTGGGAACTTGGTAGCTGGCACTAGACCTTGTGAAATGCTTGCGTGGTAGGCTGTTGGTCACGGATGAAAGAGCTAAGCTGAGACCGGAGTTTAGCCTGAATTGGGCGACGAACACGTGATGTGTGCTCGTTGCCTGGGCAGCTCGATGTCGATATTGCACGAAACGTGGCTATGGCATAAGAAGTGAGAAATTACTCTGTGGTTCATAAAGGAGCCGGGAAGCGGGCCGTTGCCGCGCCGCGCGTTACGCCGCTACATACATCGGGCGACGCCACATTGCAGCGCATGTCTCCTGCTGACCCCTGGACTGGCTGATACTGGTATACGATAGTGGTGGTAGTGGCGGCACAACGGTTCAGCGACCGTTCCGCGAGCCGCGGACCCGCGCCGGTCAGCGCCGTACCGCTGCGCTGCGCCTGGTGGGCTGGTAATGTCCGCTAGGCCGGTACAGGACGACTGCGGCCGGTATGCAATCTTTCACCGCAGCGCTGGCTAGTCAGGTTCGCTACCGTCACCCACATGCATTTTTCCGTCATTGTGAACAGCCAGTGCCACCAGCGTCCAGAGCATACCGGACCGCCACTGACCGCCGCCGCCGTCTACTATGCGGCCACCGCCTGGGGCTGCCAACGCCGCTGCTGTGCACCGTCGCGTGGGCCGCCGCCGGGGTGGTGCAGACAATAATTGTCGGTCGGCTCGAGCGCCGTCCGCCGGCGGAGCGGCGCCGTCCGACCGACCCTGGGACCGGCTCGCCGACTGTGACGGTTACAGTGCTGCGCCCGTGCCCACTGAACACCCGTCTACGCTGTATCCATGACGCACCCGTCGCATAGCCACGGTGCACCCAGACAACCACAAGGCAATGTCCGCACCCACCCCGAACCATCCCGCACTTACTGAACACCCGTTCCATCCTCCTTCACTGTAGCTGCCCGCGCCTACGTCACACACGTTCTACATTCGTCCCACGCCGGTCATCGCACATGACTCGTCTAGTCCCGCATAAAAGATTAGTCCCGCACCCAGTGGCCAGTGCACGGCTGTTGCAGCCGCCAACGTCTCCGGGTATGTCATCAGTCGTTACCAACACATGTAGTTACGGAATACGGACCGTCGCCTAGAAACGCCCTAGATTGCATTCCACCACGCAACGGCAGTCTAAATTGGACGTTTTCTCCGCGCTGTCACACTTTTACAGCCGCAGCGGATTGCACTGTCGTTCTTCCATGCAGTTGACGAAGTGTCTCACACCTCCCCTATTCAGCCGAATCTAACCCAGAGTACATATATAGAACAATCTAACCTATGCAATCTGTTCACTAGGTCATATCTAACCCACGTTCTGATCATCAGGCTATATTGAGCTCTCACGCACTGTTCTGTTTGTCCTCGCAGGTCGCCATGGCTGCGGTCACCCAGCCGCGGGCCAGCGGCATCCCCCAGCCGGTCTCCAAGGCGCGCGGCACCAGCCGGCTGGCGGCCATGCAGGTCAGTGGCACGGTCCGCAGGTGCGGCGTGGTGAGGGGAGGTGTGGAGGTGTGACGTCATAGGGGGTACTGACGGGTTAGCCGGGCGTAACGGATGGCATCACAGAGGGGTATTGGAGGGAGAGAGAGAGAAAGGAGAGAGAGAGAGAGAGAGAGAGAGAGAGAGAGAGAGAGAGAGAGAGAGAGAGAGAGAGAGAGAGAGAGAGAGAGAGAGAGAGAGAGAGAGAGAGAGAGAGTCGGGAAGGTGCCAGTGGTTTGGGTGTGACGTGTCTGCCTAGGGTAGGTGTAAAGCCACCTTATAGGAATAGTTAGATTGTAGATGTTACATGTCACCATATTCCTTCGACAATGTAAATGGCAGTTACTATAAAAGATAACGCTGTAGCGAAGTCCTAATAAGCGAGGGAACGAACGAAGAGGTCCTTTATTGTTACGCAACTTTCCCCAAACTTTCTCGTTTTATGTCGAACGATGAACTAGTCTCATCTCGGACTTCACCGACCACGGATTAACAAAACTCACCACGACTACGTGACCCTAACCTTGCGGCCTAGTGCGTGTTCCAGTGACAAAAAGCCGCGATGCCTCACCATTCTCTGACTAATTAGGTACTACGCCAGCTTAGCGCGCCCTTCATAGAGGGATGGCACTTAGCCTGCTCTCCCCCTAACATCATGGTCAAGGCCGCCATCAAATATTAACGCCATCGGACCAATCATACGGACCGAGTATATACGGACCGAGTTGAGCCCGTATATACCAGCGTTTCGCGCCAATGTGAAGCGTGTGATCATGTCGAGACGCCGAGTAGCTGTCTGAACCTGTTCCAGTCGCACGCTTGTTTGTGTTTGCCAGTGATATCTATGCCTACTCGTACTGTCTATATGTTCCCCGTTTTATCTGGTTTTACGTGTCTGGTGAAAAGCCACTTTTATTGTGGATCCTAGATGAATACACATCTGTATCTGTATCTGTATCTATCAGCATGACGTAACATTTGGCTTCGCGAATCGCAACCTTGGCCCAAGACAGGTTCTCTCTGACCAGGCACACTCGTTCGCCTATTCAGCAGGTATTTGCATTCGCGCAGGCACGACTCTCCCGAGCGAGTCACAACGACGCATTGGCGCCATTACATACCCCTTGGCTCGCAGGCATTCGTTGGGGAGCGTTTCACTGGACAGACGGGACGACTGGGGGGGGGGGGGGAGGGGGAGCCAGGTGGTGTAAATCAGCGTGTCCGACGGCCATAACGGCGGGACGGTGCCAGGCAGCGTGAGGGCCCATCCGGCCGGACTCAACTGAGCGGCATCGACCGGACGGGTTGGCTGGGGGCAGCTCGAGGGCGCTGCCGTGGCGTAATTACCGGTCACGCCATGTCGAACAGACGGAGTGGAGGGGACGTGGACCCACCTCAATCAACATCCACCCCCGCACCTACGTCCTACCTCCCACATCATTCGTCCTACCTGTGCAGGGCGGTTTCCCCCGATGTCAGGACTGAACGGAACAGCTCAGCGTGCACTCCACATCACTCGCTGCCACGGTCTCGGAACGTACCCTGTAACCTGGTCTGCTCCTTGACCCACTCATTCTCCACATACTCGGAACTCCTGCGGCGGTTTTCTCGTCAACATGATCGCATCCAATCACCCTGCGGCTCGGCACGGGTGAAAATGTTGAAAAAACACGTTTGCGTAACGAGGAGCGTGCCTTCGTGATTAACACAGGCTCGACTGGGATTGAAGCAAGGGGCAGTGGCTAAAAACAGCCCTGAAAAACGAATGCCGTGATAGACGTGGTTGATCGAAGCCGAGGATTAGAGCTTTTGCTTACCACTTTACATGAAAAGACAGGTCCGAGCGAAGTTTTGCGTTGAACCTGAAATAAGCGCGGCGTAGTTCCTTGAAGTTCGGAAGAAATCACCCCGATCCCCCTGACGTGAGGTGACCAATTTCAGCCTCTGTTGGCTCAGCGTATTTGCCGAGGTGTCGTGTTTGGCCATCCGATTGTGTGCGCCTGCCTGCCAACATCGAAAAACAAATCATAGTTCCGAGAGCCTTTAATATGGAACACGCAACTGCCTGGCATCAAAAGGAAGGCTTCCTAATGCCTGTAATTAGGACTGACAAATCGATCCTACTTGAGTCGCTGATGAAACAAACTGCGTCACCTCAGCAACCACACTGACCACTGACCAGCACCACTGGGCAATCACACAGGACGATTTTCCACGCGCACGCTGATATTGGCCTTTGATCACGCATTTTTGATACGCTCTTTCTGGTTTTGAGCGTTTGGTGGTGATAGTTTCGTTTCTCTAGGTTCCATTAGTTAGGTTTCTTTCTCGTTTTCGTTCCCTTCGCTTTTCCCCATGTCGGGGAAAAGACGCCGCCCTGATCCCCCGGACTCCGACTCTGACTCCTCCTTGGCCGACTCTCCTGATCACGTGATGGACTCCCAACTCCCGGCTGCTGACCCCGCCCCGCCTCTGACCGCTCACCCTGGCTCTGACCTTCGCTCGTCCTCGACCACCGCCCCCGGCACTGACCCTCGCTCGACCCTGGCCTCCGCTCCCGGTACCGACCCGCGCCCGAACCTGACCACCGCTGGCCCGTCTATGGACAAGCCTGAGCCGTATCTTGAGTCTTCTGGATCGTATTTGGTGATCAAGCCGGTTGATGAAAACGTTTCTTTCCGTAAGGTGAATGTGTTCTGGCCCACTAAATATCTAGGGATGATCTGTGGCACCGGTAACCTGGATATCGAAACCCCGGCGAACGGAACACTTATCGTCAAGACCGAAACCCGCGCTCAAACCAAGGCTCTGCTTAAATGCACTCGCTTCTGTGAGAAAGATGTGACTGTCTCTCTGCACCATGCTCGCAACACCACGAAGGGCACGATTTTCGCTCCAGAGATGCGTTACATGTCCGAAGAGGAAATCCTCAGCGGACTCCGTCCTGAGGGGGTCGCTCATGTCCGCCGCCTCACTACCTTCAGAGACGGCCAGAGGCGTGACACTAGCTTGCTGGTGATCACGTTCAACACAACGAAGCTGCCAGACACTCTGCTTGCCGGCCACATTCGCTACGAGGTTCGCGTCTTTGTCCCAAACCCTCTCCGCTGCTTTAACTGCCAACGCTTTGGACACGGCTCGAAATTTTGTAAGCAGACCGCACGGTGCCACCGTTGTGGTGCAGCTCCGCACGATGGCTCGCCCTGCTCCGCTCCAGTAAAATGTCTCAGCTGTGATGCCACGGACCACACTACCAACTCAAACCAGTGTCCAGTGTGGAAAAAGGAAAAAGAAATCTGCACAGTAAAAGCCACCACGGGTGTTTCATACCCACAAGCACGCCGCTCAGTGGAAGAGAAAGTCTCCAAACAGCCAGTCAAGTCGTATGCCCAGGCCACACAGACTCAGACCGTCTCCAGCGGTACACAGACCGATGCCATCCCAGAGCTCCCTCCTCTGAAGTGCCTCTCGCCTCTGACTCCTCAGCCTATGGCTCCCGAAGCGACCGCCTCCACCAGCGCAACCCAGACATCTGAGACCACTGATGCAGATGAGCAGATGCCGTCTCTCGAGTCCCCACCAGCTGCTTCTCCTGAGATCGCTCAGAAGCCTAAGTCTGTCGGAGCAAGCCGCTTCACTAGCTGGACGAGGGTCCAGAAGTCTGGTGGCTCCCGCCCCAAACCCTCAGCTTCCCTCACAGGTGATGGACAATCCAAGGATCGCCAGTCACGTCCACCGACTCGGGTGGCGATGGGGCGTAACCGCGCGCTGAGCTGGGCCTCGCCCAGCCGTGGTAACACATCTCGTCACCAATCATGAATAGTTACACCATGCTCCAATGGAACTGCCGAGGCCTACTTTCCAAGTGGGCCGAACTAAAAAACTTTTTCTCCGTACTTACTCCTGTACTTATTGCGCTACAGGAAACTTGGTTTTTACCGACCGATCAGTACAATTTCAATTTATCAAACTACACATTATACAGACATGATGAGCTGTACGGACAGCGCCGCCATGGTGGTGTCGCATTATACGTAAACAACGATTATACACATTGTGAGCTTGATATACAGACAGATTTACAGGCCGTTGCGTGTACCATGTATGTCAACGGCAGGAACATCGATGTTTGCAGCATTTATATTCCTCCCGATTTTGATAATACAAACCTTCTTAGACAGCTTAACAATCTCACGGACCAGTTTCAAAACCCCTTTCTTCTTCTCGGCGATTTCAATGCCCACAGTCCGGCTTGGTTGGACACACAATCATTGAAACCCAGAGGAAGAGTTCTGGAAGATTTTCTTGATATGAATAGATTAGTAACACTCAACTGCAATCAACCGACACACTTTAATTTATCACATAATACAGAGTCAGCCATCGACTTATCTATTTCTTCTTCTTGCATTGCCCCTTGGTTCCACTGGACTGTTGATAGTGATATACACGATAGCGATCATTACCCGATTTTTCTTCGTTTTGGTTTTCCAGTCCCGGGTATCAGCTCTTTCATCCCCCGCTGGAATCTTGGCAAAGCTGATTGGATTAAATTCACAGAGTTGTGTGAATTTGAACACCACGAGCGCTTTGCAAATCCTGAAGACGGTATTTCATACATCACTGAAACATTAATATCAGCCGCAAAAGAGTGCATTCCTGAAACCAAGCCATGCAAAAAAGGAAATGCTGTACCGTGGTGGACACCCGCGGTTCGATTGGCTATAGCAAAAAGGAAAAGAGCCTTCCGTACTTACCTTAGACTTCGCACAGAACAAGCCTTAAAGGGACACTCCCACCTTAACATTAGTTTTGAGTTGAGATAGCCAAATTGGTGGCCATGGCCTGCAAATACCGGTTTGGGCACTCACAACATCGACAAATGATTTAATTCGGAGATATGGAATTTCAAACTTGCAGTTTTCGGATTCTAAGGGGCTAGTGCATTGGTATGCCCCCTTAGAATTTGTGACGTCAGCGGAGATCTAACGATTTTTAAATCTTTTACTAAAACGTTTGGTAGCACGGGGTGGTATATGCTGCTTTGCGCGCAACAAATGCCGCACTTTCAAATAAAGTCGCTAGGAACAGCGGAGATCCCAAAAAGTAAACAAAAGTAAAATCTAATATCTTGAAAACCGGTGAATATTTTTCGATGAAATTTGGTAGATAATCGTTTTCGCTCTTTCTGAACCGAGCGACATCACTTTCGTGCCAATTCATTAACTTTTTTGAAGGTGGGAGGGTCCCTTTAATTAACAGAAATAGGGAGCGCGCAAACGCTCAGCGAACTATTCGGGCAGCCAAGCGCGACTCCTGGACCCGATTTTTGTCTTCATTTACTTCTTCGACGCCTTTATGCAAGATTTGGGATTTAGTTCGTCGTTTATCCGGAAAACGCACAGCTGCACTGTAAACCAAATTGACAAGTCTTGTGTAATATAACCAATCATCTCTTGGTATGTTTACCAACTGATACTTTTCAAACAAGCCGTTGTCTGTTGCATTGCTTGTCAGATGACAACTACGAGTCAATAGTTACTATGCACACCAACTTCTCAGTATCCAGACCAACTCTACATTTGTTTCAACGTTTGTTTCTTAACCAGTTTTGGAAACTTGTTGCCGCATGGTTATTTAACCGGCGCCTAACTTGTACTGGTCAGCTGGTCAGCATACACATGGTCAGCTGCGCCCGTGACGTCAGACTTGGCGGACCAATCAGCGGTCGCCGTCCGGCCCCGGCGCGGCGGTTTCAAACCGTTCAAACCAGCAGTTGTCGCGCGGCCGCCGTGCAGCATGGATCAGCGACGAGGGCTGTTCCAACATTTGTGCAGTAAAAAGTGAAATCTGTGAACTGTGGTGTTCGTGCTGTGAGTGAGGCCCGCTCTGGCCTGCGGGACGCACTAATCGTGCCTATACCCGCGGTCGAGACGCCTCCCTTCCCCTGCGCGCGCAATGTAAGTGGGCCAGACCTTTGCATGCACATGTGAGCAGATGTTTTGCGGTCGGTGTTTTTTATATATAAATACATTTATTTGCCTTTAATTCAACTCTTTGTATTTTTAACTTAACTGATGGACATATATGGGCTGTAAAAGCTAATCTGGTTGGCGATCATGCTTTATTCGAATTATCTGCGTGATCGTGCAACTGCCATGATTGTTATGGTCAATGTGGAAATATTCGTCATACGGGCATGTTATACTTCTGGCTTGATGCGATGCACAAAACCATGTTCTTCCACATACGCAGCAGTTCTTGCTTCAAAGACTTATATGCTGACGGTGCACGATAGGTATACCTTATACCTCATGCATTTACCACATCCATTCGAAAATATGCACTTGGAATTGTCTCCAGTCAATAGTATTAATTACATACTACGTGATGTAGGTACGTGACCGTAATAAATACTAATGATTCCAGAAACTTCCGAATGGATGTGGTGTATGCATTCATCGATTATATAACCCATCAGTATTTCGTTTCTTGTCAGCGCAAGCCTTTGAGCAATAACTGATGCCAGTCATGATTTTGTGCACCACTTCCAGCCAAAAAATGACCTGTCCGTATAGAAAATATTTCCTGAATCAGTATCGTGGCAATTGAAAACGAACGCGAATCGTAAGTTCTTAAGGTTATCAACGCAAACAAAGCGATTGTAAGGAAGAACAAGTTCGAACTGAGCGTTAGTACACTTACTTGTTGACAATTTGTAAACTAGCAATGCCCAGTCAAAGGCTAGTTCATCAACAAACCAGGGGTTGTTGAACCGACAAGGAAACGGTTATGCCTATCCAGAAGTTGGTAGGTTCACAAGGCCCAGACTAGTACTCAACAAGGTGACGCCTATGCGAATTGGAACCAAACTTGTAGACAAACTGTTAGTTTGTTGGCCAACACGCCTGGGGTTGGTGAATCGACAAGGTGACGCCTATGCGAATTGGAACCAAACTTGTAGACAAACTGTTAGTTTGTTGGCCAACAAGCCTGGGGCTGGTGAATCGACAAGGTGACGCCTATGCGAATTGGAACCAAACTTGTAGACAAACTGTTAGTTTGTTAGCCAACCGGCCTGGGGCTGGTGAATCGACAAGGTGACGCCTATGCGAATTGGAACCAAACTTGTAACAAGGAGCCAACTTGTAGATTTGGTTTACAGTGTGCAACTTTCCCGGTGCTTAGGCTTCCGGGAACAGCCAACACCATTAGTGAACCAAATGATGTCGTAAACTGTTTAGCTCAACAAGTTGCTTTCACGAGCTCAAATGAACGCTACCAACCACAGTTTATAGGTAGGGCTCGTCAACGATTTTTGCCTGACCCAGATACTTTTCTCTCAGATAACAACGAATACTACAATGTTCCCTTCACAGCACAGGAATTAAATGAGGCCATCGGTTCCGCCGGAAATACTTCCGTGGGGCCTGACAAACTTCATTATTCTTTCTTCCGCCATCTTTCGGAGAACTCGAAGCTTTTCATTCTTCAGACGTTTAATGATCTGTTCTGCAAGCAGGTCTTCCCAGAGCATTGGAAAGAAAGTATAGTTGTAACTCTATTAAAACCAGGTAAAGCTAGGCATAACGCAAACAGTTATCGTCCTATAGCCATGACAAGCTGCATAGGCAAGCTTTTGGAAAGGATGGTCTCCAAACGTTTATCGTTTCACCTCGAACAGCAAGAGTTGCTTTCGAAATTCCAATGCGGGTTTCGAAAGCAACATTCTCCAATCGACCACTTGATCCGTTTAGAAAGTGATATACGGAAAGGCTATAAAAAGAAACAACATACTTCAGCAATTTTTCTTGACATTAAAAACGCTTTTGATATGGTGTACAGGCCGGCATTGATTCATAAATTAGGCCTGCTTGGCATCAAAGGACACTTGGCTTTTTATTTGTGCAACTTTCTCTCGGGAACCAGGCGTTTTCGTGTTCGGCTCCGCTCAGTATTTTCCAACACGTATGAAACACAGAATGGACTTCCACAAGGTAGCTGTTTATCTCCAATTCTTTTCAACATTATGATTGACGATTTATTTGAAAACATTCCTGCTGACACATCTTTCTCTCTCTTCGCCGATGACAGCGCCATTTGGTGTACCACACCTGACTATGACATCGGGATCCATCGTCTACAAATAGCACTACATAAAATAGAAAAATGGTCGGCCTTGTATGGTTTGGAATTTTCTCCGGAAAAATCTGCGTTTATGATTTTTTCCAAACACAACATAACACAGCCATCTTCTCTCCCTACCTTGAACGGGACGCCAATTCCACTCGTAAAAACTTTCAAGTTCTTGGGAGTCGTCTTGGACCCCAGATTATCAATGGTACATCATGTCAAACACGTTCAAACAAAATGCAAGAAAAGGTTAAATCTGTTCCGCTGTCTCACTAGTACCCCAGCAGGGGCAGATCGCTCGGTACTTCTAAGATTATATAACAGCATTGTTTTACCCATTATTGAGTATGGGGCAGTCATGTACGCAGGAGGTTGTCAATCCAGTTTGGTCAAGCTAGAAGCTGTCCAAAACAATTTTTTGAGGTTAGCCCTGGGTGCAATGAAAACTTCGCCCATATCATCCCTTCAAGTAGAAGCAAACATTACCCCCTTACATATAAGAAGAATTGATCTGTCTCTACGATATTACTAAAAAATACAGCACTTACAGTCTCATGCAGCTCATCTAGCCATATCCATTCTTCCTAGGCTGCATTTCAGCTATCTCGGTAGGTGCGAGAGAAGGACGGGACTTACTTTGGCCTCACGAATAAGAAAATATCAGAATGATTTAGGTTACGAATTACCTCATGTGACACCACTACCGCACTGTGCAATATCGCCTTGGACGGCTCATCCACTTTCGGCTTCTTTCTTGTTTACGACCAACAAGGGCTCTCTTTCTCACGGCGAAGTACAGCAATCCTTTCTGAGTTTTCAGGCGTCTCATGCTCGTTACAATTTTGTTTATACAGATGCCTCGAAACAAAACGACACGGTCGGCATAGGTATATTCGCTCCAGAATATCCACGAACACTTGTGAGGGTACAAAACGATATTTCTGTTTACTCTGCTGAGCTGCACGCAATTTTCCTCGCACTCAAACTTATCCACGAGCATCATATTCAAATGGCATGCATATGTTCCGATTCCAAATCAGCAGTTCTAAGTCTTATGCACCCTGATACGTCGCAACATATCAGTTTAAACATACTTACTTTACACCAACAACTTATCGAGGGTGGAGTTCAAATAAAAATTTTATGGATACCTGGACACAGTGGCATTTTTGGTAATGAAAAAGCTGACAAATATGCTAAGCAAGCCCTGGCGATTCAGGATATAACCATGATTCCCTATACCTCCAACAATATTCGAGCCTCCATAAAACAACATTGTCACCACTTCTGGCAAAACAGTTGGGACACCGAAGGTATCGGCACACACCTCCATCGTATCAAACCATATATAAAACATTGGTCATCATCATGTCGAAATTCCAGAAGGGAAGAAAAGGTTTTGGCAAGATTACGAATCGGGCATACTTACTTCACTCATTCTCACATATTCAATCGACAACCAAGGCCTACTTGTTCTTCCTGTAGGTCTCCTCTTACAATCGAACACTTTTTATTACATTGTCGTAAATATCACGCAGATCGTAAACAAATCAATGATTACTGCCGGGCACATAACGTGCAAATGACTTTACCCACCATTCTTGGGGACGATCATCCTGTAATACTACAACTTCTCTTCTCTTTTCTTCTTAAAACGGATCTTCTTCATCGTCTTTAGGTTCACTAGTCTCTTCATTCAGTTAACTTAACTCGACTTGTAAACACAGCGGTGCGTAATGGTCCAACGGACTGAAGCACCTAACCAACAAAAGAAAGAAAGAAAGCACCACTGGTGACACTTGTTCAGAAATCCCATCGCCATTATTTTGTTATTTATAATTAACACTGCGCCTCTGGTTTCAGTCTCAGTTCCAGCAGCGCTCTGCCGCTGAGAGACAGCAGAGACTGGCCGAGCTGGCACCCGTGCGGGCCGCGCCGACAGAGCCTGCCCGCCCCGCCGCGGTGACCGAGAGAACTGCATCTGAGCCTGCCCCCCGCGCGGCGGCGCCACCGTCGCGGCAGCCGGTCGCCGCCAGGGGTCGGATCACCAACGGCAGCACTGCGGCCACCGTGTCTACCGGAGGCCGGGCTGCTCCGATGGGCTCGGCCGCCTCATCGACGGCCGGTAGCGGCGGAAAGGTGCGCGCCATGTTCCAGTCCCGGCGCGCAGGAACTGCCGCATCCGCCGGCTCCGCGCACCAGACGTCTCCCATTGGCTGGGACAAGAGCTACCCGCTGGAGCCGATCAAGAAATCGGCGCCGGCTCGCTCCTCGGCACCTCCCCCCGCAGCGGTAAGTGAACCCGTCGACGAAACAGATGCGCCGCTCCACCGTACACTGAGTGACGACAACCTGACTGCGGTCGAGTCCAAACCGAGGGGAGGTAGTATCCGCAGTTCGCTGACGATGCCCGAGCTCACAATGCCGGAGATTCACGTAGTGCGAGAGAAACCTACTCCTCAGCAGCGCCAGGCGGAGAGGTTGCGAATTAACGCCGAGCTGCGCAGGAGGGACCACGAGCTTCTGGAGCGCATCCGGGACCGGTCGAAGCAGCAGTGCGGTCCGCTGCCTCGCAGACCGATGCGCGTGAGTCACACACGTCGGCACACATAAGTGTGATTTTGTAGTTTGCAGCACAGCCTCAATCCGTCGTTCAGCTCTGCTTTTTTATTTCTAGTTCTATTCTTTATAAACGCATCTGTCGTTGCATGGGCAAGGCACCAGGACGTTGTCGTTGAACGTTGAACAATGACATCTGGAATGTAGGTATCTGAGCTGGGAGATCGGTTCAATGAAAAGACGCGAACATAGGCACGATGCCATTTGTAGCTTCACTTCCAGAAACACCCAAGAAAACGGTAAACGGTATTCCAGAAATAATCATGCTTTTGGCTGCGAAAGAGTCGAATAGGGTCAAATAAAATGTAAGCCTATGAGACCATTTAAAACGTTTCCATTTGCGCTGAAATTTGTGCATTAATGACGCTTCATTCCTCATAAATCCAGTGTCAAACTGTGTTCTGATCATTTGTCTAGGCATTGCAGCCGCCACATAGTCCCCATTTTCACCGGGCATCCTGATAAGTTGACTGTCAATGTGTTTCCACCAACTGGTCTAACGCCGTCAATTGTTCGATTGTGCTCTGCAGCATGCCGCGTAATGCCTCACGAGCTATTCGCCATGTACGGGCGCACTTAATGTCAATACGATACACGCCTGAAGGTCAGCCAGTGTTGCATGCTGCTTGTTTTGTCCTGCTCTGTTCGGCACCCGACAAAAGGCTCCCGGTGGCGCCGACCACGGGTCAATATGTGACGCCGAGGTCATCCTAGCAGATCGATAATGATAAAGCGCCCAACTGGGAGCTGATAAAGTGCAGCCAAACTCTGGAGCATTCATCACGTGGAGACGGTTTGGAGACAGTCAGTCACCTGGCCTTGGCTCCTCAGTCCTCTGGTATTTAAGGGGTATTTCGAATGTTCATTGCATTACCAAGGCAACACCCACTAATATTATGTGATGAATAATGAAAAGCAAGCTGTATGTTTCATGGCTTTAACCTAAACGTTCACTTCATAACGTATAAGATCGTTCGCGATCTTTCCTCAGCTCACGGCTACCAAGTCTGGTACCTACCCTGGGCTAATTACAGCGTCTTTTCTTTCATTCAGCCGACAGCCGAGGACGCTGCTAATTGCGGAAAATGCACACACGGTGCCGGGGGGTTTGTCCCATGGACTGACGTTCGCAGCCGCCAGTCGGCCGACTAATTACCGGTTTCCCTGACAACTCGACAACTCACAGCGGCGCGACATCGCGTTACATGTCAAACAGACTGTGTCACACGCCGGGACCAGTGTTGGCGGAGTGACAGAAATCAGCGCAAGTATCGAGCCCGGAGACTCGGAAGGAATGACACGGTCGCCGTGACGACGGTAGCCGACTTAGCTAGTAGCGAGTAGCGACCATCCTTACCAGGAAGAGGGATTCGGCGAAATACGGTTTCATTTTGACGGTATGAAATCGTCAACAATTTGAAGCTAAAGCAAATATGGGAATAGACAAATATCGAATCGATCACGAATTATAATGCACTATACCTAAGCATTAGATCAGTTGTGTCTAAAGCCTTAACTGAAACATTTGTTCTTTGTAATAATTGTATCTATCCTAACAAACAAGTCAAAAGGTCAGACCGCAAAGGAAAGAGTCCGAATTAATGTTCGGGTGACCGGGCGTATTCCCAGATCGCCTGATCAGATGGCCTGTCGAACCACCCACCCAAAACCCACCGTTCTGACTTCTGAGCGAACGGATGAATGAAACACCAGATGCGGGAAAATGTCAAATGAATGGTCTGCTCGCAGCTGCTGACGGCGACCGATTAAGGCTCGTTAATGAGCCGGATTTCAAGGTCTTCCATCCATCCCAATTAATTCACACGGCAAAACGAACCACATCGCTCATCGCCAAACAGGAAGAGACCTTCACTCGACTGGGAAACATCCTGAATTCGGCCTGGCCTCATACCGAAGCGTCAGACAATAGCCGTAACGGTCAGCTGGCGGACCGTCTCCGGCGCCGTGGAGCGGAGCAGGGAGTCTAGTCAGCCGCACATCCCGTGATTTCACGGCTCGTGCACGGCACGGCCCGCGGCTGTGCGTGCGGCGCGTGTCGCTCGTTGCGTGTGAAGCTCTGTCAGATAGCCGACTGGCGTGTCGGCCGACGCGTCCCGGTGATCCCGGCACCGCGCGCTGCCTGACACCGTGTCACGGACACCCGTGTCACAGACGTGTCACGGACTCACCGTGTCACATATGTGTCACGGACACACGTGTTACAGACGTGTCACATATGTGTCACGGGCCAAAGAGGTGTTAGTGTCACAGACGCGAGACAGAATGTCTGGCCGTGGCCACGTAACCGCACTCCTCTGTGGGTTCAACACAGCAACCTGCATAATGCATATTGCAATATTGCATATTTTACAATCCTTGTAGAAACTGGCCTATGTTGTATACCGAAGCAGGCGCAACAGTCCTCATTGGTATGCGGTCGCTTATGTAGCTTCATACTCGTCGCTATGGCGCCAGTCGACAACAGAGCGACACAAACACTCGCGAAAATCTATACTTTCTAATAACCAGGAAATTGAGTAATGATCCGCGGATCTGCTTACCAATAATTTCAATCGTCTTTTTGTGCACTGACCTTTCAAAAGGCTGAAAGTCGTTAAATTCTGTCAGGTGATTGACATGAGCATGCGCGCTTATGCCGCGTTCGTGTCGTACAGTGTTGGCTTGGAGTGAGTAATGGATGTGAACTGTAATGCTAAGCAATTTTGCTTATCATTTTCTTTTCTATTATTTTGTGCTCGTTGCATCACCACGACATGCGTAATATTTGACTTTGGTTTGCTTTTAGGCACAGGCAGCTATTCGTACTTTTCGTGCGTGCGTACCACGTATGCACCTGCACTCGCTGAGACCGTCATGTTATCATCCGAATGTCATTTAGCATAAGTTAGCTAAGTGATTGATTACTACCGACTGACTTGATCCGTTTTTGGACCTCGCCAATGCTTATACGATTGGTACTCGCTGGAAACTTTGGAAGACATCCCTCCCAAACTCCTAATGAAACGTCTGTGTCCGATCGCTCCTTCGCGGTCCCGGCGGACGGCTGGCACGACGCTCGTTTGGACCGGGCCGGCCCGCCCACCCTGTCCGTAAAAGGCCGCCTGACCTTCCGCCCCCTCGCCGGTCCCCGGGTGATCCCTGATAGCTGCTCGGTAACGCCCGGTCGTGACGTCACAATGACACATCGGCACCGTTTCAGGCCAAGCCGGCGGCGGCGGCGGCCCCGGCAGCCGCCCCCGCCCGCGCGCGCCGCACGGAGCCGGCCGCCGAGCCGCGCAAGCCGGCCGCCGAGCCGCGCAAGCCGGCCGCCCGCGCCGCCCCCGCCCCCGCCAGACCGCCGCCCACAGCACCAGCCAAGGAGAACAGGGTAAGACGGGACGATGACTGTCGTGATAGCTTCCTCAGTGGTTCTGCGTGTGTGATGTATGGAACGGTAATGCTCGTGAGAAGACGCTAATGCAATGCCCAATTACAGTTTTGGAGTTTGGAGAGGGCAGGTAACCTATGAGTCCAGACTTGTGCCGTGACCAAAAATCAAGATCCAGGATCATCAAGGTCCCACGGCAATTTCAATTTCTAGAATCCAAGGTTTCCAAGGTCCCACGGCAAATTCAATTTCTAGAATCCAAGGTTTCCAAGGTCCTACGGCAAATTCAATTTCTAGAATCCATGGTTTCCAAGGTCCCATGGCAAATTCAATTTCTAGAATCCAAGGTTTCCAAGGTCCCACGGCAAGTATACATTGCAGGATCCACAGTCCCCAAGGTCCCACGACAAGAATGCATTGCAGGATCCACAGTCCCTAGGGTCCCACGACAAGTATGAATTTCAGGATCCACAGTCCCCAAGGTCCCATGACAAAAATACACTTCAGAGTTCAGGGTCCACAGTCCTCAAGGTCCCACGGCAAAAATACATCTCAGGATTCAAAGTATTCAAGGTCCCACAACAAGAACTTAAACTAACATTCTGATAAGCAGACTTACTTCTAAATATTCTACCAACGTCAGCCCAGCAGCATTGAAAGGGGCAGAACCTATGCAAACCTGTGGTGGTTTTATCATTTACCACAGACCACCATAGGTAGGGGGAGCTTCAACACAAGTTAAAGATGAATCATAATATCAATCTCTCCTTCTTTAGCCTGACTAATTCATAAAGATATAGGTAGGTAATAGGTACCTTGCAATTTGCATTTTGTATTGTCATGTCCCTTTCAAATCAATCTTACCTGATCATTAGGAATGTAGGATAGCACCTTACAGTTATTGAAGACAGACATCCAAGTATTCTTTCAGGCAATATAAAAAACCAGAATTAAAACCTACACGCTTCAAAAATTGAATTGGATAGGCATATGCTTTCGATCTTCTGCACATTACATATTAGGATAAAAACTCAAATATGTTCTAAGTCTTGTTTGCGCGAGCGCTCACAGAAAAAAAAAAACTGATCGACTAAGCCAATAGAATTAGAGTATCAGCGAGCGCAAACCTTACTTACTGTTCATTCACATTAGCTTGAAGGCTCTGAACAAAATTTCATCTAACAATTTTTTCGTCAGACGGTTCTTCGTCGGCAGATTTTCGTCTGACTTTTTCGTCTTGCATTTTTTCGTCTGTACGAATTGATTTGGTGCATTTTTTGTCTGAGTATTTTTCTGTCCGGCATTTTTTTTCGTCTGGACGAGGCAGAAGATGTCCTTACGAATGCGCGGACTTAAAAATGCACAGACGAAAAAATGCATAGACGGAAGTCTGCGGACGAAAATCTACAGACGAAAAATTGTCCGACGAAAACCTGCTAAACGAAAAAGCTGAACTGTCATGGAATCATTGCTTATATTGGATGCTCATTGCTCAATGGTGATTTTATGACTTGCAAATCAAATAAGTTTGACACTTACCTACTTGGTCAGTGGGTAGCTTCCAAGTAGCTTCAAGCCCGGCATATCGCAACCCAGAAAATATGTGAGGTGAGATTAGAAAAGAACTTTCCAAAACACCACTGTCCACTGTTTGACTGTTTCATAATCCATAACATTAATAATGTAAGAAGCTACCAGGTCTCTTGTTCCAGTTCTGCCTCACAGCCATGACAACGATTTGGCTCTATATATGTCTATACAGTCTGGTTCGTTTTCTCTCCATGTATCTATCTTAGCCTCTTGCAGCTGGTCGCTCAACCATAGATATTTATTGAAGTGTTTACAGACAAAACCTAGTGCAGGGTCCTTAGTGGCCCATGTGCAGCATAAACCTCATGGTCCAGCTTCCAGGATTCTTGGGGTCCCTCAACAAAATGCTGGTGTAGGTCCAGACCCTTCTCCTAAGATCCCATGACAAATAATAAAACTGGGATTGAAGGTCTGCATTCTGCAGGGTCTTGCAGCATGCCAAAATTTTGAGGTCCTGTCCCCTGGGATTCCATGGTTTTTCGGCATATGAAATGTTGAGGTCCTGGGTTTCTAAGGTCTCATGTCACATGAAATGTTGATGTCCTGGGATTCCAAGGTCTCACGGCATATGTAAATGTTGAGGTCCTGGGATTCCAAGGTCTCGCGACATATGCAAATGTTGAGGTCCTGGGATTCCAAGGTCTCGCGGCATATGGATGTTTTAAGGTCCTGGGTTTCCAAGGTCTCACGACAAAAATGGCAATGCAAGGTCCAGGATCCATCAAGGTCCCAGACCTTGGACTCCCCAGTAAAAAATACCATTTGAAACCATTAGGATTTACCAATTGGTTTCAAATGTGTCAAATGGTTTGAAATAGGTTCTAATGGTTTTTATGACCATTTGAAATGGTTTCCAATTGGTAATTTCCCAATTGGTCTGAAATGGTGTTTTCCATTTGGTCCCAATCGGTTTTGAAATGGTTTCCTAATGGAAAATAAATCCCATTTGATTTCAAATGGTGTTTTCCATTTGATCCCAATGGGGATGTTCGGCTTATTTCCTCACCAGGTGGCAGCACTGCCTTCTTTGGACACAGAAACTGTGGCGGCGAATGCGCCACTGTGTTTTACACTGTGTGGAGTCGGTGCGGTGTCGGTCCGAGGGACTGAATTTCGGTGAATTTGATAGCAATTGATTTGAATTTTGCTCAGATGGGTTGTGAATTTATATTCGGCAAGTGTCACAAACATGGAAAGGCAAGTTTACAAAGGACAGGAGACTTAGAAGTTAGAAAGGCTTCAATTGACGTAGCCGAAGAGAGGCGAGAAGCCGAAGATCGACCGACTTCAAACGGTAATTCCATCGATGTAACACGTTTCCCGACATTTTTTTATGGCGAGCATAATTAAGAGTATAAAATAGTCTAACTTAACTCATAGCTGGATCTTGTATTGCCCATATGAGGTAATTCACCTGTGTAAGTTTATGGGCATATCAATATAGGAAGTTGGCCTGCCCTTTGAGAAAGGCATTAAAAGATTACAGGGTGAGCCATAAAGATTTACCCATCGATAAATTCACTTTATTTCCAAACGGGTTGGCGTAGGTATGCCATCTTTTGCATATATGTCGCAAATTTGTCTCCAATCCTGACAGTGTAGCTCATTTTGTTTATGCTCGTCCACTGTCTCTGCTACGCTCCTGAAATGCGAGGTCGTCTTAACGCACATCCGCCGCTCCTGAAATTCAGGAATCACCACTGGGTGTTGGCTGCTGAACACTCCTTGGTCTAAAGAATGCTGGGCACAATTCATCCCCGACTTCAGCCCCACGGGCTTTGCAAACTAAAATATCCTGAAAACCCGACTCTACCGAGTCCCTGAAACACCGCAAATGACATACGGCGCAGCATTCTTATAGCATGGGTGATCGAGGAAAATAAGTGAAAAGACGGTGCGGCGGCCGCGTGCCATAGTGCTCTTGCGTCTCGGGCGCGTAACATAAGAAGAATGCAAGCATACAGAAAACAGACTACATTTATTAGTTAGGAGATGACGTTGTTATATGTGTGTAAAAGATGACATAGCTATGTCAGCGCGCCTTGAAACAAAGTTAAATTTTCGATGGGTAAATCTTTATGGCTCACCCTGTATACATGCTGCTGAGAATGATTATATAAATTCAATGCATTTGTATAAGATTCATTGCAAGCATTTTAGCAGTGTTCTTTTGTCTGGTACCAAAGATATTGCATGCAGATAAAGGTTATGATGGAAAAAGACAAATAGGATCTATTTTGACACCAGTAACCAGGAGGTATATGTAATAGAACACTAAGCTACCTACTATTTATGAATTGTTACAAGTATTGATCATCCCACATGGTGTTCCAGGTGCCCAGTGCAATCATGCTTCTGGTGCGGAGTTGTCAGGATGGAGTCCGAGGAATCAAGGAAGGCAGAGGACCTGCGTATGAAGGAACCAGCCCTGTGGATGAAGATCTGAGGTGCATACAGAGGGAGCCCACTGAAAGACCAGGTAGGAGTTGGTGAACAGCTTGTGCACTGCAGTATATCATCCAGAAGCAACTGATAGCCTTTCTTGCAAAATGTTTTTTTTTAACTCATCACCACCTAAAGCTACTCATTATTGATATAATATCTTAATTTCATCAGGTAAATAATTGTTTACTCTAAGTTTTGATTCACACTGAAGTGAACAATATTTTAGAATATTCACTCAGCTTTTTTAGCAACTAAATACGGGCAAGTTTTTTGTTGTTTTTAAAAATAAATTTTCACCTACTAAAATATTTGTATATGTAACTGCAATAAAAGTGCATTTCAAAATTGCAAATACTTTTCATGGGTCTTGATGATGTCACTGTATCCAGTTCATCATATTAGATTTCAACTGTGTTTAAACTGCAATGTTTTGCTAATTGCTTCAGTATATAATGTCCTTTTATCCATGCATGTTAAACATATGTATCTCATTATGACTTGCCAAGATCTTTCCCTACTGTCTTATGCCATTTTTCATTTATCCACAGGTGCAATGCTGCATTGATAAGATCCAGATTCAAGAGCATGGATGCTACCAGATCCTGTGATTTGAAGTTACCTACCAGTGTCACTGCTGCTACAAATGACATCAGCAACACTTCCTTTGGTGAAAGTTTAGAGGAGCAAACAGTTGGTACTCTGTGTAGTCAAGCAGTGGAGTTTTGCCACAATCATGAAGTTGATTAAGGTGTCAATTTTTTTTTTTTTGCTCTGGCTTCTGGGACACCTTGGATCTACATTGCAACCTATGCTAGTGTTCAACATTTCGTGTCGTAGTATCACTGATGCAAAGCGTGTTGCATCATACACAAATGAGAGCCAGCAAATTGGCAGATATTTTCTAGTGATAGAGAACTGCATGTGCCTTAAGCAATTGTTGAAGGTGATAAGTGGTGAATGGTAGGGCTCAGCCACTCAGCTGCTTCCTTCAAAAGCTATCAATCAGCTCTAGAAGAGCTGTCGTCATAGCAATGCTTCATATGTGAAGGATACTTGCCTGAACAGAACATTGTGGATTTGTTAATTAAGTACCTCTTTATTACAAGTTTGTGCCCATTACAAGCCAAGCTTAGTTTACTTAGTTCGTTGCAAGTTTTCCAGGCAGCCTTCACACTTGTGTCGCTGAATATTAAACTTTGACTGATAGACCGACGAGATATTGTCCCTTTCGCATCAGATTGTAATCAGTCAGTCGTGTTGGTAGAAGGTACAGTCTGCCTTAAAAGTACCGCGCAAAGTGACTGTGGATCCATCAAGCCTGACCGAGGAAGGGCCTGCTATAATTTGAAAGTCACCGAACCAATTGACCTGGGGAACGGACGAGGATGTCATATAGAGCCACGCAGAAATCGCCGGTGATTCGTTGCCCATCATTACAGAATGAACGCATGCCGGATGAAGGGTTAAGTCAATAATCTGTACAAACTACAGGGATGTGATTGACTTATCTGACAGTGACGAGCGCTAGAGGTCAACTTAAGACCGTAGGTATGCGTTCTTGTCATGGAATGTGTGCTGTAAATCGATTGTTTCATGCGTGTAAATATATGTCTGAATGTAATAAGGTTTTTAATTTCAACTGTGTAAGTTAAAATATGTGATAACATCGTATCTTTCGTACTCCGTAGCTTTTGGTGACCATTCGATCAGCTCCCTTTCCTTCCGCTCAATGACGATGTAGTAGTTTGCCTTTCACACGCGTCATTGTCTTCCTAATATCGAAATCAACTGTAGCTACTCATTTTAGCAAAATGATGAACCTGAAGAAGACATGAAACGCAGTTTCCGTTCGCGGCGCGTCGGCCGCCGTCGCCGCCCGCAGTGTTATACCCGGCCCGGCCGGCGCCCGGCCGGCGCGTTGTGTCCAAAGCATACCGTGCTGCCACCTGGCGAGACTTTCCGGAACTCTTAGCGCGAACATCCCCATTGGTTCCAAATGGAATAAAACCATTTCATTCCAAATGGTGTGTCCCATTTGGTCCCAATTGGTATCGAAATGGTTTCCAATTGGTAATTTCCCAATTGGTCTGAAATGGTGTTTTCCATTTGATCCCAAATGGTATGTCCCCATTGGTATGGAGATGGTTTCCAATTGGTAACTTCCCAATTGGTCTGAAATGGTGCTTTCCATTTGATACCAATTGGTTCCAAATGGAATAAAACCATTTCATTCCAAATGGTGTGTCCCATTTGGTCCCAATTGGTATCGAAATGGTTTCCAATTGGTAATTTCCCAATTGGTCTGAAATGGTGTTTTCCATTTGATACGGCAAATAGTATGTCCCCAAATGGTATCGAGATGGTTTCCAATTGGTAACTTCCCAATTGGTCTGAAATGGTGCTTTCCATTTGATACCAATTGGTTCCAAATGGAATAAACCATTTCATCCCAAATGGTGTGTCCCATTTGATCCCAATTGGTATCTAATGGTTTCCATTTGAAACTCCCATTTGATCTCAAATGGTTTTTCCCATTTGATCCCAATTGGTGTCAATTGGTCTCCAAATGGAAGAAAACCATTTCATCCCAAATGGTTGTCCCATTTCATCCCAATTGGTGTCGAAATGGTTCCCAAATGGAAAAGCAAATCTGTTTTGAAATGGTGTCTCTCATTCTATTTCAACTGGTGTCGAAATGAAAAATGCATTTGAAAAACATTCAAGGGTCGTTTTAGGCAAGAAAAACATACTTATATGGCAATAACTTTTATTCCATGAGATGAATAAAAGCAAAGTCCGAACCGTAGTCGGAGCTCTGCCGTCCAAAGGCAAAACCGCATATGTCGGGTCAGGTCATGACCCGACATGTGTTTTTGCCTTTGGACGGCAGAGCTGGAGTCAATTTTTGAGTCAGAGTCGGAGTTAGAGTCATAAATCCACCACTTTGCAGCCCTGTTTCCAGATGTGTGACAAGTATGCTTCAAAAGTGTTTCTACCTTGATGGTCTCTAATGGTTTCAAGTGTGTTTTGAATACGGACTGGGTATCTATTACAAGGGCGGCGCCACCGTGGGGGCAGTGGGGGCAGACTGCCCCCACTGGCAGGAGGCCGTGGGGGCAAGACTATGTTTTTGCCCCCACAAAATTTGGCTGATGTTGAAATGGGAACAGAAGACCGGTGCAATATTCATGATAGGCGGTTATAATAGTACGCCTGTTTTTGACGATTCCCGTATCAAGTGCATCAGCAGAACGTTCGTTCTCAGACCGTCTGTCGCATATCTCCTACTCCCACTCATTTTCCTACTCATTTTCATTCACCAGAAGGCTGCCATCGAGCTTGACCCCGAGGAGGTTGAGAGGCAACTTGTCAAAATCGGCCAGGCAAGAGTTCACTCTATTTTGGGAACCCTTAGACTGAGACCGAGCTCAGGGAGGTATGACAAAATGTGATAGGTAGGTATGTATATCCGGGTTATCTGGAAATGTATATGGATCGCCCTAATAGAGCTTATTCTGGTATCAATCGTGTGTGAGAGAATCGCATATATTCGCACTACGGTAAAAAAGAGAACTAGGTACTGATCACTGATTACTGTCTACTCCTAAGCGTTCATGTGGTATCGCAAATATTCGCCAGGGGAGGCGAAAAACGCCCCCCCCCCGTTCCGGGCCCGGGAGGGTTAATGCTTAAGCTCAATACGTATGCATGAAACCTGAAACCATGATAATTTCTAATTGGCAACATCTAGGGGCAAGGAGCTCATGGATTTTGCAGATCGGGTTATCAGACAACAGTCGGGTCACCTGAAGCTTGCCCCCACTGGCGAAAATTCGTGGCGCCGCCACTGATCTATTAGTTCCCAATTGGTACCCTAATGGTTTCTAATGGTTTTTAAACATATACTTAAATAATAGACTTAGAGGTAATGGGATGACCTTTGACTGGTTATACTTGATAAGCATCACTACAAGGCCTTGGTTTTTCATTAAATAAAAATGATTCGCAAAATCCACGCCGTTTCCGCTCATTTAAACAGCACTACTTTTTCTCTGTGTGCCTACGCTGCCGGCGCCCGACCGTTGGCGCCCAGGGTATATTGAGTGAAGGGTAGGACGAACTTTGGTAGGAATTTCTAGTATAACTACTAGAAAACCTACTATATGTGGTCGGGACTAGCAAAAACTTAGTTCAAACTAGAATATGGTAGCGCTTATGGTTGGCAGTCGTGACGCGCACGTGACATTCATTTATTAGATTTCTTAAATAACAGGCTTTAGAGGCAGATTAGTGGGCAGATACATTCAATTAGCTATTAATAATTGATTATGCAAACATTCAAGAATCTACATCATTCAATTCTAGCCGAAATCACGCGGCGCTCCCAGGATTCGAACTCACGACCCTCGGATCCGTAGCCCGATACGCTACCGACTGCGCTACCGAGGACCGCGCGCCGACGATCGGAGAGCCGGATCGCGGGTGGTGGCGTGCAGAGAAATCTTTACCCTGTACGCCGTAGAAGATCGGCTGGGTTTCGTGAAAAATGGTAGAGGAATTGTCGAAAGAAAATTCATCGATCTATCATTTGAGACTAAGAACCATTGATTCCTTCAAAGGTTGACCGAGATATCGCTCGCCGAAAACAGGCCATTTAACATGTAAACCCTATGGGCTGGTAGGAAATGTACGCCGTGGAGCAGCAGTGCTACCAACTAACTTCGGCGGGGGCCGGTTGGCGCCGGCCGGCCGCGCCGGCGCCACAGTTCAAATCGGGCGTCGACGTCGGCCGCCCGGCCGGCGCGCCAGCGGGTTTCGCGAAGTTTCGCGTTCGCTGGGGCTGGGCCTGCCCGCGGTCGACCGGGACCCAGTCCTGCTGTAAAAGAGGAAGCTGAGCAGAATCACGCGGCTGGTGAGTGACTTTTCTTGTGCAGCTGTACCTATGCGATATTCGTTTTAGTCGACTGCAAATACTGAAAATAGTTATTTGAATAAATTTGGTTGCATTTGGCATCTTTGTAAGAACTGAGTTTAAAAGAGGTGAGAAAGAGGCTTAAAATTTGTTATCACAATTTATTTTGCCAGCAGAACATTGTCAGTGCCATATTTGTTGTGGTCAGGCTGCCTAAATGACAATGCAAGTTGCATGAGCTTAAAGTTATTATATTGTGTGTGGTAATTAATTTGATCCCATCGCCCAATTAACCCGTGCTGTCCTGTAGGTACTGTTGCAGGCACGAACTTGCACCGGACAGATGCCGTCTACCGGCTCTACACGGGTCCAGATGGGCTGCGTGCCCGCATTATAGCTACGTTCTGACTTCTGAAAATTCTGATCGCCACGGAAGATTAAGAAATCTATCTGTCAGAACAACAGACAGTATCACCGATCGGAATGATATTGTATCACGTCGTTCATTGTGCCTATGTGGAATAGTGTACGTATGGCCCAGTGCATAACTACATTGTAATTCTGTTCTTGATTCTGATAGCAATCGCCTCATCGATGTGGTGTTGACCAAACAACAATGTCCATGTGTAGTTAATGTCTAATGTTGGTAGGTACGTACTGATGAAAATGTATATGCTTGCAGAGTAAAACAATAAAAATAATTCACGCTGCAGTTTGTTATTTTGTGGATGAAATGCATGGACTTCAAAAGGATCTTCAAATGGTAATCCAGCTGCCCAGTAAAAAAATACCATTAGAAATTACCAAATAGTTCCAAATGGGAAAAACCATTTGACTTATTGAACACTTTTCCAAATGGTTCCAAAGAGGTTCCATTTGAAATTTGTCCAATTGGCCACCAATTGGTACCAATTGGAACCATTTGAAATGTGTCCGATTGGTACCAATTGGTGACCAATTGGACACATTTCAAATGGTCATGAAATGGTTCCAATTGGTACCAATTGGTGGCCAATTGGACACATTTCAAATGGAACCTCTTTGGAACCATTTGGAAAAGTGTTCAATAAGTCAAATGGTTTTTCCCATTTGGAACCATTTGGTAATTTCTAATGGTATTTTTTACTGGGCTGCGAACCCTGGATCTCGGACCTTTTTGGGACCTTGGCACAAGTCTGCCTATGACCGCTGCGGGGTGCTTGATTGCCCATCCTCACTCTCTCATCGCCCTGGCTAAAAAGAACAGCGCTTGTTTGTCTCTCCTGGGCCGCGGCGGCCTCCGCACGCGAGCGCCAGCCTTGGCTGCACGGTCCGCCTTGTGCGACCAACAGAGCTCGGCCACAGCCCAGAGTGGGCTCCTTGTAAGGACGCGATCCGGCAACTAGCCCGCCCACAGCGGATAGTTGCTCAACACAGCGGGGTCGGGCAGCCCAGCTCTGCGGCCGGTGGGACTGGCGGGGTCCACCGCGACCGGCCTGTACCGAGGACGGGATGGGACGGCCTCTGTCTGCATCATCAGACCCACCCTGTTTGGTCACGGATACCCCGAGCAGTACCCCCAGAGGGACGGGCACACCGGAGCAGCAGTCAGCCGCCATCTGTGCAGTCACAATGACATTGACGTGACGGGCGACTTAGCCCACCCACAGTCCCGACAGTTAACCGGCATTGCGCAGGAAATGCGGCAGCCTTGAGCGCGCATCCCGAATACGACGGATTTGGTGCGCCGATCCGAGAGATCTGACGGGAAATTTATGAAAGGAACGTCATCAATTACATGTTTTGAAGGTGACATCTCACAGCTCTCAAGGTTTACAGTTTGAGACGCATCAATCATAGAGAGCACGGGATAAATATGATGTTCATTAATTTCGCACGTCACTGTGCTACCGCGGGCCCAGATTTAATGAATTAATTTGTTAATGGACCACGGGATGGTTGTATGAGTCATTGCCTCATGTAGACAGCCTCATTCGCGCCACGCCCAGGCGATAGGGGCCCGCCCAGCAGGTCGTGGGCTTTTTATGATGAGGCAGCACGGTATGGGCGACCTCTTAACTGTTTCCAATTATGAACTGTAATCGAATCATGCCACAAAGTGCCTCAAGCGTACGCATTTGGGGAGAGGTTTAAAATATCTAGATTAGCTGAAAACAGTATTTGATCAGAATCAAAAGGCAAGCCTTTTGATGCGTTTTATATCACATTCTTCTGCGCTTACCTCAAGCTCAATGTCACAAAATTGCACCGTACTGACATTCGGTCTGTCTGAACCAGCCCCACTCCCGTCTTGGACTATCCAGTGAGTACCCATGGACATTGGCCAACACGCCACATGGCACGAGAAAAGCGCACTGTCAATTACCGCCCAAGTGACGAACCCTCCCCTTTGCAGCCACCAGCGCCTCGTCCGCCGCCGACGGACCCCAACATGGCCCAGTGCCCGATCTGCCAGCGCCAGTTCAACAAGGACCGGCTCGAGAAACACCAGACCATCTGCGAAAAGTCCTCCAAGAAGAAGCGCAAGGTGTTCGACCCGGTCAAGATGCGCGTCAAAGGCACAGAGTCCGAGAGCTACCTGCGCAAGATCAAGAGCAAGAAACCTGAGAAGGAGGTGAGGTTACGTAGAGGAGCCGGGGATGTAGGATCTCCTCTGCTGTGGTGAGGTAAACAGCGCTAGCCCCCGGGTGTCAACTGTCAATGCCTGTAGACAATACAATGAACCTTCGAATCGTATAGCTTGATGTAACCAGTTTATTTTAAGCTGGTTTTACAGTGAGAATCGTAGCTTTCTCTGATACCTGTTAGGCACGGAAGCTCATTCATAGGAACCTTTTGCAGCCATCAGTTCATTATTAGCTACCTCTTCTACCAATAACATCATGTGGGATGTTTCTATTTGACAGAGTATGCAGCTGCTAAAGCTCAAGTCAAGACTGCAAGCTTCCTAAAAATAACCGCCAAGATTTATGCGTTTCTGTGAATCCCATCCTCCCATACGTGCCCAACTGACCGCCAATTTCCGCATCGCCAGGCTCCGAAGCCGGCCAAGAAGGACTGGCGCAAGCAGCACGAGGAGTTCATCCGCAACATCCGCGCGGCCAAGAAGGCGCAGCAGCACCTGGCCAACGGCGGCAAGCTGGAGGACCTGCCGCCGCCGCCGCCGATGGACACCTCCGACTACGTGCAGTGTCCGCACTGCGAGCGCCGCTTCAACGAGGCGGCCGCCGACCGGCACATCCCCAAGTGCGCCTCCATCTCCAGCAACAAGAGCAAGCCGGGCACCGGCCGCGCCTCCGCCGCCGCCAAGAAGCCGGCGGGCCGTGTCTCGGCCGCCCCCAGACTGCGCCGCTAGAGCGTCCTGGGTCGTCGACGGTGGCGCCCCCGGTACGGGTGCCATGGCTCAGCCACACACAGAGGAGCTGACTTTCAGATAGGACGCTACTGCGGGGTGAAAATGAGACCCGACTTGTGACCCAAGAGCAGTGATGGCGGGACGCGGTCTTTTGCCACAAAAGCCCAGCAGGCTCGCTTCAACCCCTGGAGAGGGTGAGGCTGGTCGTTTTAGAGACCGACAGCGCGGTTGGGATCATGGCGTCCTTTATCATGGTGTAGCAGACAGCCTAGCCACCCTTCACTTTGCTATGTACTTCAACGGCCTGAGCCTGTCGGCGGCTTCTCGCGTTGTGCTTGAAAGCAGCACATCATTTTATGGTCTTCCACGTACTATACCCGACCTCCATAGAAAGTCATTCATTTTTAGCTGCCTCTAAGCACCAGCTGTATTTGTGATAAGTTTCCTACGCATCTCCTCCGCGATGCTTAGTTCTCCAACTTTATTTGGTTACGTTCGACCATTTGAATCACGTTTACGTAGCTAAGTAAGACTTCCTGAACCTTCAATGAAAAGAAAGAAGCGGGTCTCATCAGAGGAATACACCTGTTCAATGGTCATCGTAATATGATCCCCAAGAACAGGGTAATACAACGAGGTCAACCATCAGGCCAATATTACTGAACTCATCGTTCGACAATGATACAAGGAAAAACTTAGCGACTCCAAGGCTTGTCGTTTTCTTTTTGGTTTCAGCAACCGTGATGCGTTGGTAAATGTGGAGCCCGCAGTCGTAAAAAACTACTGTCATTATGTACATATCGACAGTCGACACCTTTTTTTTAAACCCTACATCTGCTCTCCCGTGAATTTCCGGGAGGCACGAAAGATCTCCTTTTAAAAGTGTCCAATCGTCCGATCCTGATCAAATATGTGTGTTCGTAGGCCTGTTCTGGTATTGCTTTATCTGCCAAGACAGACAAACTTGAGAAAAATCGAGTGATTGTACCTTTTTTGAAGGTCTCTAACCAACTTGTCTGAAATTCACCGAAGAACAAATGTGGGGTTTAAAAAAAGGTGTCGATATATGGCTGTTGGATCGAACGCGACCAGTGTAGGTAGGAGGACAGAGCGAAGATATACATTTGAATGCGTCATCCGAAGTTATTTATGACGTCCATAACCGTTGACTGAATGCTGTCTCGAATTTCTGAGCGATGGAGTCTGGTCGCTTGAATGAGTGCCGACATTGTAAGATGCTGCGTAGTAGATGCGGTGAAAGCATCCGATGCATGCTTGCTAAATAGTATTACGGATGGATGTTCGGGAGCAACGAAGCCTACTTGAGCAGAAACGTCCATTTCTGTGATACGTTGGTAACTGTGGCGCGCGCGCCCTTAGACTATGCGAGAGCGAGGTGGCATGATGATGATGCAGCAGGTGGAACTATGGTGGATGTAAACGCGGAAGTGTTCCTTCTGGGCGTAAGCGCTGTTTCGAAGTCTAGAGCGATCGCGTAATATCCATCCTCAATATCTAATAGCACTTCACGAAACCGCATCACTGACCAGAGACTGGTGAGAAAAGTGAAGAGATTTTAATTAATGACCGCATTTCACTGGTCTGTAACAAGTCAGCTTCAGTAGTACCCTGGTAGCCTTCATCGGAAGGAGAGACGTGACTTGCGAGACGCAATGTCAGGAGCGCTGTGGTATGTGGAACTGTGGATATTTGTCGTCTTGACGGGAAATGTCTGGACCCAAGTTCCGCAATTGCGCGGAAGCTTAACTCCTCGTACGCGTCGATAATTTGTATAAAATAAACGGTGAAAATCCCTCCCGTTGCGTGTGCTCAAAATCGAAGCATCATGGCGCGGATCCAGGATCGTACGCCATATGCTAATGTGGCGATTGCTCATATGGAAACGTCCGTCACGCAAAACCAATACTGATCGGTCGTCGCTGAAATAGGTAAGTAGCCTAAGAAGATTAAGTACATATCATTCGACATCAACGTAAGTAATGGTGCGGATAATATCCCTCCCAAAAGGACAATTTTTGAACAAGGTCGCTTATTTATTGAGAGCAAAAAATTCATCCAGCACTATCACGCTGCACGGAACCATGCTGTTACTCATTGACAATGTGTGTATGCATACGCACACACAGCTGACAGACAAGTGCCCCACGCATCCTAGTAAAAATGCCGACCAAATGTTACCAGTTGCAATCAAAACGTGAGAAACAAGGCAAGCAAAATGGATATACATGACGACGAATGCCTTTCCAAAAACACAAGTAACCAACAATGTGCACACGAGTTTGGTGATGCCAACATTACCAAAAATTTACCGTTCAACGCAGCAGTATGACCCTACTGAGATACAAGACCAACACATAGCTCCTATCTCCCAGCAGCTGGCACCCGCTGACTCACTGACGCAGAGCAGAGCCGGGGAGCCTCGTCCCAGACACCCTGCGTCCGACACATCGGCGCAGCGCCATAGATAATACCGGGCAGTCGCAGCATCCTGCGGCGGGCAGCGCCATCATGGGTAACTACACACCTGCCTCACAAGACGCTCCTTAACCTAATCTTTGTACAGTTGCCTTCGGGCCCACATCGCGCTGCCTCTCTGGCTCGTCTCTCATATTCCAGCATCCAGCAACGCGGGATACCCTACCTTTCAATGACCATGTCAACAGACACACCACCAAACACTTTCGTTCGGTCGTTCACACTCCTGACACAGACCCAGTTCGGTCGATCGCATTTCTTGCTTCGTTTCACCACCATCCTGACGGCGGCCGGCGCGGTCGGCCCCTTCACTCGAGCGTGTCCCTCTCGCACACGCCCATCTCCTTGTACGGCTTCACGGCAAACGTGGGCACCGTGTCGCGGATGCTGGGCGGCAGACACTCGCGGAACCGGTCGTGCTTCTCCTGCGGCATGTTGAACGCCAGCAGGCTCTTTTTGAGCCAGCAGGCGCGGCAGCGCGTGTCGGTCGAGTTGCGCGGCACCAGCACCGGGATGTGGCACTGGCCCAGTCCCAGCTGGCACTGCACCGGCTGCGTCTGCGGCTGGCGCGCCACGAACTTGCGGCACGCCTCGCAGGCGAACGAGCCGTACATGCGGCACTGTTCGGTGTACGTGTAGTACTTGGTGCCGCCGCAGACGCCGCAAGTCACGTAGCCGGGCGAGGTGCTGGCCGGCGGTGGGCCCGTGTCCAGAGGGGGACTGCTGGCGGCAGGCGCGGGCACCCGAGTCACAGTCACACGGTAATCAAAACAGGCCGCTCTTCTGTACATACTGTACAGTCAGTCTTGAAAGTACCGCTGTATCAGTGCGGTGGACTTATCAAGCCCGACTGAGGAAAGGCTGCTAATTTGAGAGTAACGAGCCAGGTGACCTGGGGGATGGATAAGGATTCAGTCTTGTTCAGTGATTCTCCAATTAAGCAGCCTTTCCTCGGTCGGGCTTGATGGATCCAACGTACCGATGAGCGGTACTTTCAAGACTGACTGTACGGTACATCCGACACAGTAACACATGAACATCGTAAGAGGCCGCTCAAGTAGAATATGCATATTTTTAGACCCCCAGCTTATTAAGATTTGATTACGCGCTCATGATAACCCATTCAAGTCATGGCGAAAACGATATATGACATGTTGTTGGCATGTGATTGCACTGTGAAACAAAAATAAAAGGGAATGACAAAAAAGTAAAATAATGTATGCAGAGTAGACTGTAGAGTAATGCCAGGGACAGATGCTATAAATTTCAGTCCACAGGTGATGATAAACAGTAGGTCCAACACTGGCTTGAGTTGTTTGTTGATTACAGCTTTAGGACGCTAACAGAAGCTCACGGATGAACGTTGAAACCATGGTAAACGGTACAGGGCTGCAGGCTATGGCTTGAGCCAGAAGGCGTTTTTCGCTGAATATGGAACGACGCCTTTCGGCAAGCTCAGAACCTCAAGTATTGGAACTGTGGATGTTTGAGCACCGCAAATCCGCCGTCTCAGAGCGCCGGATTGGCTCTGACCTTGACCCCTGCCGTCTGTTGTGGGCTGGCCCCAAAGCGAAGCCGGCGAGCTAGGGCGGTGATTTTGCGGTGCCCGAGCACCTACAGTTCTTAAAGGGACTATCCCACCTTTAACATGGGGTTTGAGTTGAGATAGCCAAGTTTGCGGCGAGGTTCAGAAACCACTATCTATCTAGGTTGCAACCCCCGCGGCCTCTTGGTGTTGAAGAAATTCGTTCCCTTCATTTGAAAATGGGCCTTGTACAAGGCCCTATCTTCAACATGGAGCGACCGTTAGTGTGACGTCACCTTGTTTAGTCATTCTGATTTAAATGGGTTCGTTCGTTGAAAAATCGCTTAAAACTTGGTCTGAACTTTGTTGTGGTGCCTACAGAGTAAAAAGAATCAGCTTTATGACAGTAATGTGGCCTGGGGAAGGAGGTAATTTTGGGCTGTGACGTCACATATTTGAAAGTTTGTGTTTGGAATATGGGAAGCCTAAGATGTTTAATGAAAAATAAATGCCAGAACCGTGTTCCTGGTCATCCAATCTATAAAGTCGGGCACAATTTAACTGGTTTTAACAACATTTTAGAAGGTGGGATAGTCCCTTTAACAATTTTCACCTACGTCTTTTACGACCTAACTGCATTGTATGAATATTCAAATTGCCTGAATAGGAGAGGAACACTCAGGGGGTACGGAATAGCAAGTAAGGAAAGGAATACTTACCGGAGACGAAAACGAAGGATCAACTACATAGGTGTGCCAAGGCAAACAAACGCAAACACATCTGACGCTTACGCAACAAAATGTCCGACCGAATTTATTGTCCGAACGTTGATCAATTATGTCCGCTATTGACCAATTGATTTACAAAAAAACGAAAACAAACAAATAAGAATGTAAAGGAGTGCGCAAAGACCGAGCTCTCTATATTCAGCAACAAACCCTACCAACAATTTACATCCGATATAATTTGTACAGATCTGACATCTACCGAATGAGCGACAAATTTACACTTAACCAATTTTCAGATGTCACATACAGAGACATGGCCAATGATTGTACAGCACCCAAGTTGTTGCCACATATAACTACAGATCTCGACCCATGATCTAGTCAGCGGCTGGCAGGACAGCTCATGAAAGCATAGTGAATTGGCTGAGCACTACAGCCGCTGCAGCGTCAAGTTCTGCCCTAAGCTCTTCCCTTTTCTGACCCACAGCGATCGGTCCTGCCTTTGGCTCTCCCCTTTCCGCAGCGGTGTCACCTGTGCTCAACACTCCCTATTCACTGTCTAGTCACTAGTTCCGGGTTACATGACTGTCTCCAGCACCCCTCCCCAGTCCCCCCTCCCTCTACTAAGTAATCTTGTCTCTCACTGGTCAGACCAGCGGTGTCATATTCTGCCCTCAGTCCCCCATCCTGTCCAGACACCGATCCTGACCCGCCCGCAGCTCGACCCACCCCCGTCCCAGTGGGCCGTCACCGATCCCCGACTGACCTGGCGCGCGGCAGCGGCATCGGGTCGGGCGGCTGGTACACCCGATACTGGGTCTGGTGATAGATGGGGTCGCGCTGGCCCGGCCGCAGCGCCGGGATCTCCGACGGCAGCACGGCGTACTCCTCCGGCTCGGCGCCCTCCTCCTCCTGCTGCTGGCGCCGCCGCAGCTCCTGCTGCTGCTGCTGCTGAGAGCGCGACAGCTTCAGCTTCATCGGCGCGCCCGACACGGAGCGTACGGCGAACGTGTCGGCTGTGCGCGCCGCGTGGACGGCCGCCGAGGAGCCGCCGCGGCCGCGACCCCGGCCGGCCGGCGGCTCCGGCTGCCGCGTCCGCAGGTTCTCCTGGGGGCGAGGAGAGACGAGACTGGTTAGGACGGAGACAGCTGATGAAACCTGGCGATAAAATAAAACGACATTGCGGTTGTCCAAAACAGCAGATTACACAAAAGTCTGAATTTGGAAGGCATGATCCCTCGCTGCATAGCAGGGGCAGTTTATCATGGCATGGATCATTGGTATCATGATCGACAACATAAATCTGTCGCAGCGTCTGACCTTGCAGTGCATGAGCTTATCCATGCACGAAACTAGCAACTCAGTAACCGCACATTCTCTCGCAACAAAATGTTTCCCGTCTCCCGTCATAACCCACTCAGGCATATCCTGGCTAGGTACTGGACGGACACTGACCTGGAACTTGCTCCAGGCCTTCATGGCGTGCTCGCGGTGGAACTGTTTGAGATGGTGCAGCACCGACTGAGGGTCGCGGAACTTGGACTGGCACACACGGCACACGTACGCCTCCTTCTTGCCTGCAAGATGCATCAGGGTGGTTAGGTCCCGGATCCTGGTATACATCACACAACACACGACGAAATAGGATACGGCATATTACAGCACGACAGATTACTTATAACCGTCTCAGACCATGGATCATAGACAATTATGGATTCATCACGTTCACTTTGATATTTGAGAAGCTGTTTCAGACGTCATACGTCTCTCACTACGTCTCTCAGTACGTTCCAATAAGCTATTGCGACGCACTGAGAGTTGAATTATGAAAACGCATATCGCTCGAACAGTCGATGGACCACTGACCGTCCTGTCGCTTTTTGGCGGCCTGCGGCGGCGGCAGCAGCCGGCGGGGCGGCGCCGGAGGCCGGGACGCGGCGCCGTCCTCGTCAGAGCTCGAGTCCTCCAGCCGCCGCGGCTGCTGCTGCTGTTGGTAAAACACGGGCGGAGAAAATGTCAGATACGCTGAAAAAGACTGGAAGCTACAGCGCTGATAGATAATAATCTTCGGACCTATCGTGAATGTTCATGACATGAATAGCACATCAAAAAATTTGTGTGGTCAAAACAGCACTATACACCAGATAACCGACCAAGTCTGCTTCTGCCAGCCATACCTCACAGCTCATCCAATTTCAGCTAAATCAAACCATTAACCTCATTATTCTTCACCGGGAGAGTCTCTCGTTACCATGTACTTACATTGCCTACCTACCATATCACACCATACTAACACATACCAGTGCCATTTCATATAATACCAGAGGGCTCCTCTCCCGCCACGATCAGCTATAAAGTATTCTTGTGTTCACCCACCTTCGTCGGTCGCACCACCAGTGGCGGCACTCGCGGCTCGCCCCCAGCTCCGCCGGCGCTGCGCCCGCCGGCCGCCGCCGGATCGTCATCGTCACACTCGTGTTTGTCGAGGTCGCGCCGGCGGATAAAGCTGGTCTGGCACAGCGGGCACGTGAACCTGGCCGCAACGGAGGGGCATAGAGATGTGTGTCAGCGGGGCAGACCCGACCATGGTACTTCTTCATTCACGAAATTTTATCATGTCATCTTCCCTCAACCTGATTAAGATTCGAGGTTAAAGCAGAGCATCGTTTCGCTGTACGCACCTGGGTGCGCCGAACTTTTTGCCGGCGCTGCCGCCGCCACCGCCGCGACTGCGGTACATGTTGGCCGTGGAGGCGAGCAGGTCGAGTCCGCTGGCGGCGCCGTTGGCCACATCGTCGGTGGGCGTGCCGAACAGCTGTGCCGCGTCACGCGGCTTGTAAAAGTCGGACAGGTTCACCACTATCACCTGCCGGGCGGTGGAAAGGGATTGCTGTGACGCGCCCGGTGCCGGTGCCGATAATAGCAGGGCGATAGAACAGCTTGGTTCATCCCGACTTTCAGATTCATTTAAATGGGCTATGGATTTTGCTGATCAGGCTAACCTCAACGAACAAGCCAAAGAAATTAATTAATATCATTATCAATGAAAACGAGCAACGGGAATTTCGAAACACCTTAGTCTGAAATGAAGTCGGTGAAAAGCAGCCTGCTCCATTTAATCAACACCAGGCAAGGAAGACGGTAAAGCAGACAGATGATCAGATGATCAGCGCTCCACGTCCACTCCACGCCCACCTGCGAGCCCACGTCGATCTCGATGCTCTTGGTGAGGTCGTCGACGCCGATTTTGGGCGCCCAGTCGGTGACGGGCCGGGGCGGCGGCGGCGGCGGCAGGTCGGCGTCCGGGGTGTGCGTCTCCAGCAGGTAGTCCAGGTAGCCCGGCCCGTGGCTCGTCGAGAGCCGCTCCAGCCGCTTAGCGAGGCCGCCGCGCAGACAAAACGTGAACTTCTCCATTGCGGGCAGGATGGAGATGCTCTCACTATGATTCTGCAAGGAAAACAAATAATGATTATTCACGATTTTAGGTAGCCTCAGTGCCCTTTAGGATTATCAGGGGGTGGATGAAACATTGCACAAGTGAGCACTCAGAGTCAGAGCAGACCTGATTTTAGCAATGCTCTCCATGACTCACATGAGTCAACTTAGCTAGATAATATAAGCACCAATTTGTGCCAAGATGGCCATCAATAGTGTGAATACAGCAAGCAGGGACACTGACTTATGCATTAGCCATCATTGCTTAAAAGGTGGATTCTGTCAGAAAAAGCACACTTCTTGTTGGACTGCTGCAATGCAAAGTAACTGTAGGTATTTGAATATGTTCATGGATGTACAATGTGCAAATGTGGTGACAAAATTTAACAGTTTTGGTGATGCTCAAACATTGCATGAAACCAACACCATCTTTCTTATAGCTTATTCTGGATAGGCTGCATGAAGAGTTAATTATTTCTCAGCATATTACTCTGAAATCCTGGCAGGATTGCAAAATGAAGATAATACAAAACTCAATTATTTGCCAACATATGGAAAGACTAAATAATAAGGTAAAATCACCCTCAAAACAGTAAGGTCATGTCTAACCAGTCAAGTATGCTGGAGATGTGATGAGTAAGAAAAGCATACAATGAAATGACAATATGTCACACAATGTGGCTCAAGCACAATCAGTGTGCCATCCTATAAGCCCAACACCATGGCAGAGACCCATGTCAGTGTGTTAAGTTAGAAGAATGAATTTCTGGAAACAATGAATGGCTATAGAGGAATGATTAGCCAGGCACACAGCCCTAGCCACCTGCAGAAATAGGAATTGAACACACCAGTGACCTAAGTTAGACCTACCACTGTTCATCTGTACTTTTCATCCATATGGTGCAGAGCAATTATAGAGCTAAGCTAACAGACCCCAAAACAAATTACCATATGGGAAACTAGGCAATTTATTTTATGAAACAGACTGCAACTTGCAAGGCATAATAAAAAATGCCCAAAAGACAGACCAACAAGGGTATCAAATCCACATCAGCACATACCAACCATTAACAGTTTTGGCTGGGAAATCTGCACCAGCCAGCACTGAACAAGAATAAAACATTTTGCTACATAACTCATTATCCAGATTTTAGATAAAACAAAATTACAATAAAAGGTTAATTTTCCCCATCCCAAGTTTCCCAACCCATTGTCTCCCTGTGTTCGTGTATAATTTTCAATGTCTGTCCTGCACAATGCCACTAAGGGTCATAACAGCTCAGAGCCAATTGAATTTATGCAGTGCACCAGACCAGTTAATCTCCACCACACCGCAAAGCACCATATCAACAAGATCTCTGAAATTACTGAGCTTTGCCAGCTGGCTTGGCTCCAAGCCCCTGGAGTCCTGGACATTCTAAAAGAATGTAATGATTGTTATAAACTTGAAGTACATTAAAGATCATTAATATTATCATGTTTATATGCGGAAATTTCAAAACCTCATTTGTCAATAGCCTCACAAAACTCTCTTATGCATAACAAAATACTTTCATAAATTGATTATATCACCATCACTATGCTTTAAACAAAAATGCTCTATGCAACGCCCAAAGGTTGCCCGAAGCAAACATACGCAGACCGAAATCCCGCTAAAATAGAAAATGCAGCTAGTGTAGCCTTAGCGGATTCGGCAGCTTTCATAAATTCTTCAACGGCTACTCTTTTACCATCACATAAATCACAGCTCATCAGCTACCAAAATCCCAAGAGAAATAAGCACATCAGTCGCAAATTGAAATTATGCCAAAAGAAAAGAACAAACACTCAACATCAACATCGTAAAATGACAAACAGGCAATGCTTACCAAGCATGAACAATTTTAGGCACAAGGAGCAGCAGAAAAATGCAGCTTTTACAATAATATTTTAGCAAAATGCATCACACCCATTATGATTATGAACCGTTAAAAATATTCATCAATAACACTCGCACTCCAACGTTAGCATGCAAGAAATCTTTTGAAACCTCAATGAAACCTTATGTTTAAAAACTAGTAGTTGACGTCTCACTGAGCTCGATAGCGAATCAGAAGCATCAAGTTAGAAATTATGACGTCAAAATTACGTCACTTTTTACAAAGTTTTGTAAAGAACCGTCTCTTTTCTTGAGGCAAAATGGCGGATCCTAATTGTCTCAAAAGCGATCTGAATATAAATGGCAAATAGCGAAAATAAATCAAAATATATGAAAGGAAACAAAAAATGCAGATTAAGATAATGTTTATGCTTTCAAAAGTCCAAGTCGAGATCAAAACTCATTTTTTTTACAAACTCTTTTTATAAGAAATGCTCTCGAGAAGTAGACAGTTATGGCATATGAGACAAAACATGCTTTTTGGCGCCAAGTCTGCAGAAGAAGCGCGTGTCCCTTGGCGTGTCCGTTGTTTTTCAACTTCACGCGGTCCAGCGGAATTGGTGCTCGATATTTTTATTTATTGTTTGCTAATTTAAGGAAAGTGTTATTGAATTTGTGAGAAATGCCACTGGCTGATGAGATAAATGAAGAGTTTGGAAACTTCTGCATCAACCTCACGAAAGATACACTGTCAAAATGTAAGCTTACAAACAAACGGAATATCTGCGATGACGGGTGATGTATCAAAATATTGTGGGTACCTCACTTTGACTTGCCTGTAGAATATAGATGCGACTCTTTTACATTTTTTTTTTGCTTTGGATATTACACCAGTAAAACGCCTTTTGGGCGAAGATGTGCTGTCAATGCATCGCCATGTTAACTGGGCTTGTAATAGCCACCTGTGGAGAGTCTAGTATAAATACAATACAAAAAAAGAACGAGCGAGCGAGATAGTGAGCCCTGCACGTGCGGAAGGGTGAGAGGGTACTTCCAACATGCTTGTGCAAAGCATCCTAACCTGTCGCTAGCGGCGTGCCAAATTTGAACGCAATCGGCACAGCCGTTCCTGAGATCTGGAGGTGGCATTCTGCACGTGCAAATGGGGTCCAAACTGACGTTTGCATGGCGCCCTGCTAACCAGTCCCCAACCGTGTACCAAATTTGAGCGCAATTGGCCCAGCCGTTCTCGAGATCTGGAGGCGCCCCCTGCACGTGCACATGTGCAGTAACACCCTAACCGCAACACATGTGAATGCATTACCTGGTGGGTGCCTACCTGTATGCCAAGCTTCAGCGAAATCGCCCCAGTAATTACCGAGTTAATGAAATGGGAACAAATTTGGCACCTCTTCTTTTTGCATTTTGCACGTGCAGTAGGGGTCCAGGGACCGCGGATTCCGGGGGGCAGGGTGTGCAATTGCACACCCTGAAAATCCTGAGGGTGTGCAAACACCTATTTTTGCACACCCACAGTTCGTTGTGGGGGCCCATGCGGCCCTGGCGCTTGAGTGTCCCAAGCCGATTCTCGAGGGCCCCAGCGTGAGCCTGATGGTCCCGCACCGGTGCCTGAAGGCGTGAACAGGCTCTAGTGTTATCTCAGGGGTTATCTCAGAACCCCACCCACGCCATTTTTAGTGCTCCCACCGGCTCTTGAGGGCCCAGGCCGATGCCCGAGGGCCCCAAGTCGATGTCTAAAGGTCCCACGCCGGTGTCTGAGTACCTACATGGCTAGCTCAGGGATCCACGCCAGTTTCTGAGGGCCCTAACCGGCTCTTGAGGGCCCCTGCCCCCTGCCCTCCTTAACCTCCTCTTGGGGCCGATGCCTAAGGGTCCCGCATCAGCACCTGCAAGCCCCCACAGTTATCTCAGGGCCCCACCCCAGTTTCTGAAGGCCCTCACCGGCTCTTGAGGGGCCCTAGACCGATATCCAAGGACCTCTGGCCAAAGCCCGGGGCGCAGGCCGATGCCCGAGGGCTCCAAGCCGTTACCCGAGGGCCTTACACAGCTATCTCAGGGTATAATGCCACTTTCCGAGGGCCCTAACTGGCTCTTGAAGGCCCCAGGCCGATTCCTGAGATACCTGAGATCCTGAACCTGTTTGTCAGTGAGTGAGTATGTGAGTTTGTCCAAGCTTTTTTGGACCTGGAGTCAAAATGGGTGGACCGATCGGGACGAAAGTGGGACCGTTTGATTCGTCTCCGGCGAGGTAAACTTTTGGTGCTGGCCTCGGTTCGCTCGGTGCTTCGTGGCACATGCTATTCCGCTTCAAAGTTTTGGTGACACGAAATTTTTTGTCAAGGCTACAGGTCAACCAGAGGTCACGGGCAAAGCCATACTGGCGGGACACATCGTTAACACCTTGAACCAGTTTCCAGTGGGGTCACCGTCTGCTAGGGGTGCAGGCTGCACGTGCTGGGGGCGGAAAACCGTTTTGAAGTGAGGTCCTCTGGCTCAAAGAAATTTTAAGCTATCAACCTCAAAATCGGTTCAATGGTAGTCCCAGGCAAGGCCTCCAAAATAATGCACATTTGGTTGAGCTAAACTCTGTGGTGCATGAGCTATGCACGTGCAAGCCGATTGCACCCCTTCGTACGTTGCCACGCCTGCAGGGTAAACGGCAGCTCTAACTGGTTCAAAACTTGCAGGTCATAAGAAGAATACATTTGATCACGACATTCCGGCGAGATAATATCCGAGGGGTGCAAGCTGCGCGTGCGGGGGGCGGATAACGGTTTTGACGAGGGATCCTCTGATCCCGGGAAACGTCGATCTAGCGACACAAAAGTCGGTACACTGATAGAACTAGACACACGCTACATGATGTCATGAAAATGACTGCACTGGGGTGCCTGGGGCATGAACTATGCACGTGCAGTTAATTCATATCTTACTGTAGGTAGATATCCACACCAATCTCGCGTGCTTTCAAGCATTTTTGGGATGTTTCGGTTGGTTTCAGGTTCCTGGTTCAGTCCAAGCTCAGTCTGGGTTTCGGTGGTTTTGCCCGGTGTGTGCCCTCAGCACCGTTCCTCCAATTCTGGCCCAAGGCAACGCAAGAGCGCTGCCGGCATCTAGTTCTATGTACATGAGGTATTCCAGAGGCCGTTATGGGACCTTCAAAGACCGTGTGCGGTGCGCCGGTGACCCTTAGAATTGCCGGCGTTGGGTCTCAGGAGCTGGCGTGCGGCCTTTATGGAGCCCCAAAGCCAGCGTGTGGACCGTAGAGCAATGGGGAAGCTAAAGGGGGCCGGAGGCCAGACCCCCATAGGTCATAGGGGCCAAATCGATGGGCCCAAACATCCCGCCGGCCGTGTTTTATTTTTAAACTAATTCATGTAATCCATGATAAAAAGAAGTGTGCCAACATCAACTGTGCAAAAGGTCTCTCTGAGGCCCGTAGGGGCCCTTGAAGGTCACTGTAAGCCTTTAGGGGCCTGCTTGGTAAAATCGGAGATCGATTTGGATCACGTTGCATGCATGCATGTGCATTTACTCTGCTCATGCATCTCCTGACCGTAAGATGCTCGCTCAGTCATCTTACGACCGTCAATTTTGAAGGTTTTCCCGCCCCGCTTCCTTAGAACCGGCTTATTCCGGAGCAGTGGCGGCGCTGACTTTTTGGAAGGGGCCCGGCGTGAGGTGGGGGGCCCAGTCGCCACATCTTGCACACCCTACGAGAATTTGAATCCGCGGTCCCTGTAGGGGTCACTCACATAGATCAAGAGTATCCGACTTTTGGTAGAAGGGATGCAGCTACCCTACAAAAAGTACCACAAGACAATCACCCAAGCGGCTGCTGAGATATGAGCCTCTCAAAATCACTACTTTTGCAAAACAGCTTGAACACCCTTGATTTTTCACGTGGCACGTGCCACGACGGTCACTGAGATGTATCAAAAGTAGCCAATTACTGGGTAGAAGGGATGGGGCTACCCAGCAAAAAAGACCGCAGGCCAATCGGTCCAGCAGTTGCTGAGACATAAGCCTCTCAAAAGCGTTACAGGCCGGGCCGCTCATACTGAGATTTTCCCGTTATATTGAAAAGACTTCGCTTCGCTCGCCACGCTCGCTCGCTCGTAATAACTGCAGCCAAAACATTGTATCTACTGAAACAAGTTATGATAAATGATGCTTCCGATCTGACATCTTCCATCTTCAGGCATGCCTATTACAACTAAACCAACAGGACATTGTGCTGCTGCTCCAGGTTGAATGGTCACCATCATTTTGAAAGCAGTAGCTCCCATTGGAGTGTACTGACCAATGACCATGACCAATGACCAAGGAGTAACCTGAAGTGCCAAAACTGCTGGTGTTTTGAACAACTTAAATTGCCGCCATATTTTTAAGTGGTTTTATCGTCAGGAAGTCTTGTGAGTCACCAGCTAGCACCATTGCTGTATTTCAGGTGTATCATTGTGCTCAGAGTATCACTTAACTGCCGAAGACCTGGTCTATGGATGGGTGGCCTACTCATCAGAGAACAAGAGGCCTCCAGTGACAGAATCCAACCTCGAATTGATGGTCAGGGCGAAACTCAGTGGAAAACGGCCATCTGAGTCGTCATCAACAAACAACTCGAGGATCAAGATCTACACCAAAGACACCATTGATCAAGCGTATCCTTTTTCTGATTGGGTGTTTTTTGCCAGATGAGCTAGAGGAAGTCTGAATGTAACCTCACGGATGTCATGATCATGTTGCATCATGTGCTTTTGTGATTTTTTGTTCTTGTTTGAACTGGATCCTCAAAGTTTCCACCCCATAATGTCATATCCAATGTAGGAGCTTGAAAAATGTTTAATTTCATTGACTAACTGGTTTCTTTATAGCTTTTTGTTGATAAGTTTTTCTGAATTATTTTGAATGGATGAGAACAAGGCCATGCTGAGCCGAGCTTGTTGCAGCATCCCCTACTGCCTGAATGGTCATTCCCGGTAGCTGGGGATTGAGATGCCCAAATTAAGACGCTCAGCGTGCCCATCAAGGCTGGACATGGCTGTCCCATAACCGACTTCACCTGGCTGCGGCTGTTCTCACCAACTGGAGACCATCCCCATAGGTTTCTCATATATTGATCGTGCCAGAGTGACTGGAATTTGGGCTCTCACTTCCGGGAGTCCAACACTCTACTAACTGATGAGTTATGGGGCAGACTTTTTTGCTAACTGCATAGTGATTAGTGCTGTCTTGACTTATTCATTCAGAAGTCAGCGGTTACAAAAAGTCATCTGACCATTGCATATTTTTGGGACATCTTTTTTAACCCACTTCTTTTAGAGGGGGGGGGGACTCGGGGGTCGGATGGCCTTTCTCGATTTTTCGCAAATAACTCGCGCTAAAAGCGGCCGATCGCGACGAAACTTTCAGTACCCTCGAACTGATCAATTTTTTTTACATCTACTCTGCAACTTTCGTGACATTGCCCGAAATGACCTTTGACCTGTAAGTTGTACTTGTGACCTATTTCTCGAGACAGTGGTTGGTCGGAATCGCGATTCGGATTTACGAAGTGGTTTAAGTGCCTTAGTAACATGCTACAACGCCGTCAGTGGTGGTTGACGCCTACTATGGATAGCCGGTAGGACGCCTACTTATTGACCTGACCTGACCCGACCCGACCTGGTCTAATGCATTCAGACATCATCTGTGATCAAATTGACATGAAATTCGTGATCAGCACCCCGAAAACCCTATACCAGCTTCTTTTTACGAAGTTCTAGTAGGTCCCGATTTTCCCGACTTTTGGGTCATTGACCTGACTTAGAGGGTCAATCAATGACCTAGGACCTTTAAATTGGGTACCATCGGCTTCCTTTCGTCACGGGCAACACGCTCGTTTTTCTGCGAAGCTCTAGCTCGATCAGGTGCCGAACGGGGGTCCAACCGACCCCTCACCTCACCCTACAGGTTAGACGCTGTAAAACGCCGCACACACAGGCGAAAGTCGATAAGTTATTTGCATAGTGCATGGCTATTGGCTAGTACTTACAATCGTTTTGAATAATTATGCATGTTTTCATCAATTTTTGCATTAGTAGTCGTATGTTCTTCATTTTACCAAATCCAGAGTGTCTCTCATGTCTATCAATGTCGGTTCACGGACATATGCTGTCTCATCACCCAGCACCAAGTTCATGCGTTCTGTGTGGTGCTGTTTTTTTATTATGACGTCATTTCCTTGACGTGGCGGACTCAGACCCCGGAGTGACCTGTCAGCCGGATCCTCACCTCTCACCGGACAGGTACGTAACACAGCGGGCTGCTCTTCCCTTCATAATCCCATTGTAAAAGATGGAAACTAGGCTCACGGTAGTGTTTTTATGCTGCTTCGTTGCATGGAATGCTCCCTTGTTCGTGTTTTGGACGAACCCCAAAAGGCGCCAAACTTCCGAGTGAAAGAGCACTCGTCTTCGCATTTTGATTCTTCGTGTTTCGTCCATTGGAAGGTTTTCATAGAAATTAATTTTCGTATTTGCCATCAATTGAGCATGCTGTTTTATGACATTGTGATATAATGTTTTGAATGGAATGAGTGACGAAGCGGGGCCCACGCCAAGCAGTGGTGGCGCATTCAATGAATGCCATCATCCGATCGGAATTTTATGGGCTCTCGGGACCCTGGATGATAAACTTACACGTACAGCCGAACACGTTCCGCATCACTACCTGATCCGCCTGCAGTGCGTTAGCATTCGTAAAGCCTAAGCTACACTAGCATGAATTCCGACGTTTTTTCGGTTTCTGCGGGATTTCGGTTCGCGTCGTCAAGTTCGCCTCATAGCGAATGCATTGCGCAAGCTACACTGCCAGTCTGGCGTCCCGTGGAACGAAAACCCGCAAAAACCGACGAGTCGGAACCGAAAAAAAAGTTCAGAGCTGTGAACTTTTTTTCGGTTTCTGCGGGATTTCGTTTTAGTGATGGATGATTAGAAGTGATTGTTGCTAATAATATTGTGACGATGGAACAGTTTCAAATGTAAATAATGAAAATGGTGTAATTCATGATTAAATAAGACAAAATGTGTTTCAAAACTCATCATTCTACATCAAATATGATCATTGTAATTAAACTGACAAATGATTATGATCGAAAATATATTCTTGTTAGTTGTAAAATCTTTAAAATAATTATCTAATCATAATTTGATAAAAACTCGATTATTTTTAACATGAATAATTAATTAATTTTATCACATATCCATCACTATGCCATAAACAACACCGTCCACGCGGCGGCCGCCCGGAACGAAAAAACGCAGAAACCGTAAAAACGCGGAAACCGAAATCCTGCAGAAACCGAAAAAACGTTGATAGTGTAGCCTGAGCTTAACCCGCGCCCCGTAGGGCTACCGGCGGACCCTACCACCCGTAGGGGGGGGGGGGGGCGTTTCGGCCCCCCCCTAAGATCTCGGAAAGTTACCGGCCGATTTTCAAAATTCAAACGGCGTTTGATAGCCCTACCCGGGAACTACCTTGTGACCAAATTTCATTGACCTAGGTCAAACTGATGACGTCACAGGTCAGGTCAAAGGTCAGATTTTCACCGTTCACAGGCAATTCAAGAAATGTGCTGTGAAATCGAGTAAATTGGTAATTTATTGAAAACCATCGATGGTATATTGTTCGTCAAACACATACTTTGCTATCTGAGGTCACTGATACCAGGTCAGGTCACAGCGAGGTCAGGTCACCGGGGGTCACAATATGAATGTGTCGTGTGATACATGTTTTATGGTCCATTTTACATGACAAATGCGATTATGTGGGTTAGGCAGCCCTTGGGGCCAGCCTAGGTCACGTTTTGGTGAAGGTCAGGTCAAGGTCAGGTCAAATTAGGTCAAATTTCAAAGTTGATATTTTTGCATAAAATGGGTATCCATTCGATGCAGCTCGTCACGGGGAGTCTAATGGTGGTCTTTGTTTTGCTCTACGAGTTCTAGAATTGCCAAAAATTGAGTTTGAAAATTTGACGTCATCATTTTTGAACAGTTTTTTCGCTATAACTTGGCCAAAAAACGAGGTATCGATCTGAAATTTGGTATGTAGATAGAAGACGGTAGGTACTATCACATATATTCCGTTTTTTTCGAAACTCAAAAAACTTTTTGGATTTTTTTGCTAATATATCCAAAAAAATGCTTTTTTGATTTTTGGGGATCAAAACTCAAAAATTTCAAAAATCCGAGATAGCAGTTTTGTAGCCCTGTCAATTCTACACCTTTTATGTCTTGATCATTTTTCTGTATCTTCAAAGCTGTAGGCCTGACAGGTCTTCTCGCGAAGGTCTTTTTTCGGTCGAAAATGACAGAACATGACGTCACTCTGACGTCATTTGTGGCCAACCTATCACAGCCTCTGGAAAAAATTTTGGTCACAATGTGTAAAATTGATGCCCGGAGGGGTCCTGAAAGTTTGGTGGCGATATCTCCAGCCGTTTAGGAGATATCGACCGAAAAGGACAGGGGGGGGGGCCGTTTCGGCCCCCCCCCCCCTACGGGGCGCGGGTTAAACCAGTAGCGGCGGAACACCTTCAGTTAAAGGGGGGCACTGCCGACATTTGGTCCCATTCTTTCCATGCAACGCCCATAGGACAAATGTTAAAATGCCCGAATCAAAGGGGGGCACGGTGCCCCGATGCCCTCCCCGTTCCGCCGTCTATGTAAACCATGGGTAGCCGTGGACGATTCCCGACAGGAGTCCCGTCCATCGAGCGCCGGAGTGACTCAGACCCCCGCATTCCATCGGTTTTCCAACGTTACACCAATTAAACCTCGGGTCGGGCAAATGTGATAACTCTTATGCGAATACGAATCTTGCTCAATTTCGAAATGCTGCTTTCACTTTTTGATTTAGGTAGGTACACGAGCCCTTCTGTGCTGGGGTATATCACGGATGGACTGCAGGCTAGCCATGACAATCATTTGAACTTTTAGCACCGAAGTCGAATGGGAAATAGGTAACTACAACTATCGGACTACAACTGCGGTTTCATTATTTTGTGGTGAGTGGCGACCTGGCTTTGAAGACGTCACTAATGATTTCGTTGTTGGTCTGATTTTTTAAAAAATCTTACTAGTTTTATTCATCCGAAGCTGGCGAGGTTTTGGCGTTAGTCTGATTGGTCTCCATAGGTGCGAGACGCGGGCTGCGGCCGGGCTAATTGATCAGCATCGCGGCAGATAACCTGCGTGTCCCGCACGTTTTTCCGCCTTTATTCCAGCGCCACGGGGCACTGGCGTCGCAGTACGGTACCGTCAGTTCCCCGCCTCCCCGCCAGATGGCAGTGACTCACCCGGTTCTGGGCGGGTAGCCCCAGGCGCCGGCGTCTGGTGCCGGCCGGCGGTAATCGGCAGCCGGTACACTCTCTGACACAAATTCCGTCCATTTTCCCCAATTTTTCGCCGCTGAAGCGCGCTGGCGACCCGATTTTTGAGTGACATTTGCAACTTGGACATGTATCGATTTTGTATCAGTGCGACATTGATTTTGCCGTCTGCAAAGTGACGGCCGACCGACCGGCCCCGGGGCCGTCAGGCGCCTTGTCAGCGAGTGTACGAGGCAGGGGTAGTGGCCAGTCCCAAGGCCATCATCCACTCAGGCGGTGCTCCCCGCGGCGGACGGTTGACTGCGGAGGTCGTGGACCGAAACCGGCCTCTGTCTTGCTCTGACCGGTGCCGCGCGCGCAACTCTGAGGTGTGGTGCCGTGCCCCGCTCTGCCCCGCAGCCAGCCGTTGTGGGTATAGGTTTAGTGCGTGGTGTTCTTAGATACATGACTAGATCTATACTCAACAATGGAGGGTTGTGCTCTCGGCGGCGGCGGCGGACCGGCTAGAAGACATCTGGAGGTCACCAGGACGAGGAGCGGCGCCCGCCGGCCGGCCGACACGTCACCAAGATGGAGGTCCCGGAACCGGCCGCGTGGTCGGCACCACCGTGCAGTGCGGCGCGTACCAGACTGTGCTAGTGATTGAGAAGTAGATTATAATGGACTTTGTGCATTTTGTGCTTTACGTAATTGGCTGAAATATTTCTAGGAGTCCAGACTTCGTGATTTGGTATTAAGGGTTAGATAGATTGCATGGGAAGATGTTGCTGTAGTGCTGATAAATTTATCGTCTTTCGAGGTTATCTCTTTTGATTTATGACGGAGCTTTGGCAAATGCGAGCGTTTTGGTGCGACACTGCGTTGATGACGTTTTACTGTTTCATTTAGATTGCACGATATAGCTTTCTGTCCGTTTTGACTATCCTCAGATTCATCCAAGATTTCTTCCTGCATTTCTGGCTGTTTGTCCTTTGAGTTTTTTTTTCTGGGTTCCTGGCTTCAATGAGAGTCGTTTTGCTGTGCCATGTTTATTTTGTGGGGTGCTTATCGCCTATTTGAACGTTTCGAGATTTCCCTCGCCGTCTTATTTCGTTATCTACCCACCCCTACCCTGTCTGCCTCGTGCGGGCGGGGGCGGGGAGGGAGGGGTGTGTGTGGTGTGGCTGTGGCACTCCCCGGTTCAAAGGCCGGCACTGGTGGTTAGTCCGCCGGCAGCCAGCAGGGCCTGGGACCAGCGCCGTGCCCGGGCCGCCCGTAACTTTGTAAACGTTGTGGCAATGTGCGAAGTCAAGGACGGGTTCAGCGTGAGAACAGTGTCCCCTACAATACTCTGAAAGGGTAGGTACTAGGATAGAGAACTGCGTAGCTAGCTCGCTTGACAACGCTGGCCCGGACAAGGCTGGAACCGGTCTGCGGCTTTCCCGATCTGTTGTTCTTTTTTACGGTGTGGCCGTTGTGTTTCTGCAGTGCTGGATGTATATTTGTTTCGAAATATATGGTGAAAATCGCTGGGCTTGTGTTTTCGAAGAGATTTGAATAAGGCCGGGCCATCTATGATGGCGATTTGGTCGCAAACGATGCGTCTCCCGATTCTCAGAAGTCCGGAATTCTGAGAATTCTGCCCGAGATTTGAATCTGACAAGTGGTACCTGGTCGGCCATGGACAGTCTGACCATGCTGCTGAGCTGGTCTCACGAGCCGGGGGGGGGGGGGGGCTGGTTCCTTGCGCCAGCAGAGGCGTGACCAGGGTATGAAAGGAGGGGGAGTGAGTAAGAGATCTCCCCCGTACTCCTCCAATACTATCAACCGGATCTACGTGATGCACTGAGCTATCTCCGCTCAATGTCGTGTCGGGGTTGCTCCATCGGCCGGGTGACTGACCGGCGTGGGCTCCGGGTGTGGGCTGGGCAGCCCGCCGCCAGCAGCGCCGCTGAGCCGCCGAACACACCCGGTGGGCGCCACGCTGGCATTCTCAGTGGCTGGAGCGGACACCCCGGCCTGCCGTCCAGGCTGGCCGGTGGACATAGTACCAAAGACTGGGCAGGAACATGCAGCTCGGTTTGTCCGTGTCTGTTAGGACGAACCGATCGGTTTTCCTTGGCAGTTTTTTGTCAGCGATTGTCGACTTTATGCCTAAATGGTTATGGACGCAAACTTGGTTATGAATGTTTCTTCTAATTCAACGTTAATTTAGGAGCGGACTGATTTAGTGAATTTATTGTTACGTGCCATCTGCTTATTTTGTTTCGCACGGTATGGCTGAAAGTCGATGAAGTGGTCAGGTAAAGGCTACGTACTCTGTGATTGGAAGGAAAATGATTGTTCTGCCAAAATGACACGTGGGACGAAAGACAATGTTTAGGTAAGCGAGATAACGAGAGATCAGCGGTAAAAATTAAGGAAAAACGTGAGGAAAGCTCGCGCGAATACTCAGCCTGTCAGACGCCACTGTGCACTGTAGAAAAGCTATATTTAGCGTAGATATATCGAGATGTGAAACAACTGTGTAACGAGAGCCGGAATAACAGCGGAGCGGAAGCGACAGTGCCAGAAACACAAACTATTTTAGATAAAAGATAGAAACGGGCTTACAGAAAACAACGAAATAATTACGCCAATTAAAGCACAATAAACTTATTTTAGAACGCAAGTAACATATAATCTTAAGACAATAGCGAAGATAATACGATTTAAATATAATACTAAAAACGAGATCAGAAGGTACTTGAAAAGGAAACAGTATTTGCGCACACGCGACAAAACAATAGCGCACTTGGGCGGAGACGCCGCAACTAAATAATGTGCCGGTGGGCTGCGCGGCACCACAGTACTTCCCCCCCCTAAGAGCGGAGCGGGAAAAGATAAAAAACTCACGAGGGTGGAACACGAAACCGAACGCGGCGACCAGCACGAGTGTACACGGCGTCTCGCTGTGGACGAACAGGCACAGGCGACGGCGGCGACGCGGGCGCCGAGCTCTGGCCCCCAAGACGGCGACCACGACGTGGCGGAGCAGATGGTGGCGGCGCTACGTCAGCACGGTCCGGCTCCGCTGGCGGCGATGATGAAGCGTGCACAGGCGGTGCAGCGCTGGCCAGGCCGGGAAGCGGGGACAGCGCGGCATCGGCGCGGCCCGGCTCCACCGACGGCGATGTGGTTGTACCGGACTGCACGGGGGGCAGGGGCGGTGCGGCATCGGCACCGCCCAGCCCACCCGGCGGCGGTGACTGCGGTAGGTATGCTGGCTTGAGCCGCTCGACCGAGACGGTGTCACTCTTCCCCGACGGCAGCTCCAGCTGGTACCAGCGATCCCATCGTCTGAGGACGCGCAGAGGGCCGATATAAGGCGCCTCCAGAGGGCGGCGCACGCGGTCAACCCGCAGCCAGACGTGTGAACACGTCGAGAGGTCGGTCGGCATGTGCGGCTGGGTCAGTCCATGGTGGCTGCCTTCAGACGGCGAGAGGAAGTCTGTCCTGGCGAGTCGGCGGGCCAGCTCCCCGACGGTCTCGGCGGCGCCGTCCGGAGCAGGCTGCCGGTCCACACTTATCCGGGGCTGCAACAGCATGCCCCCGGTGACGGCAGTGAACGGCGCATAGCCAGTCTCTCATTCATGGCCGCCCGGATGCCCAGGAGGACCACAGGTAGTGCTTGTAACCACTGTTTCTTGCTGGCGATGATGGCCGACTTCAGCGTCCGATGCTGACGCTCCACCATGCCGTTGGTCTTGGGGTGGTACGCCGTTGTCCGCAGGCGGTGAAAGCCGAGGATCTCGGCCAGTTGTCGGAAGAGGGCGGACTCAAACTGAGTACCTCTGTCGGTGACGACGTGCAGCGGCACACCAAACCGGGCCACCCAGACGTCCATGAAGGCGGCTGCGACGGTGGCTGCTGAGATGTCGGCGATAGGGGCCGCCTCCAGCCAGCGGGTGGAACGGTCAACACACGTCAGGAGGTACCGACACGGGGAGGTGAAAGACTCACCGTGAGGGATTGATGGCGGCAGAGGACCGACAATGTCTATGTGGATGGTCTCGAACCTGTCGCTGAGGAGAGAAAACGGAGACGGGACGGTTTTGGTGTGGCGGTGGACCTTACTCGATTGGCAGGAGGAGCACTCGCGTACCCACCGGCGGATACAGCGGTCCATGTCGGGCCAGAAGTAGCGCGACTTGACCAGCTGAAGGGAGGCTTTGACACCAGGATGAGCGAGGCTGTGCACCTGTTCGAACACATGAGTGCGGAGGGGGACTGGGACAAACGGCCTGGGAAGTGTCAGAGTGGTATCACAGAGGACGGTGAGATCAGCTGACAACGGGAAGGGTGTCAGCCGGTCCGAGTAGGCAGCTGTCTCCTGGTCGTCCCTCTGAGCCTCGGCGATGGCGTGCAGGTCGGCGGCGTCCACGGTGGCGGCGTTCACTGACGCTGTAGGCGTGGTGCTCGGTGGCGCGGCAGCCGCCAGCGACTCGGTGGCCGGGTGCGGCGCAGCAGTCACCGGGGTCATGCCAGTGTCGGCGGCGGTGCTGCTGAGCGCAGCAGACGGCGGATCGGGGCGCGCGCGCGCGCGGTCCGGTGCGGCGACAGGTGGCCGCTCCGAGCGCGCGCGGGCACTGTCCGGCGCGGCGACCGGTGGCGGCTCGAGGCGTACCGCGCGCGCGGCGACCGGTGCGGCGACCGGAGGCGGCACAGGGCGCGCGCGCGCGCCGTCCGGTACGGTGACCGGAGGCGACTCAGGGCGCGCACCCGCACCGACGGGCGCGGTAGCCGCGCTGCCCAGTGTGGCCAGGAGTGATCCTGTCGGTGGCGAGGTCTCGGAGCTCTGGTCGGGCGGACTGAGGGCGTCGGGGGTCACAGGGCGACTCCAACAGTCAGCGACCACGTTGTCAGCCCCGCGCACGTACTGGACGGAGGAGACGTACTCGGAGATCACGCTCCAGTGCCGCTGCTGACGGTCCGACTTGGCCGTCTGCGGGCTGAGGAACGCGGTGGTGAGCGGCCGGTGGTCAGTGAAGAGCGCGACGACACGACCTTCCAACAGGTGACGGAAGTGAAGCACGGCCAGGTAGGCGGCCAGCAGCTCGCGGTCGTATGTTGAGTATCGCCTCTGCTGGTCGCTGAGCTTCTTGGAGAAGAAGCCGACGGGGACAGGCTGACCGTCCACGATCTGGTACAGAGCTGCACCGGCTGCCACCTGTGAGCAGTCGGTGACCAGGTGGTAGGTCTCACAGGACGGCAGGTGATGTCGGATGGTGCATGCTGTCTGCAGTGCCTCCTTGATGTCTGTGAAGGCGGCGAGCTCCGTCTCGGTCCACGGGAGGTTGGTGCTCTTCTGGTTGTGCTTCATCAGCTCTGTCAGCGGGTGGACGAGCTCGGCGAAGTGTGGGATCATCCGGCGGAAGAACCCGACCATCCCGAGGAATCGGCGGAGTGCCGTGGAGTCCGGTGGAGTCGGCAGATCTGCGATCTCCTCGATCTTGGCGTCTGGCGGCCGGAGCCCCTCGGCGGAGACGGTGTGGCCTAGATAGACCACCTGCGACTTGAAGAAGTCGCACTTGTCCAGCGAGATCCTTAGCCGGTGTCGATGGAGGATGCCGAGGACGGTCTGAAGGTCCTTGTGATGCTGCTCTGCGTCTGGCGAGAATATCAGGACGTCATCCAGGTAGACGAAGACGCAGCTGACCTGGCGGAACAGCTGGTCCATCACACGCTGGAATGTAGCCCCACTGTTCCGCAGGCCCAGCGGCATGAACACGTATTCGTACGCGCCGAATGGTGTCGTTACAGCCGTCTTCTCCACACCCTGTGGCGACATAGGGATCTGGTGATAGGCTCTCAGCAGGTCCACCTTGGAGAACACACGCATCCCATGGAGACGGGTGCTGATGCTGTGGATGTGTGGCAGCGGGTAGCGGTCTGGCTTGGTCTTGCCGTTCAGCGCGCGGTAGTCCCCTGTCGCTCTCCACATCCCGGGTGTCTTCTTCGGGACCATGTGCAGAGGCGATGCCCAGGGAGAGTTGGACGGTCGGACGGTCGGATGATGCCTGCCTCCAGCAGGGTGTCGAACGTCTTCTTGGCAGCTTCCAGCTTGTCCGGCGGGAGTCGTCTCGGACTGGCGAACGTCGGTGGAGAGCTGCCGGTGTCGATGTTGTGGGAGGCTGGAATCGGGCACGCATCAGCTTCTGTTCCCAGTTGCAGCGGCATCAGCAGAGAGGGGAACTGCTGCAGGAGTGTCTGGACCTCCGGTGGTAGACTGTCGCTCTGGTTGACCAGGAAGGCGCCGGGACCGGGGCGGTCGACGGGAGCACCTGGAGAACGGAGGGAGGTCACGGAGTCCAGGAGAGTCTGGGAACCACAGTCAACAAGGAGGTTGAGATGGGCAAGAAAATCATGGCCGAGCAGGGGAAAATCATCACGTCGGGGTCACCAGTTATGAAGTGGTCAGGTAAAGGCTACGTACTCTGTGATTGGAAGGAAAATGATTGTTCTGCCAAAATGACACGTGGGACGAAAGACAATGTTTAGGTAAGCGAGATAACGAGAGATCAGCGGTAAAAATTAAGGAAAAACGTGAGGAAAGCTCGCGCGAATACTCAGCCTGTCAGACGCCACTGTGCACTGTAGAAAAGCTATATTTAGCGTAGATATATCGAGATGTGAAACAACTGTGTAACGAGAGCCGGAATAACAGCGGAGCGGAAGCGACAGTGCCAGAAACACAAACTATTTTAGATAAAAGATAGAAACGGGCTTACAGAAAACAACGAAATAATTACGCCAATTAAAGCACAATAAACTTATTTTAGAACGCAAGTAACATTATATAATCTTAAGACAATAGCGAAGATAATACGATTTAAATATAATACTAAAAACGAGATCAAAAGGTACTTGAAAAGGAAACAGTATTTGCGCACACGCGACAAAACAATAGCGCACTTGGGCGGAGACGCCGCAACTAAATAATGTGCCGGTGGGCTGCGCGGCACCACATCGAGATGTCAGAAGAAGTTCTCATTCGTGGACATACGTAATCTGCAATATTACATTCTTCCGTTCTTCGGTCAGAACTGAGCTTTTCATCTTCAAATGTTTCTTTACTAACGGCTTGCTTATTTGATAAAAGCGGTTGCCAAGATGTAGCGCGATATGTGCTACGTCTTGCCGAAGCTGTTAAGGTAATCAGTTTGTTTCAACAGTTCTTTCTGCATCCCGTAAACTGCAGGCATTCCGTATACGTCGACAGTTCCGAGCAAGAACATCCCGATTGTCAAATTTTTCGAAATTGAGATGTTCATACCATTCGACTTAGCTCGTCGAGCTGAGTCGAATGGTATAAAAATCTCAACTTCGAAAAATTTGACATAAGGATGTTCTTGCTCTGAACTGTCGACGCATTGCCAGCGAATGCCCGCTGAGCTGCTATTTTTTTATTCGAAGCAGCACTGACACAGGATTTTGTTACTCACTTCGAAATGATGTGGTTTGTGTTGATTGAAGTTGTGGAATGTGAGATCCCTGAAGTTTACCACTCTCTGTTGCCAAAAGGTCGTTCGGGTAATCACAATTCACACTTCCCGGCAAGTCTCTGTCTTTGCGGATCGTAAATGCTCATTCCTGTGCCGTGTGATGGTTTCGAACCAGCGGCCTTTGCAGAGGTGACGGTGGCGGCGGTGGCGGTGCCCGCCCGCTCGCTGTCCGCCATTGGCCGTGGCCGGCGGCGGCGGCGTCGGACGCCTGATGACTGCCTGGAACCGCCGGCGGCGTCGGCGGGATTCCCGCTCCCACCGCTCCTTCTCAGAGGGCAACGGCACCAGACGCGCCGCGCGCGCGGGACGCCGGCCGTCCGCTCCCGCCGTCCACTGTCCGCTCCGCCGTGAAGTCGCCGCCCGCCCCGCCCCGCCCGGCTTCTCTCGCCGCGCCGACCCGTGTCGGAGAGGCCGAGGTCGACCGTTCGTCAGAGGGACGGAAACGCCGGCACGCCGCGCCTTCCCCGCCCTCCCGACTCCCTCGCTGCCCTCCCGGCTCCCTCGCTGCCCGCCGTGGTCCCTCGCTGCCCTCCCGGCTCCCTCGCTGCCCGCCGCGGTCCCTCGCTGGACCACCGGACATTCCTGGCTGTGTGAGAGCGGTGGGCGTCCTTCGAGCGGCGCGTTCCTTTGCGATGGAGTTTCCACGCGCGCGCTAGGACGAGGCGTGGTCTTGTATTGTATTGTATTGTATTGTATTGTATTACCTTCATGGACAATCCACGCGGGGCGTGGCGATTACAGTCCAGAGTCTGAGTCGGGCACAAACAAAAACATGCGGGGACAAGAAACACAGGCATACAGATTCAATCGCTGGACATTCGCTCTCTCTATATACAAACGGACGATTCAAGACAGCACACCGCACACGGATGTCGCACCTCCTTCCCCTGACACGGGTCATCGTCGGGCGGTCGCCATCGCCGGACAGACTGCAGCCTTGGCCGCACGGGCGAATGGGGCGGGGCGCTGTTCGATGACACCGGGAGGCAGACTGTTTAGTAGCGCCGCGGCCCGGTAGCCGAATCGTCGCTTGCCAGTCTCGAGCCGCGAGCGTGGGAGGTGGAAAAGGTGGTCCTGTCGAGTGGACCTCTCTCGCGCGTCACTGTTATTCGTGAAGATGGCAGCTAGTGCTTCGGGCTCGCCGTTGCTTATTATTTTCTGCGCAGTTACCATGGTTTTAACATCGGCCATAGCTTTCGGAGGCATCCATCCGAGTGAATCGCGGAGGCCAGAGACGTGATCGGTGGCGACTCGTCCTGACGGTGGCGACTCGTCCTGACAGCCCGTTTTTACTGGAGAACCTGATGAAACTCACTTTATGGGGTGGTTTAGGACATGACCTCCATGTGCGAGCAAATGCATTCCAGGCATTCGGCTTTTCGGATCCTGGTCTCTGGCTCCCGATCGAGTTCTCCCCTTTGGTGCCAAACGGTGCGATTGTGAAACATTTTCTCCGCGTTTTTACGACACCTTTCTCTTCGCTGTCACGCCACACTATTCACTGTTCACTGTTCAGCCCTCTCTTGGGCTATCGCTCGATGCGAACCCTGGCGCCGTTTGCTTCTTCTCAGCTTCTGATACGCAAGTTGATGCTTTTTGGCCTCTTGCTATTCCTCTTCTCAAGAAAATTGATCATCTTTTTTGCTGAATATTTATGTTAATTGTGCTCTTCATGGCGAGTCCTCACGGCTTCACTGAGTTCTCATTACATATCTAATGTAAGCGCGCCGTGTACCTACATCAAACATTCTATGATGTTCGGAACTTATCTAGAGCTTTTTGTGGTTCTGTGTGAATGTGTATGTGCTCTGTGTGAATGTGTATGTGCGTCAAGTATTGTTATTCACAGTCTGCCTACTAACCTGTTGATAGCTGGAATGTTATTAGAGCTGAATAGAATCAATTCTGCTTGTTACTCGTTTTGTGATGAATTTCGCTTATAAACCATGGACAATTAAAGGAAATAGTTCACTTTTAACATGGGGTTTGGAACTGGAATAGCAGTTTTGTTGCTTGCGCTGAGACTAGCACAAATCAGAAGCTTTTACGGCCCAACGATCACCCTAGACGAAGATATTCCATTTTTCGTTCCGAAAAAGAGTGCCTTGCAGAGGAATGCGTGCCTTGCTGAGGAATGCAGTCACGTCATCGTCAGCCAATCAGAATGCTGCTTACAGCCGATGGGTTTGTCCTACGCAATATGATTGGTCAACGCGTAATAAGCTTCCGCGTCAAACATTATTTTATATAGAATATAGTTCTTCTTATACTAAAATATAGAAAATAATCCTTTTTACAAAAACGTTTTGTTTTATTTTCTGATCATTTTGAGCATAAAAAACATAAATCCATAGCAAAATATTAATTTCAGGAAAGTGAACTATTTCCTTTAAGCGGGAATAGAGGGCTGATTAAGCCTGTTTGGCTCACCCTCCCGAACTAACAATAATTAATGCTGCCGGGAAGTCTGCAGTGTTACGGCGCCTGCCGGTGCTGTGTACGCTATTTTCTAAGCCACGCTATTTACTCGTAGTGGTTGCGAACTTAGGTATATCTCGAAAATACTTGCTGCGGTCGATCTTTGTAGTTTGCTGAGTTACTTTTGTGAATCCTGTATGTGTAAGTTGCGGGAACAACGATATTTTACCACGCAGCTTATCGTTCGTACTTCGTAGGCTGTTATCGGCTACGCCCTCCTCACTTTTTGTCTCAAGTTTTTTTTTCGGAGCGTTTCTCCAATTTTCACCGCCGCCCGTCCCCCCCGACCTGGCACGGGTAACCGCACATTACACAGCGGGGGTGCGTCGTGTCGGGCCCGGGTCGCTCCCCTCCCCTCCCCATCATACCATTGCCTCTCCCCGTCCCTCCCCCTCCACCGCCGCCCCTTTCACTGTCCGCTGAATGAGCACAACAGCCAGGGAGGGGGGAGGACTGCGCACATACCGCAGTCGGGCCGCCGCTATTACCCCAGTTCCCACCGGCACGCCGGGTGTTTTTGTGTTTTACCGCTGTTGGCAACAGTTTGTCTGTGACGTAACTCCCTCGCTGCAGAAAAAAGTGTAGGTACTGCCTGTCGAATGCTACATACGCGGCGAGACCGTTCAATCGATATTTTGTTGTTTTCTTGCCTTTGCAGTGTTTCCTCGATATGCGAAGTTTTTTTTTTATAAATTTAGTCCGAACCTTTTGATGGGAAGGATTCACAAGGCCAGAGCCACCGCTAAGCGAAGCTTGTTGCGGTGATCCTGCCCTCTACCCTCCGATCGGTTTGTCAGGTGATGACCTCAGTAAGGGTGCAATCATTTCCTCTTTTCATAAATTCATTTCAACCACGTTTTGGATTTCATCACCCACTAGGAACGCCCATAAACAGCGGCTGCCAGATCGTATTTCCACAATGCAAGTCCTGCTGCATTTACCCTTCATTTTCATCACACCCTGATGAAACCGAGTGTAATCTGACACCGCATGCCCGCGACTCTCCTGAGCCTTCAGCCCGGGCCGTAATCCTAGCGACTTCCCGGCAGACGCTAGCCGCGATTCCGGACAAACGAGATTAATTGTTGCCCCCTCCCTCCTGCCGGGGCAGGTGCAGATGCTGAGAACGCCGCCTCGTTCTGTCTTCTCGGAAGACTATTGGCGTACTCGGCTCGCTAACTTGTGCCGGTCAGGCGAGGTGGCCGGTTGGGTCGCTTGTTTGCCGGTTATGGGGCGCCGTTGTCGGTTGCAGTTGTGACAACGCTGGCAATTGAGGGATTCTAGCTGTAACATAGTTCAGAAGAGGTCACCTATGTATTGTCCATGCAAACAGGATATCAGCTGAAGGTACCTGTCGTACTCTGCTGGAGTTACGGTACATTGAGTTTTGAATGAAAACGAGAAAGTAAAAAAAAAAAACAATCATGCGCCATGGGATTTGGAAGAGGATGCAAAGTAGATGCTCCTTTCCTCAACCCGCGCATTGCCCATTGCACGGGGTCGAAATGAGAAGTTGAGCTAGATTGGTTCGGTTTCGATATTTCCTCACGGTTTTGGTTGGTATTTGGTTTGGTATCGGTATTCCTATTTTATGTAATTGACTTCACTAAATCCTTTAGCACTGCCGATATGGCCATCATAGCACTGCCGATATGGCCACAGAACTACCAGTGCTTATTTCCACAATCCACACCAAATCTCCGCATGCCAAGAGAGAAAAAAAAAACTGAGGTGTCAGTATCGCCGAGGTCAATGCAAGTGGGTCCACTGTTGAATTTTAACGGTCTTTGACGATCACCGTTTGATTTGAGTTTTGAAAGTTGGCCCAGTAGTTTCGGAGAAAGCTGGGGATGAAACTTCTCTTTCTACGGTGTACGGTCCGGAATAGCCCTTCTTCTGAGAGCTACTAATGCGCTAAAATGTAAATTGTGTCGTTCCCGGTTCTACCTTCAATTTCGTCTCGACATGGCGCCCTTGCTAGATTTTTTATGCCTTCCCTTTCCTAAAATCAAGACAAAAGTTCCTGATCGTACTGAATCATTGTCATTGAATGATCGTTAATGCTAAGCGGACAGTGTTCATATTGCATTTGTTTTGTCAAATTATATTTGAACCCTGATACATGTGAAAAGTTTACCTTCCTTTTTCTTATTTTCTCTCCTTCTTCCGTACAAATATCAAACGTTGTGCTGGGGTTCTTGGATGGGGAGGTTTCCTAGACTGCGTTGGATAGTTGATCAATTGCTCTCTTACTAAAATTCATTCTTGATTATTTTTTTCCGCAGCAAAATTATTTATAAGTAACATTTCGCAAATATATCTACAGCAGAGCCCGCAACACTTTTCATTTCATTTTCTTGTTCTTGTTACGGACCGTCACGAGTCCTCGCATTTGGGCCGAGGTACAAACTCTCCATATTTTTTCAAACGTAGCCGCGTTATTTCACAAGATCCCTCGGCTTTCCGTTGAAAATCACGGGGGTCAGGAGCCGGTGATCCCAGATTTCAGGTGACGAACACGTGGTCGTCCCCCTCCGTCCCTCGACCCTCTCCCATGCAGGTGGGCCTGTTTTCGGCGGCGTCTATTCAGCGCGCCCGGCCCGGAGCGGCCGTTGTCGGCTGGGCTCCGCTCTCCGGCCGCTGCACCTGCCGCTCCCCCGCACACCTCCCTCCCTCTCTCTCCTACCACCCCGCCCCCCGCCCGCGGCTGGCCGGCCGGCGCGGCGCCGCGGTCTCCAGGCGAGCCGCCCGGCCGGCCGGCCGGCAGGTCTGGACGGCTGGCGTTCTGCCAACGGCCGCGCCACTTTCAAGGTCAGCTCATGCTGCGCCGGTGGACCCAGCGGGCTGCCGAGCGTGGAAAGACGCCGCCGCGGCCACCGACCGTCCCAGGACGCCGCCGCAGCCTCGGGCGCAGCGTGGATGCCGCGCGCCGACGCCTCCAAATTGCGCTGGCGAACTGCCGAGGCTAGAGGCTTCTCGACTTTTGATGGCAGCGATGATGGCGATGGCGACTGTTTTTGCAGGTAGATAGTTTATGGTAAATTGTTTTTTTTTTCGGTCTGTCTGTGGGGAGCCGGCCGCGCTGTTCCGCGCCGGTGATCGAGGGACAGTATCAGCGGTCCTATCTCGGACCCAGTCGCGGCCGCCGCGCCCCAGGGCTGCCACGTCGCCTGACGGGCCCGGGCCGCGCCGGTCTCCCCTTCGGATACCGGCGGACCGACCGGTCGGCCGGTCCCGGTCCCTGGTCCGGTCTCGGTCCCGGCGCCGGCCCGGAGCGCCGCGCGCCGCGCGCCGAGAAGGACCGGTTTTTCAAACGTGGTCACGGCGCGGTAACCGGCGTCGGTCAGTTTTTCTGCGCCACCGGCCAACGGTCTCCGGCGCCGGGCCCGGAGACAGCCAGCCAGCGGCCCCGGCGCCATGTGGGGAGACGGCGGAGACAAATTCGAATGGGAATCTGATGGGAGACGAAGGAGACAAAATCGAATGTGAATTTACTATTACACTAGAGTCCAAATCAAATGAGGGTATATTGGGAAAGAAGCGCATAACTCAATTTGAAATGCGTCGAGCCATGATAGATATGAACAAATACGGGGAGATATTGTATGAAGGAGAAGGAAGCCAAGGAAAATTTACCGGACATGATATTGGAAGGTATTGGGGGATGAAGGCTGACCGCGATCAAAATAAATCATGAATGGCACGCTACAGCTTCTTAGGGAGGAGACGGACCAAACAATCGACGAAATTCGTCATATTCACGCACTTTAGACGTTATGTTCAAAATCAGATTCAGAGGAGCCGTGAGCCTTCCTTTCCCTTGGTTTTATCATAGTGTAATAAATAACAGTTATTACAGTCAGTGTTATTAACAGTGTAATAAATAAGTTATTTCTTACACTATGGTTTTATTCTGTTGCTGCCGGTTCGTTCTATTTTTGAATTGAGTACGCTGCACACCAGACTGGCTCCCATTCAGAAATCGGCGGCCGACGCGGATAGGTCAGGTAGATCGCCCACATGCTGATAAACAGAAGAAGCCCTCCTGCGCTGAAACGTAAACCAGCTATCGGCCGGCGCCGGGTGTGTTGATGTCGGCTCTCAGCGCTCTGAGGACGTGTTCAACCGATAGTGTTCCCAACGAGACACGAATCCGGAACATGGACATTGAACGCCGTATCTCCGGAGCTTGCAGATTAGGGTGATTGATGGATTCCGAGACGTGGCTGCTCTCCCCTTGGGGCCTCCCTATTCGGAGTCCTTATTTTCTGTCAGTTCGTCGGTTTGATTTCGTACAGCATTACATTTACGACAGGCACAGTGTCCAAGTGACTCATTTTGTCTGCATTCCATAACCGTCACCTGTGCTGTCATCTAGTGGCGACCTGCCCAACTATTTTGTGTCTGTTTCAGACGGGGAAGCGGCCCCTGTCTGGAAGCCAGGCCACGCCGAAGCGAGCGGCGGGCACCGGTCCTTCCAGGTCTGCCCTCTTCAGTCCGACCAGCTACTCACCGAGCGGGTGAGTCCTCATTTATTTCTCACACGCATCTCACAGCGGAAACCTGTCATTTTTTGTTACCTCTCACCTCACACGCCGCTCACACTGCTCAGTGCTCACATTTACCTCTCTCACTCACTTCTCATACTCACCTTCGCTTCAAAGTCGCTCTTCAACTCTCACATTAGCTCTCAGATCAGAGTCGAATATCGCTGTCGTAATCTTGGTACGCCTACCCAAATTTTAGACCAGAGGCTAGTTTTACCAACAGAAAAATAGCCGCCTGCCGGAATTTTTTGACTAAAGACCGCTTCACATACGGAGCGTAAACGCGATGGGCACGTTAGCGGATAGGGTTATACCGTTTACGCTCTGTATATGAAGCGGTCTTTACTTAGTCAAAAAATTCCAGCAGGCGGCTACTTTTCTGTTGGTAAAACTGGCCTCAGAGTTCGGTTGGAATATTTAATTGAAAATGACATTTTTTGTAAGGCTTACCTACATAAACGAGTAGGAAGAAGCATGCAATGATACGCAGCGTGTATCATTTAGACGCGTTTGTAGCAATGCTGTCACGTTTCGCACACCTCGATGAACAAACACAAGTGACATTGCGGAATAAACTGTCAGGAAACCCGTCACGAATTAGACGCATGCCGACCCCGCCTGTAGGGAGAGGGGTACTGTGGGCGCCCGGACCTTTTGTTTGCTGCCAGTTGAGCGTTTGGGGCTCATGGGTCTGTGGTTGGTAGTGCGACCAATATGCAGGCTGAATGAAAGCCGAATGGACATGGCACTCGCTATTCAGTGTATTCTGAATTGGAAAGGCCCAGGAAATGTATGTCGATCCTGCTGCTCGCTGGCCGGGGATATCCCCTTCTGCATAAGATGCTCCTGTCCTGTTTAATGTTTAACGGACGCCTAAGGAGTTTGCAGGCCTATTTATCAAGCGATGTCGCTCAGTTCATCCGCCGCCGTGGCGGAACCTGAATATGTTCGGTTTTTTTAAGTCTATGCTCGTAGGGTATATGCTAGTGTTCGCGGTAACAGCTGTCAAAACAACCATTTATTCGTTGTAATCGCTATTATGGGAAAGTTCTTACTATATTCGAGGCGAACTTTGGCGATTCATGAATATCCATGTCGTGGTTCGTGGCGTGTCAGCTGCTAAATTTTTGTCCGGCCATTTTTACCGCCGATAATGCTGCGATAAACGAGCATTATTTATATTGTTCAATTTTTGAAACCAGGGAGAAACCGAATGACAACAACACACAAGGCGACTAGAGACGAGGGCGCGTCTCTTCAAAACTGACACTATGCGACACACCAGTCAAAACTGGCTGTGCGCATAGTGCATTGACCTCTTTTAGAGGTCAATGGCATAGTGTCAAAACTGGGTGTGCGCGGTCAGATTCAATTTCATTTTCAGTGTACCATGTGATAATAGGAGCTCATACACGGTTCCAAGCGCCCGTCCGCGACACGGCCCCGTGCTTTTCCCGGGAATCGAATATGTGTTGTCGAGTGACCCGGTCCGGCCGGCAGGCGCTCCTGGCGTCGCCACTGTGAGCCCACGTGACCGGTCGACGCCCGAGGCACTGGTCAGCTGACATCCGGCCGACCCGCCACTCAGCGCCGCCGGCCGGTCGCCGGGTGGGGAAGGGTGGCCGATTCATAGCACATGACACACACGACCCATACGAGTATCATAAACATTGCCTTCACGGCTTTTCACTATTCAGCGTTCAGCTGTTCATTGTATTGTGACTGGACTGACGTTTATGTGTAAAGGGAACATTTTTAGCTTTTGCTTTGTTAGCACTGGTCGGGCCTATAGAGTATAGATGCAATGCTCTGTAAGAAAAAGAGCTTCAAGTGTCATATGCCGTGCTGACTGAGAGTATATACCGAACTATCGTCCTCATGTTTACGTAACCTTTGGGGCAGAAGCTGACTATTTGCTTTGGGTTTGGAGCATGCATTGATGCATGTTTATATTAAGTTACATTAGCAGTCTGGGGCGATTACCGAAATTAGAACCAGTATCAGAATATTAATTGCGTTTTTTTACCCAGGGTTATACCCACATCACTTCAGCCATGCCAACTTTGTTCGATGTAGCCAGAAGATCCGATTTGCGATGTTTTCTTTTACGAGGCTGTAACAGCATGTGCTTTAAACGAGCCGTTCTGTGGTGGACATTGAACAAAGCTTGTTTCGTTTCGCTTGTCGCCTTACCAGCCTGTCGGTAAGGAAAGTGGCAAGCCCGTTTCTTCTGGCTGCTGCTATTTAACCCTATTAGTGGCAGGCTCCTGGTATACCCCTATTAGTGGCAGGGGGGGCTGTTTACGACCCCCCCTTGATATCTCGAGATCTAACCGGCCGATTTTCAAAATTCAAACGGCATTCGATTTCGCTCAACGTGATCTACATTTCTAAAAAATAAAAATTAAAATATGTCAACAGGGGGGGGGGGTAGAGGGGGGTAAAAACGGGCAAATTGCAGATACATTTTTGACTGTTTATCACGGCCAGGTTTCTGAACCAATCCTAACGCAACTTTTGCCGATCGATAGAGAATGAACCAGGAATTCACATGGATCCTAAAAATATGCATTTTCAAAAATCATAGGCGGATACAGATCATTGAGATTGGGGGTACACAAAAAGTATAGTAAATAAGGTTTTTGTTGGTACTGTTTCTAAAAAGGGTGGTAATGGTCTTGTTATGTTACAATTTTCTTATGAGAGAACGACTACAATTGTATTGGTCATGCATAGGCGGTGTCAGGGCACCTATGTTGGGAGGTAAAACATAACCCCCCTTTTTGGACGCCTGGATCCGCCTATTATAGCAAAAACGTGTCAAAAGAGGATGCACAATAACTGTATATGTTATCACATGTATACCTTTCATTCACTGTTCGTAAAACTGGTGCAGCATCGTGATCTTCGCCCAAATGACTCGCTTCACGAATAGGACCCCCAATTCCCAGTGCTCTGGAGCCGCCCCTGGTAAAGTTATGAACTTGAAATTTTCAGGGAATAAGCCCAATTTAGTTTTAGGAAAAGTCAGAAAATTTCAGCATCGTAGCTTCAGCGATTTCGGAGATATTCCCGAAAAACCTGAGGGGTGGATAAAAACAACCCCCCCCCCCTGCCACTAATAGGGTTAACCGATTTGCAACTCCGGATTACTGTCCAATTGTCTTGATTGAGTTCAACAGTCATGGGTACTTCGTGTCACTTGAGCCCTCATTTCGTGAGCTGTTTGACGTGTCAATTGATGACATGATTTCCAACTTGGCGAAGATGCACTGTTCGGCAGCTTTATCACACGAAGCCTAGCAATATTTAGTTTCGTGTTCCAACTGGAATATTACAAGGAATGACTCGATGAAACAGGACAGGACCGTCGTTGTGTTGACGATCATACAATACAAGTACATTTCCTCTTCCAAAAAAGTGCTTATTAACTCAGCAACTCTTGCTCCATTTATCCAATCGCTTCGCTCAGCCGCCCGACTCGCGATGTCCGTCGTTAGCCGGCGCGGAAATCGTTTCCACACTCGCCAGATGTTGTAATCTCTCCATCTCTCCTCGCCGCGGCGCCTCGTCCGTTACACAACCTCCTTCGTCACCGCTCTCCTCTCACCCCTGCCTCTCATCCCGCCGCCGCTGCCGCTCCATTTCCCGGGCACCTCCCATCTGGGCCCAGCTGGTAACACCAGCCCCCTGCGGGTGCATCTGGAGGACAGACTGCCCCGCGGACCGAGCTGAGGGCGGCCTCCCCGCCTCGGGACAGGACTGCCATCTCACTGTTTGTTTATCCAGCATAAGGCGACTCGCCGGAGCCCGGGCTCTCTGTGCCGAGTGGCCGTCCCTCGCCTGTGACGATCTTATGTGTGTGAGAGAGACTCGTGTGACGCATGTGTGACGTTTGTGACACACTTGTGTGATGCCCGGCTGTGACATGCATGTGTTGTCACTGATACTGTTGAGTGACGCTTGTGATGTTCCTATGGGACCCTTATGAAGCTTATGTGCGACACAACTAACTTCTAGGATGCCTTCGTATTACGTTTGGGGGACTTTTTCGTGACTCCTGTGGCGCTCATGTTCTGCCTTTGACTTGCATTCGTGTGGCATCTGTGTGACCTTGCCTCTTGCATAACGACTATTGCTTGTTCGACGACCAACTGTAGGGTGTGAACTGTAAAGGTTATACGACGCATGACATCACCCAGTGGACTCCTCACAAGCTATAGTTTTGTAAGTCTCTCGTGGCAGACAACAATGAAGGTGATCGAGGCTGTAGCATACTACAGACGTCGCGACTTCATGTCACATGTCGCGCCGTCTGACAGTGGCATTATCCTACGACCCCACCTCCCGTCGCAGCGTGACACCGGCGGCCGTGTGCCATGTTTCGTCCGTCCCCGTGTAGCAACTGTGACAGCTGTGACGGCTACGTCACCGCTGTGACGTGTCTGAGGGCCAGACGACGGCTCCGTGGCTGCTGTTTCTCTCCAGTTTGACAGGTGCTGGAAGTTTGTCAGGTACATGACTCCCGGATGGTCCCTTGAGACAGGTGCACAGGGGAGCTGAACCGGACTCCTTTCCGGTAGTGTTTGCCTCTTTCCTGCCCCCTCAGTAGTGTCTGGTGTCTCAGTCTTCCACAGATCTCCGGTTCTCCCAGCTTATGCGGGTTTGTCTAACCTTATCCCAGCTCATCCATTATGTCTGTCTCCCTTCCAACTCATCTGGAAGTGTTCTAGCCCTTCCCAACCTCTCGCTGGTGTCCAGCCCGTCGCAGCCCCTAGGTGCTGTTGCCAAACCTCGCTCCTTTTCCTCCGGTAGTGTGTAGTTTATCCCTATCCATCCATCCTATCCCTCCGGTAGTTCTATCTCTGGGTAACTTATCCCAACCCTCTCGTAGTGCCTAACCCATCCCTTCCCCTGCGGAACCTCGGGACGCTCTGTGCCCGCTCCACCGGTTCTACTGGTTCTACCGGTTCCCCGCTCAGTAGCCACTGGCGCCGACCGGCGTCCACGCCATCCCAACCTGCCGCACTTCCTTTTGGCTTGATCTGCGATATCAGAATCGCAGTTCGGGAGAGATCACTGATCAGAACCGATATAATCGTTGTTGGTACCGACCTGTGTGCAGTCGGTATACCTACCTTTATATGACTGTTACAGTGTTACAGCTCCTTTAAAGGAACTAAGGAATGCCGTGAATTCAAAGGACCTAAAGCCTTAAGGAATGCTTTAATAGTAAATACAGCTTGTCGTAGATTTCTATATATTTCGAATATCATTTTTTTGCCTACGAAACTGTATGTACTTTGCAGGATTTGAGATGGGTGTAGTGAGCATTTTTCATCAGGAATTGCCAACTTTTTCTCTTTTCTATGTTTCGTGTAAAACAAAAATGAACATTTATTTAAACTTTAAAGAAGTTACACAATACATCGCTCCATATCTTACCCACATGAATCTACTATATAGGAACAGGTGACAGCTGACCCGCAGTCATTTCACCAGCCCGTTTCCTCTTTGGGACTTTCTTGTGACCTGCTGTTGACGCTACCGTGATGTAAATTTATTGCTGTCGTTTGGATCAGTCACTCCATGACCGTGTGTACAAGTGATTCATTCATTCAATCGTAGTTATAAATGGACAAGTATTGTATCGAGAGTACATGCACCTCCAGGCTCCACGAATCAAACTATTAAAACAGTTACATTAAAGGCGTACCGGTTTCGTCTATTGACTTCTTCAGCGCCATACGGCGCTGAAGAAGTCAATAGACGAAACCGGTACGCCTTTAATGTAACTGTTTTAATAGTTTGATTCGTGGAGCCTGGAGGTTCATGTACTCTCGATATTCATTGAATCATTGATTCGAGTTTCGACTGAAAGTCTAGGCGAGTAATTTAATGTCTGAGCAATGACAGCCGATAGTTAATACCTTTGCTCAGTTTCTGGCGAACAGTGAAGTTTCCCAACTGCCGATTTGATGTGTTCATTTCTTTCAAATATGTCATGTCGGAGGCATCATGAAAGACGCCAGCAATCGCCCATTGTAATCGCTCAAGTTGCAGCCCCGCAAATCTGCATCCGTTTTCAGACTCGTAGGGGGCAGAGACGTACTTGATGAACTTTTGCATGATGGTAATGATGATGTCCTCATCAACTCGCCATTGTTTTTCTGTTTTCAGCCATATTTGCGTCACGGGGCCGTGGTTTTTACCCACGCCTGATTGGTGCCGTCTCTGTAATAGTAATGGCATTCCTCGTTCACAATGTTGTTTGAGGTCCGCGGCCATATATCATGTCACAACAGCACTCAATCTCCCTCGATATCGCGTTTTGTGAGAGCCGTGCTCTCCAGTGACGTCACGCTGACGTCATCCGCCTCCCACAGCACGGCACCGTCTGAGCGATATGAGTCCCGCACCGGCCGCGGTGACGTCATCAGCAGCTGGGGGCCCGAGCTGCAGAGCTGGACCGCCGCCGACACGGCTGTCGGTGACGTCACGCGTCTGGGTGACGTCACACTGGACAAACCGTACCGGTACATGTTCGAGCGTCTGCGGGAGCGGACTGACGTACTGAACGCACACATCCTGCGGCTGGGGGAGCTGCTGCAGAAGCGCTACAAGTTGGAGGAGCTGGTCCAGCCGCACGCCATATCACAGGTAACGGGGACCAAGCTGATCGAGCCTGCCGCACCACTGCGCCGGCCGCCGCCGCACACGTATATCAACGGTTATATGCATCATGCACACACGCACACACGCACGTGAGCACGCGCACACTCAATGGCGAGCACGCTCAACTGTGTGCGTTGAGTCAGAAGCGCATAGTTTTGATGGAAGCTGGTTGAATAGAAGAGATGGAATGGATGGACTTACAAAATGACGTCTTGCTATGCAACGGTAGCTTGAGCGTGTTTCCCCGACAAAGACTGCTGCGCGTTTTTTTAGCACTCATCGGTTATAAATAATCTATGCAGTTATCTAGCCTAATGGCGTTTTCAACTTTTATTGACCAAAACCTGCTGCCTTGCTTCTGCACTTTTAGGGTGTCGGTGAGAACATTTTACTGAGAATTCACCAAAACGTCTGCTGCTGTGCCAAGTCACATATGATAATTTCAGGAAACCATTCATCTCGCTTTCGCTTACCTATACGCTGTGTGACGCGTGTGGCGCTGCAGCGGCAGGAAACTTGCTAAATTTATCGCTTAAAAGCACTTATCCACATATTCGGTTCTTATGCACTATACAGTCATGCTTCTCAGAGCAATGTGTTACGGTCAGCCTTATTAGAAATGATAGCAAAATAGCCAGTTATTGTGGCGAAGTGGTTCCAGGGGTATAAGATCGTTGGTGTGTGAAATTAGCCCGCAACAGCCCTGTTATTTTGTATGATGAATGTTGGAGATAATGGTATGGTTATGTCTTGGTGACTGTCGTCCGCCAGATGTTGGCTGGTAGAGGACGATATGGTGCAGTGGTCTGCTCTGGACTCTGGTCTGGTCTTGTGAAATGATGGTCTGGGGAAGCATATCTGCGTTGAAGGCAGTTTCTTGATGTATAAGTTGCGAATTCAGCTCGTATACAATTTTAAAGTAAGTTATGACAATATCTACACTCCTCTCCTCTCCTTTCTCTCACCTCTACTCTATCCTTCTTTTCCCTTCTCTTTCCCTCTCTTTTCTTCTCTTTTCTTCTCTTCCCTTCTCTTCTCTTCTCTTCTCTTCCCTTCACTTCCCTTCACTTCCCTTCTCTTCCCTTCTCTTCTCTTCTTTTCTTTTCTCTTTTATTCTCGTTTCTTCTCTTTTCTTCTCTTCTCTTCTCTTCTCTTCTCTTCTCTTCTCTTGTCTTGTCTTGTCTTGTCTTGTCTTGTCTTGTCTTGTCTTGTCTTGTCTTGTCTTCTCTCTATCTCTATCTCTATCTCTATCTCTATCTATCTATCTATCTCTATCTCTATCTCTATCTCTATCTCTCTCTCTCTCTCTCTCTCTCTCTCTCTCTCTCTCTCTCTCTCTCTCTCTCTCTCTCTCTCTCTCTCTCTCTCTCTCTCTCTCTCTCTCTCTCTCTCTCTCTCTCTCGCTACCCCCTCTCCCTCCCTCTTTCCTCTCTAGTACACACTAGTGATGTCAATTACGGGAAATTGTGATACCGATACCAAACCAAATACCATCAATAACCATAGGAAAATACCAAAACTGAACCGACTCTGGAAAATGAGGGAAATACCAACTTTTTACCAAATTCACAGCCTCTTTTACATTAGCAACGATTCACAATACCGACAAAATACCATAAACATTAAACATTGGCCTTGAAATACCAAATACCAAGTTGGTATAGGTTTGGTATCGGTATACCAAAAAGTTGGTATCTGATTGACATCTCTAGTAGGGTAGACCGGGGCAAGTCGCCCCGCCGAGGTAAAACGCCTCACCGATGTTTCTCGGAACTGGCAAGGATCTGGGGAAATATTCTCTCTTCTATAAAACGTGCACTATATGATCATTATATGACCAGACTGGAAAGAAATTGTGATGACTCCTTAGGGAGATATAGCCAAAAATGTGTTTTTGGAGTGATTTTTATGTTTTGTTGTCAGGTTATGCATCATGGCGTTCTTTTATGGTCCACATCAGGTTAACGACTTTTATGTATTTTGAACAACTATTATCTAACGCTTATAATGCCGGGTTGGTTCGTGTTAAATTATGTCTTGCTGGAGTGCAAGGCGTTGTTTTCTGACCGAACTACGTGATGGGGTAAAACGCCCCAGTAGGTTGCGGGGCAAAAAGCCCCATGGGGCGTTTTGCCTCATGTGTTGTTCGTACTACCCATTTCCTAATGTTCGGTAGCTGGCAAACAGTAAGTTTCTATGCATTTATGTGTAGTTTTCTCATCAACCGGATGGCAAAGGAAGTATTTGGTTGACAGTTGCATGGCAATAATTTATTATTTGGCCTTATGAGGCAGGTGAAAAACCTGTTCATACAATAGTGTCATAGCTGAACACCTGATAGGATGGAAGGTGCTAACTTCAGTGCCGTGCCTCCCAAGGTCTAACGGACCTCTCATATAAGATTTGGTCAACTAGCATGTTTAATCTTTAATCTAGAGTATGGGGCTTCTTGCCCCGGGCCGTGGGGCGTTTTGCCCTGGGGTTGGGGCAAAATGCCCCATTTGCAGTTGCTTCACAAATCACTTCCTACCTTGGAGTCCGATCATGAGTGAATGAATTTGAGGGGTGGAATTTAAAGTAAAATGTCCAAAGAACGCATTGAGCACAAATTTGGCCTTCCAGGTGATGTAGGGCAAAAGTTACGTAGCAAAATAAATTATCTGGGGCGTCTTGCCCCAGGCTACCCTACACACCAACTCCCTTGTTTTGCCGACCCCTCCCCTCCCTCCGTTTGGGACCCGTCTGCAGGCATCGTGCACCGTCTGCCGCCGATACCGTCTCTCGCCGTCCCCCCTGAACGTCACGGCAACTCGTGCTGCCGTGAGAGCGTATCGAGCGTATCGTGCCGCATATCACCCTCCCCGAGCCTCTCAGTTCACCCTCTGCACTCTTCTTAAGACCGACCGAGTGCATGCGGTACAGTCGTTGATTTGTTATAGGTACTGTCTTGTGTGAAGGAAAGAGACGCATACCGCATTGGTGCAGTTTTCGTTGCAAGTAACAGATTCCCGGCATTGGTGGCAGAACGATTCGAATGAACACTTTGATTTGGCTTCGCCTGATATACCAGCATTTACACGATTTTGCATATTCGGGGGTGGGGGGGGGGGGGTCAGGGGCATGGTGTTTTGGTGACTCCCTCAACGCCAGTAATGCTACGGGGCTGTCGAAGTTATTTCTATGACAGTCCTGACCAAAAATGGCAGGTTAGCATATCTCTTGAAGCACGGATTTCGACCCCCATTTTCAAAAGTGGGAATCTGCAGCCCCTTCCCCCAATCTGCAGTCTGTGATGCTGTGATACCTGTGGGTCCTCAGAAGTGATCCGCTCCGGCCCCGGCCGGCCGATCCGCCGGACCCAGTCGCCGGGGGCGGGACGAGCACGTGATCTGTGACGTCACAGCCACCCGACTGGCCACGTGGGTGCGGCCGGCGGCGGTCCGCCGCGCCGCGCTGCTGGGGTGAGCCGAGCGGAGGCCCCGAGACAAAAGCCGAGTCGCTGAGACACGTGGAAGGGTTGGCGATCACGCTGGTTGGCGTCGGCGGTGGAACTTTTCCATCGCTATCGGAGATGGAAGACAAAAAGTGGAGAATAGAACATTTTCACTAAAGCCATGGATCTTGTAGATCCATGCAGGAGGATGAATGTTGCAGGAGGAATGGCTCTCCAATAAAATATTTTATTCCCCCTCCCACAGTAGCGGCGGAACATGTTCAATTAAGGGGGGGGGGGGGCTTTTGGTCCCATTCTTTCCATGCAACGCCCATAGAGCTAATGTTAAAATGCCAAAATCAAAGGGGGGCACGGTGCCCTCCCCGTTCCGCCGCCTATGCCCTCCCAAATAACTCTTTGGATCCTGCTCAAGTTTTCTTGTGCATTTAAAGATGAAAATTTCCTTTAAAGAATTAGTTTCTGACTTTTCTATCCATGCAAAATCAACAGCAAATTTCGTCGATTTCGGGCTCGCGCAAATATCCCTAATTCTGTCCCCAGGATCCGCCATTGTTCATCGGTGGCAACTAGCCGGTGTTGGCCTTCGCAAACTTTGTGATGTGGAAAAATAGAAGTAAGAGACGTTTCTAAAAAGCACTAAAAACGCACTTGGATCCGCTGAGAGCATGATAGTATCAAGTATGAATAGTGATTGCATACATCATACACATTACACAGTGCACTGTTGTTGCGTACGTTTAACTATGTCTCAAGAAAGTGTATGCCATATACACACACAAAAAAAACTGACCTTTGAGTCTATCTGCCAATCTTCCTATTCAGTCTTCGTATCTGGACAAAATGTGGCAGTGGCTATCGGGTGCTGCGCCGGAAATACTGTCCTCAAACCTTATCTACACTACAAAACTCATCGGATGTCGCTTTTGTCGTGCGTTGCGAGTCATTTCTAAGGAAATTAAGTTCCGGAAGCTGATTAGTTTGTTTGGTAGGTTAGTTTTACTATGCCAGAAAAACGACAAATTTTCGTGATTTTTGGTCTTCGAGTGATATGGGGGAGGGACATTTGCCGCTCATGCCCCCTGGATCTGCCAGTGACCTAAACTTTAAGCCTTCTTTATCGATACCGCGGCATATTCCTTCTCCGTATTGCTTTTACGGCAGCTCTTTGCTAATTTATGACAGATGTCTTCAACTCAAGATTGTGAACGAGGCACAAACATCGGAAGCTTTGGCTCTGAATCGGCTCGGAGATCCACGAGCAGTGAATTCGTGATCAGCATCGCCTCATGAATTTTGCATCATCGGCCCGACGAAAGATGGGTTTAAGTGTGTTTTGTGCATCATACGATTAACGAAGATCAAAGTTTTGTCGACCTTCACAAAGTTCTAACGTGTCTGCTCTTTGCCCTGTCTGGACTCTGGACTAAAGCTGAGTTATCACTTATCTTTACCGTACTTGTCACGATGCTTCGCGACAGTGTTATTTTGTTTCTGTAAAGAAATCTGTACTCGATACATCTTCCAAAAGTTAGCCCTTCGTGCATTCCAAGATGCGCCGAAGTTGATTGGCTCGAGTGAAGTCATAGTTCAAGGGTCTTCACGATTCGCAGTTTCCGTACGCAGTGTAGGGTTTGGTTTTCATACTCGCCGAGTTTTCATTGTAGTTGTAGGCATAGGCCCGTCCTTCATTACGTGGGTCGGTGCCTCGAGGGATGATGCCTTGCGTCTTGCGCATTTTTTCTTCTTCTGCGTAACCACTAACCATGCCAGGGTCACCCCAATGCTACCTTATCTGGCCTGAACCTACACACCGCTACACCTTCATCTAGTGGCCAGCCCTATGGTGTCAAGCGGAATATTGCCCGTTGCCATCACGCTAGGCGCATTCTTCCAAAATGGCCGGGTGCAGCCGCCTCGGAGCAAACGGTGAACGGACAGATATGGTATGGGTCGATGAGTCACATCTGCTGGAAATATTACGGAAGTGACGCACGGAATAGGCACGCCGTCACCACCCAATAAATTGCTTTGTTATTTGGCGATGATTTCCAGCACGTGTTGGTCTGGGAATGAAAGAATGGAAGCCTGTTTGACTGTGATTTAGATTACTCATGTATGACTTTCCGTGTTTGATGCCGAAATTAGTCCTCTCGTCAAACCAACTCTACCAAAGTTCTCCATTACCAGATTCAAGAACTTTTGGTTTCGTCTGGCCGCCAGACAAGTGCCGATTGTGAAACCCCGGGCCGGCCCCGCATCTTTCCGCACAGCTCCGCGTGCGCCGCGAATAGCTGATGACGTCACAGTGTCCTGTGGCCGGCACGAGAGCGGTCGCGGTGTCGACGGGCCGATAGGTGCCCTGTCGCGCCCGACGGTCCGCCCGGCGACAGCACAGGACGTGAGTCATGTAGCGGCTCGCTCAGTGTCTTGTCAGTGCGGGCGCGGGTCGACGCCCGCGGTGGCCGGCCGGCCGGCGTCCCGACGCACCCCCCCCCCCCTCCTCCCCGCTGCGAGGGACGCCGCCGCCTTGATTGAGCATCGCGCGGGGATGGGATCGGCGGAGCGGCGACGCTACCCTCACAAAAACTGGCGCCGCCGCCGCCGGACACGCTGGAATGGCTCCGCCGCGGGCGGCCAGCGCGCCGGCCCGGCCTCGGCCGCCGTCAGCGTTTTTTGCTGCCTTTGTCCGGCAGAAACGTGGCGGTACGGGTAGGCGACAGGCAGAGCCATCTGTAGGAGGATTTTGATACTAGGCACTGCCGGTATGGGAGGTGGTGTGGTAGACAGAGACATCTATTGAACGCTGACGGAACCCCAACTTTCCGCAGGAGCCGGTGTATGCTGTTGGCCGTATCGCCTGCGATGGACACGGTCGGCTCAACTCTAAGTCGATCCTGCTGGAGGGCGGCAAGGGGGACTATGGAGAGGGTCGGCACGTGGAGCTGGACGTGTCCCAGCTACAGAACGCCGGACTGTTCACCGGCCAGGTTCGTATGGTCACGTGACTGATAACTGAGGGTGTGACGCACCGGTATCTATGAACGGTTCTTTGCACTGGGCAGCTAATTTTTTATTACTCTGGCAGTTGATATTTTTTATTACTACCCGTTCTGTCGTTTCCAACTTCAGGACATCCAAATCCTTCCCCACGCCGCTACCCCTGGTCCGGGCTGGACAGGCAGCTTTATCCCACGCGGGCTGCTCCCTTTGAGCGGCGCCGCTGCTCCCAAGGGAGCACTCCCGTAGCCGGGTGCAGAGAGGTATGCCCGTCCTGTTGGACGAGCTCAGCCCCAGTGACTAGGGTGCCTGTCCAGACCAATGTCTCCCCCTAATTCCTATCATCCCTCCGGCTCTGAAATGGTCTTGTCAGACCGAAAGGGCCTAGCCCTATAGCCAACAAAACGAAACAAAACAATTTCTCTGGCTAGGGAGGTGTAAAACGCAATATAAATGAACTTCTATGCGGGTGGTTAGATTATCGATTATTGGTACGGCCTTGATTGAGGCATTGCTATCGAAATAGTTTTGCAGTAATTCGACAGTGAATCAATCGACTATACTATCGCAGGGGCGCTACTATCGATGTGACTGAGGGGAACTTGTGCTTCTATTTCTATCCGCCAGGTGGTGGCCGTGTCGGGAGTCAACCCTACGGGCCGAAAGTTTGTCGCCTCGGGAATCTACACTGCGGTACCCCCGCCTACTCCTGAGCCAGTCAAACCCAAACACGGTATGTAAAATGGACAGTAGTTCTCAGCTTACGAAATGATATTTAGTAGTCAGGACAAAATAGATCGGTTACCAACGCCTTTGTACACGAGCTGCTAGCCTGTGTCTTTCCCCGTATATACGGGGAGCTTCGATGTTCGTGAGAGCTACTGCTTCCGTATTCAATAAACTATCGTCTAAGCACGTTAATATCCTCTGCCCCATTGACCATTATGTTGTACTATGTCCCACTGCTCTGGCCCCGTGACGGACCTCCACCGCACGATCCACAGAGCTGACGTTGGTGACCGCCTGCGGGCCGTTCACCACCTCTGAGGACCTGCTGTACAACCCGCTGCGGGACCTGCTGGAGCAGGTGACGCGCCTCAAACCCCACCTGGTGCTCCTCGTCGGGCCCTTCATCGACACCAAGGTGATGAGCCGCGGGCGACAGAGCGGCGGGCGAAATGAGAGAGACTTGGGAGGATGACTGGGTGTGAAATGTGTTGAATGCATGTGGAAGGTTGAGGGAAGTGATTTTATGTTTTAGTTTTAGCCAACTTTGAGGTAGAATTATGGGTCACACACTTAATGTTTCCGATAACCTAGGACGCTCAAAAGACTACATAAACTGACGCGTCCGTCTAACTAGAACTCCAACAGCGCACACAGTGTTGGTGGTAGGCGAGAGCGAGCCTGCTGCTGAAGCAAATGACAGAAACGTTAGGAAAGATGTCGTAACGGGTCTCATGTATAAGGGACGGACCGAAATGCTAACCATATCGCTTAATGCCGACAAATGATCAATTTAGCCAGCGAGACACTGCTTCCCACCTCCACTAAGTGTTCCTAGTTGAGTTTCCACTCAATATCTTGTTTGTATTTAATGTAATTTGTGAGTAACTGGAAGCTAACCGGCTTGGACTGACACGGCGCTGCCCGTTTTCAGATAATCGAGAACGAGCTGGCCGAGACCTACCACGAACTGTGGAACCGCCTTCTGGAGCTGATCAGGGTGGCGGTGAAGGGGTGAGTGGAAATGTGCACGGGGCCTGACATCTAAACTGATGTGACCTCACATCTGACCTCAGCTGTGATCTGTGACCTCTTGCATAACCTCTGTCCATTGCACTGCACTCACCTGAGTGGGCTGTGTGACTGCTCTCGCCACCTTTGTCCCGTGTGTGTTTCAGTTTGTGTACCAGCGTTTTTATCAACAACACCATAGATAGCATGAACTATACACTAACTTTATGTACTTGTAAATGTTATCTACGGTTTTGTTTATCAGCGTTTATGACAAAAAAGTAAAATCGGACCCCGGATGAGTGTGACTAACGTGTCAATGATCATTTCAATTGTTGCGACTGATGAGTAAAGGAAGAAGCAAGCGCATTAGAGTTCGAGACGCCGCTGATCGCTTATCCTTGGCTTACTTAATCAATTTTAAACAACATATTTGTCTATGTACATTAGGTACTGCCTGAGTCGCGAGCTGACTCGTCAAAGCGTATCCCGTAGTCAATTCCTACCTGACAGCAGTCGATACAGATCGATGCATACACCCACCGCTTAACACGGCGCGAAACGGCCACCTCGTTTCCCATGAGTTCAGGGCTGTTACACAATGACAGCCGTGAATGCTATGTTCCGGTAATAACTTCGCTCCAGGGACCGTCTGGCCTTGGCTCACTGGAAATGACATCGCTTTAGATGCAACGCGATAATCTTAAACAGCCTGTTTCTGAGCACCTCGCGGCCGCGATTGCTGGACAAGGCTGCTCGGAGTCCCTACGTCTCTGGGTTGAATCTGCTCTGTCATAGACCTCTACATCGGTGTAGCGGTTAGCCACCCGACCGCTGCCCGCTCGTCCTTTGCTGTCTGCGGGGCTCCGCAGCAGTGTGCGGTTGTCTGGTGGAGTTTGGTATATCCCCGTGTGATTGGACGACTTAAAGACAGAGAGGGGCAAGTAATTTGTCGACCTCTTGCCCTTGCGATGACATTGCGTGTATGATGTTCTTAAGCGATACGGAGGAATTAATAGTCACGCAGAAGTCGAGCTTGCACCTGTTAACATGTCATGTGGTTAGTTGAGTCATAGTGTAACAGGTAACCTTTTTATTACATTATGGCTGAATGATCGAGAAATGACAGTGCGCCTCAGTTTGAAACTTGTGTAAATGTGATTAACGACATGCGCGCTTATTATGAAGACTTGACATGTTTTGAAAACACTTATTACCTTTCTCGGGTTAGTGTAAAGCTATTTTCGAAAGGGAAATAGACGAGCACCTTTCACAACGGGCCAGCCCACCAACCACGCCAGGTATTTGCATTTAGAACGGTTGCAAATCCATGTCCGGCTACGAGCACCTGTCCAAAATTGACCACAGTTGTCGCGCTTTAGGGCACCCATCATTTTACTGTAGGCGCTGGGAATTTTGGATAGGAAAACTGGACTTCTCCTTTTTGCGCTGCTTTGTATAAAATCGGTCGTCGGTGCTTTTGTGTAGACTTATGCACATGAATCGCTGGCGAATGTACCTTTTGACCGCTGTCCGATCAGTATCGTCACCGCTATCAGCTTTTCTGTTTTGTAGATCAATGCCGGCTGTTTAAGGTGCTTTGAAAGCGACCATTTTCTAAATTCACCGTGTGTTTTAAGTGATAATTCCTGGCTGAGGATTTACTTACAGCGAATATCTTAAATGATAACAGTGATAACAGGGAATCACCAATCAAAACAGTCTTGCAGCTGGTTTGTGCAGCTTGTGCAGCACTTTTGTATATTCTTCGACCAAAAATGTAACTTTGACCCACCTATATTGCAGTGCATTCCACCACTGATCAAACATCGAGTGCTATTTAACACCCATAATTCCGCTCCTTCCGTGCGCTGACGGTGATCAGGGACTGAACGGCTCTTTACCCCGACGTTGGAGTAACGCCCCCCCCCCCCCCCCTGTGCGCGGCAGGTCACACACGCGCGTGCTGCTGATGCCGTCCACCTCGGACCTGCACGCGGAGCCCGTGTTGCCGACGCCGCCGTTCGCCGCCGCCGCCGGGCCGTTCACCATGCTGCCGAACCCGTGCTGCTTCTCAGTCGACGGACTGGTGGTGGGCGCCACGTCCACCGATGTGCTGATGCACCTCAGCCAGCAGGACATCAAACTGTGAGTGGCTGCCGTCAGTGGGCGCATTCTTGGAATCAGGCTCATACAATTACAGCTGGAAAATTGTTTATGAAAATTTCTGTTTTGAATTACTCAAACATGTGCGACATCCGTCTTAGCGAGTGGTTGGTTGGCGTGAATCTGTTTTTTTTTAACCTACATTTTGCTTTGCTCGCAAGTAATCATAATTCATAACGCTTGTTTGTTGATTGGGTCAGCGTTACCGATGCTGCTTACTGTGCCATATCATCTTGCGATGACACCTCTTTCCGGATGGCAGTTACCTGATCTGGTTAGCATCGTCCCCGCTGCTCCTGGACAGCGTGTGAGCTGAGTTAACCCGCTCTGTGTGTCGGCCAGGCCGGGCGGCGGCCCGTCCGACCGTCTGGCCCGTCTGGCCGGCTATCTGATCGACCAGCAGTCGTTCTACCCGCTCTACCCGGCCGAGGAGAGCGTCGGACTCGACTTCCAGCACTGGCAGCGCCACTGCCAGCTGCCCGTGCTGCCGCACGTGCTCGTCACACCCTCCGACTTCAAGGGTTTCGTCAAGGTGAGGTATTATGCCAGCAATACTGGCTTTTTCTTGCAGCAGGAAAACCAAGCGTGGGCCCGTTCCTGCCATGTTCCGTTAGTGGGATTTGGAGCCACTGTCAAGTTGGGCAACAGTAAAGGACTTTTAATGGCAAAATTGCTCTAACGCATTTCAATCATGTATTGGCGTTCGCAGACAAATTTGACTCGGATAATGTTCACTGTTACCGAATCCCGTAAATAGGGACGGACGACTGTTTGTAAGGTTTGGCCCAGTCAAGTCTGAGAGGAGTGATTTTCTACAGGCTCGGTGAATGAGTTCGATGCTGTTAATTAAGTAATTTTGCATTGGTGATGCGTGAATGCAAGCATTGATGCCTTCTAGTGTCAAATGTTTGCTCGGTTTGCGAGTTGCTACATGTCTTTTTGAAGTTTTAAGTAGGCCTTAGGTAGCTGTAATAGGCTAGCTATTTCATTTGTTTTTGAAATACTGATGTCGAGGAAAAAAACACTGGGTAAAGTGGGGGGAGGGGGTGGGGGCTAGTTGTCAGGACGAAAGTTCATAGCACATATCACTCAGCACAGCTGTATATTGTGCAGTCATATCTCCTTAGCGACAAAGATGGCCGTGCTGGGGCATCATGTCCGTGAGCTCCTGGCGTGCTGTCTTACACTCTCTCCTTTCCAAAATCAACTTCTCGGTACACTGGCTGTTGTTTTTAAGGCGCTCGTCTGTAGCTGGTCCTGGAGTAAAATACTGAGGGAAAACATGTGGCTGTTGAATGCAACGGTATCGTCTTGCCCCTCTACGAGGGCCTCGCTTTGTGATATTGACTGTGGCACTTTTTGAGCCCATAATATCCGGCTAATCCACCAAAAGTGTCTCAGGTTCTCCTTTTCCTGCTATGTGAGCGACACTGTAACTGTGCAAGGCTACACAGTACTCAGCTTGGAGCACCTTTTGAAACCGTGAGTGAACAGAACCGCAAACGGACCTATTTGATAGTCGTGTTAGTACGAGTACTGTGGGCTAGAAATGATCGCCACTTCGTGTGTCTCTTGATGATCACATCCGTTATAACTAGTAGGGCCTCTTACCGAGGAATTCCGACAAACTGGCCTTCCCATTGTCATTTGGCGTCGACGCCCAGTAATTGCCAATGTTTAACCTTTTAGTAACCAGGGCCCTGTTCAAGTGTTTGCGACCACCGCGGCTCCCGCGGTCGAAAAGGCGGGGCTTAGCTAACGGGCCAATCAGGACGGCGGTAACTGCCGTCTGTGTGTCGCCTGATAAGCCTGAAGGCTATGCGCCTTTTTGAACGCGGTAGCCGTGGCGGCCGCAGACACTTGAACAGGGCACTGGTGAAATGCCGCCTCGAAAATTATGGATTGAGGCCAATGTTTCATTGCTCACTTATAAGCAACTTTGGTGCCAGCTATGCTGAATTTATATTTTCTCTCTTCTTAATTTGAAAGGTGGGCATTAAGGAGCGATGAAAACACACTCCTTAACACAATCCTTTGTGCTGAACTTTGACTGCAGCCGTAACTGGGCATTGCCCTGTGGTTGTTTTTGGAGAAATAAACAAATAAACAAATGAGTCAGTCTTAGGCTTATGCACGATTTTCCACATTTTGGCATACCCTGTGTTGAAACATTGCCAGTATTTTTTTTTTGCCGGCACCAGTATTTTCCCTAGTGCTACCTTTCTCTTGAGCATTTAATCCAATGTCGGGTCTTCTTGTTATCACGCTCCGTTTGCATCCTCATATTAAATTATATGGTATGTCATCCTCATTTATAACATCATAAGGCATGTTCGAGTGCATGACTCCTTATTTTTTATGCGTATTTCAGGAGGTGTCTGGGTGCCTGGTGGTGAACCCCTCCCGGCTGTCGCGGGGCCAAGTGGGCGGCTCCTACGCCCGTCTCCGGATGCCGCCCTCGGAGCGCGACCTGGCCCCGGAGGTGTTCTCTGCCCAGGTGCTGAAGATTTGAGCTGCTCAACAGCGGCGAGGTGGTAGTGTGCGCGAACGTGGCGATCCACCAGCCCGGTGTCTCTTGGAGACTGTGAAGCTACCACTGCGTGAGCGTGATCGCCGAATGTGGCTTGCTAGAATGCAAGCCCTTCTACAATTGTCTGTTTTTTACTTCTGTTGGTCGTGTTCGCCTCATGATGCAAATACAGTTATGTGTCTGTATATTTATTTCTTATTGGCATGATCATTACGTCTGAAGCAAAAACTGTTGCTAGCCTTTTTCCATACGCTTTCTATAAGTGCATCTGAGCACCGGAAAGACATAATTGGTATTTGTTTTCAAAGCGCTTCTTAAAAGTTGAGGTATTGTAACTAGACGGTTAACATGACCAACTCCAGAGATTTCCCCAACACCGCACTTCAGTGTAAGTTTTGCTTCTTGTGTTTCTGGGTCAGAAATTTTGAGACACGTTGAATACCAATCGAAAAAATCAACGCATTCTGTGCATAGGCCTCCATTGAAAATATGACTTTCCTCTTTATCGTCTCCAACGGGGAAATGGGAGAATGCGGAAATCTTATTTTTACCGATGAAATAAAGCAGACTATACAGAACACAGATATAGATGTCATCAGTCAGTACCTTCACCACCATCACCACCACTGCCGTCCACCACCACCAATTACCCATTAATAATAAAATCGAAATATTGGTTATAACCGATTATATCCAAGCAGCAGACGCTATTGTTTTACAAACATACGCAATGCACGGTAACTGAACTGCAGCTTGTAAAGTCTTTTGTGCCGAGTAACAAAGATTGCTCATTCCAGATTATCGTTTTGAATGACACGCTAGGATTTTGTTTTGTAGGCACATGGGTGTACAAACGCGCTCAAGAGTTGTGTGAAATCGGGTAATATGCCATCCGTCTCAACAAATATCTACAGTGTACCTAATATGCTAATGGTGTCGTTGCAATTATTTCACGACAATGTCATCCCTGTAGGTTTATGGGAAACACTTGTTTCATGTACAATTTCTCAAATTGTAGAATTTATTGCATGGCAAGAGTAAAAATAAAACGTGTCGTTTAAGCTAGTTTGGAAGTCCACGCTTACTTGATAGTTGGAAGCGTTCCACATCAACCATATGCAAAGTTACGTCCGTATGGTAATTTTTTTCAGCGGTCAGATTGGTGCGTTTAGGTAGATTTGTTGTGCAGGCCTTTCTGCGTCAAGGCTCGACGTTTCTGGTTAATGTGTAACGCGTTCCATTCAAAGTATCTGCGACGGTTTACGGGTGCCGAATATGCATTGGCCATGCTCATGGTCTATCCTTCGTGTCGGCATATCAGGAGCTCATCTCTGCGCTCCTGAACAGGCCGGTGGTTACGGTGCATGTGGTGGCCATGCTCGTCCCGCAGCTTCCTCAGTTGGTGCAGGAATGATGACGAGACCTTTGCTGGCTTGGTGGCAACCAGCCAGGGAAGGCCCAGGGTGCAAGGCGGCGTGGTCAGACTGCCGATGTACCTGTACACGTTCTCCAGAGCCGTGTCCAGAACGTCCTTCAGCTCATCGATGTGGATCTCCTTGCTGTAGCTTGATGAATATTTGCGTACATGATGCATGTCTTTCTCGAGGTGGAACGTTGGAAAATGCATGTCGCCGTGGAAGTGCCTGTCGTCAGTGAGGAGAATGCCCAACGCATGCAGCGCTCCTTCTTGTTCTCTCGCCACATGGAATGGAACGCCAGCCAGGGCAATGTGCTTGAACTTCAAGTGCACTTCGGCGGCACGCCTCTCTCCCTCGACGGCATGTTCGGAGCCTTCTTCACCGTGCTTATCCCAGTGGAAGTGAATTTCTGCCAGGTCATAGTCGTAGCCTTCCTCCTCCACAACATTGGAGATCAGAGTCAGCGGACCATGAGCGCCGTTGTCAGCAACTTGTCCGAAACAGTCGAACATCATCTTGAGCGTTCTGCCATCGTTGGTAACGATAACATCCCATTTGTCGCTGTTCTTCCTCACCCACGGCTTAAAGAAGTCATCTTCACAGTGTTCACCATACACGTCGATGGGAGACTGCTGCCTGCTCTCCTCTGCACAGCGCGAGTTGGGGACGTCCTTCCACGAGTCAAAGTCGTGGTAGTTCCATGGAAGTCCATGTGGAGGCACGAGAGGACACGAGCTGGCGTCACACCAGGCCACGGCCAGCGACAGGAGAAGCACGGCGCGGGCGGCTGGCATCCTGGCTGGTAGACTGAACACACCAACACCACCCGATGCCGAGTGGAGGACCGGACTCGGGCCACACTCAGCCGGTGCCCCTCTTAAATAACTGCAGCCTGCAGACCCGTCCATTGCCTGGCGTGCAGGCGGCTCGCGGAAACAGCCGGGGAAAATGGAGTTTTGCAATAGGACAGGCCTCTGAAAACCGAGATATATCGACAATCCCTGGTCGCCGTTAGTGAACAACTGTAGCCTTTTATTTTGAGCTCAAAGCTATTATTGTTTTGAACTTTTTTATATAGAGCACCGTTTCCTTGCAACCTTTTTTAAGAACCGGGACACAATAAGGACTCGCGACACTGGACAGTGTCTCAAGAATAATGAAGCTGGCCGAGGATGCTTACATAAACGCGAAACTGTGACTTAACATGCGCTATTCCAGAATTATATAAGTTCCGTGTGTTTTGAGAAAGAATGCCTCTCTTTATAAATAAATAGACTCGCCTATTTTTCAACGTCCAAGATGCAGCATTATTAATGTTTACCAACGTAGTCTCACTGTATCGTCAACGACCGCGTAGCTGGCGACATTGGCTATTTTGGCAACAATATGACCAACTAGCCAAGTCTATAAGTGGTGTATCTCGCTTCCAAATGTTAATGTCTGGCCCAAGGCTATAGAACTGTCTGGCCGCTGGAAGTAATGTCCACCAACCCTCTACGACACCGCTTAGATTGGCACAGACGTGAAGGCTGTGACAGCGTCGCCTTCACGCTTTCACATACGTACACCCTTTTCCCTGAATGATGGCGATGGATAGCAACGATGGATAGTTCGCTCTTAGCTCGACCATATCTACATGTTTATTGATTGTACTGGTTCCTGAAAATTATTCTATGGCGTACGATGGTACACATTGGCATGTCTTCGGCGCTTTCGGAAATGAAAACCAAACCAAAGGAATAAAACCATGTTGGGGTGGTGCGGCTGACGGAAAATGTCACACTCACAGAGGTCTTTTACATCACCAGCAAGGACTCGTTTTTCCAAATTATAATGCCTACATACTTACCCGTTTCATGATCGGTGTTATCTGTGAAGTATTGAACACGGCCATTCGAAACCAACTGTTATTAGATATTTTGCGCCATCATGTTAAGGAACATTCAGCAATAGCATACTGCATCTCGGGCTTTGTCAAGCCGCTTCTTTTTCGTGCTTGATAACAGGCATATTGCGTGATGGTACACACTGTACAGTGCACAGTTCGTTGTAACACTGCAGCGCTTCAATATCATAATTTCATCACATTGAAACAAATTGCACAGATTATTTAATGTATGTAGTGTCAAGCAATTAAATAAAAAAATCTAGCGGGCTGTCACTGTCAATCGTTCTCATTCAGTCATTCGTGCGGGCTGCGTTGAAATGAAATTAGAAATAGAGTGTCTTAGAATTACACAAACATTTATATGTTGCTAAAAGTACGTATGTGCTCGATTCTAATGGCATACAAGCATCATACTTTTATAAGGCATCCTTTAACATATACAACACCGAAGCAAGCTGAAACAAACTGTGATCTAACGAAAATATTCTGACTTTTAAACCGTCCGAAAAAGGCGCGTGTGGACGTCAGGTTGCGACAACGCCCCAACAGCGGAGACGGCCAGGCGCCCGTCGAAAATCAAAGTGCGAGACATTTTGAGCCACGGTGCACTCATTCAGCAATCATCGTCATATGATGCCCCAAAGACGACCGTTGACACATAGTAGGTACTACTTTGGTAATATTATAGCGTTACCAGTATAAACGCCGTTTGGGGCGACTCATGGAACGAGCGAGAGGGTGAGCCTTGCACGTGCGAAATTTCGAAGTGTACCTCCAACTGACTTGTTCACGGCACCCTACTAAGCGGTCTCTAGCGATGTACCAAATTTGAGCACAATAGGCCCAGCCGCTCTCGAGATCTGGAAGCGGCACTCTGCACGTGCGCACTTGCAAAATGGGTCCCATCTGACTTGTGCACGGCACCCTACTAACTGGTCCCTAAATGTATAAAATTTGAGCGCCATCGGTCCAGCCGTGCTCGAGATCTGGAAACGACCCCTGCACGTGCGCACGTGCAGCAGCACCTGAACTCTGGCACATGGATGCCTGTGCATTGCCTAGTGGGTGCCTACCTACATGCCAACTTTCAGCACAATCGGCAAGTACCGAGATATTGCAACTACATATTACAAAACTGACACCTCTTCGTTTTGCACGTGGCACGTGCATAAGGGGTCACCCACATGCATTGGGAATAGTCCAATACTTGGTAGAAGGAATGAAGCTACCCTTCAAAAATTACCGCGTGTACATCTGTCAAGTGGTTGCTGAGATAAAAGAAGCCTCGCGCGTCCGCACGGCCGGCCGCTCATAGTTACTCAGAAGTTTCCGGTAATCAAGGAAAGACTACGCTCGCTTCGCTCGCTCCGTAACAACTTACATAACTGGATGCCGTGAACCAAATGGCCATGAACGAACGGGGTTGTTTGGAAAACCAAGTCGGTTGGATTTGGAAGCCAAAGTTCGCGCCATGTTCAGGCATGGAGGTTCTCCATTTAAGATAGATGTCAAAAACAACGTCACAGTGGTGTATGAGTAGGCATAATTATTTGTGGAGGGGGGGGGGGGGGGTGCCTTATTACATTATGGCCTTGGGACGCTGGATGTAAATTTCATTCAAAATGATTGTATTATCATCCGGGAAGAGGTCAATGAAAACCGGCCCACAACCAGTTTAGGGGACCCGTAAAACACTGAAACTAACATCGGCTGGCATTTTCCTACCATTGTCGGCTAATATTGTAACTATCGTGTCCATTGCATGTGCCATTTCATGACTACTCTGGTTTACTATTTCGGACGATAAAAAGAAAGCAATGATCGGGTAATTCTTGGACACCCTGTAGTCAAATCAAACTAATGCGCTTGTTGGTTTGAGTAGTTTCTTTTTCTTTTTTCGTCCCTAAATCAACATTTCATTTAATTCACAACAATACCTTGAAGAATGCCTAATGTCTGTTCACAGGCGAAATGAATAAATGGACTCAAAGAAATGTCAACAGTGATGCACGAAATGTTCGTTTTTATTGCAATCAACATTGGTGGTCCTATCGAGAGCGATCAATGATGATCTTGTGATGTAAATAAGGTGAGAAAGAGAAACTCATCGATCACATTTCAATTCTGCGGCAATGAGTCGTTGGCTTATATATGTTACAGGGAGTTTGAGAAATCCGTGAGTTTGCAAACTCCCTAGTGAGTTTGCAAACTCCCTGACCCATCAGTGAGTTTGCAAACTCACTAGGGAGTTTACAAATTCACTAGGGAGTTTGCAAACTCACTGACCGGTCAGGGAGTTTGAGAAATTTCAGAGCGATTGGGCCAAATAAAAACAAGTGTGCAGCATGTGGGTGGCATACGTGCCGTCCGTGATGTTAAAACAAAGGAGGCTAGCTCTAAGGCCTCGCACGCTGACAAAAAGCTTAAAGATCATATGCACACCATAAATACCTTTTTTATTTGAAACTGTTCAGTGATTTACCCATGCATGTACCGCCGCTTTATTTAGTTATACATTTATTTAGTTCACGTCCCAATTAGACCCGTTCCACTCAAGTGTGGCTATTCCAGAGCCAGGCTAAATATATCAAAGTAGAAACAGCTGACTGTTTGGTCACTTATGCTAAAGTATAGGCACACGCATCAATTCACGCCCATTCCCACTCCGCCATAGACGTGTCATCGAGAGCCGGCGCTACTGGCAGCCAGCCCAGCTGCGAATGGCGCACGCTGCTTGTTTGTTTTTGTTTTGTTGGGTTAGGCCCTTTCGGTCTGACAAGACCATTTCAGAGTCGGACGAATGATAGGAATTATAGGGGGAGACATTGGTCTGGGCAGACACCCTATATGCAGAGTCGCCGGGGCTGAGCCCGTCCGAATTGACAGACCGACCAAGCACTCTTTGCACCCGGCTACGGGGTGCGCTCCCTCGGGAGCAGCGGTGCCGCTCCAAGGGAGCAGCCCGCATGAGATAAAGGTGCCTGTCCAGCCCGGGAGTGGGGGTTTCGGCGTGGACGAGAAGGATTTCAGTATCCTGATTCCTGAGGATGGAAACGACGGAACGGAGGAGCACGTTGCTCCGAACTTCCCCTTTACATAGCCGCGAGAAGCTTTTTTTTTGGTAAAACAATGAAGGATCTGTAAGCTTTATGTCAGCGTGCGACGGTTATATAGGCCGTACCACTAGTCGCTTTTGTTTTAACATCACGGACGGCACGTATGCCACCCTCATCTTACACATTTGATTTTATTTGACCCCATCGCTCTGGAATTTCTCAAACTCCCTGACCGGTCAGTGAGTTTGCAAACTCCCTAGTGAATTTGCAAACTCCCTAGTGAGTTTGCAAAGTCACTGATGGGTCAGGGAGTTTGCAAACTCACTAGGGAGTTTGCAAACTCACGGATTTCTCAAACTCCCTGTAACATATACACCATTTTCGATGCATTTTAAGACAAATGAAGTCCAATTTAAAACAGTTGATTTCTGAATTAGAACAATTGACAGGCGGGTTAAAACACGTGACATTCAGCTTAAAACAACTGACATGCTATTTAAAATAAATGACAAGCAAATTAATATAAATGACATGCAATTTAATCATGAAATTATAGTTACTTCAAACTATGCTGAATAATTACGTTTTAGTGCAAATAAAATTAACAATGTGTTCGACTTCATATTTGCAATTGTGACAGTTCGTAGAACTTTAACATAGCTTTGCTTCATTGGATTAAAAATTCAAAATGACTGGCGTTAGAGCTTCCATACGAAGACATTGAATCCTACACTACATACACTCAACACTGTCCTTCTCCTTCTTAACCCGCATCCCGCTGGGGGGCCTGGATTTCCACGCCCTGCTGGGGGGGGGGGGGGTGTTTGAACACCCTTCCCCTTCTAACTCGGCTCCTGGGCCACGTAGCGATACGCGGAAGGCAGTGTGCGAGAGAGCGACAAAACAAAATGACGGAACTACTTCAGTCACTTTTTGCTCAAAGGTCAGTCAGGTCACCAGAGGTCATTGAAGGCCAAATGTTGCAGATTTTCAGGTCAAATGTCAACAATTTTTAGAAGCCGACACATAACTCGGGAACCAAGAGAGCTACAGCACCGAGGAAAGGCGCATTTGATAGCCCACTTAACGCTCTCTCTGAATATTTTTTCCCATATTTGATCTAACGTCAACGTTCTAGCCTGCAGGTGGCAAAAACTGCCAAAATGGACGATTTTGGCGGATTTTTTTGCACTTACTTATGACTCAAGCTTTGCACAAGCTAAACTTTACCTGCATCGCGTTCCTCTCGTCAAGACGCATCGAATGAACTTTAAGTTGACCTTGAAAGGTCAAATTGAAAAAATGACCTCAGGCCAAGGTCTTGACCTGACCGGAAAGGGTCATGTTGCGTATCAGCCGATTCGTATGGTGGAGCTTACAAATCTAAGGCGTTTTCATGACTCTAACAATCTAACATGCCTCTATCCATTTGCTAAAACCTGCTAGATACCCTTCGTGACCTGACATGACCTCATGGACATAAACAGGGGTCACGGGTGCTATGTATTTTTATGTTCATTGGGTCAACTGTCAACGTTACTTGTAAATTGTAATTCGGTGTTTGAAAGTGTTTAAAATGACTTTCGTCCAAAAGAGGCGTCTTTCAATTTTCTCCCTACAAATAATCATGTAGCCGAACACAATATTTGTGTTCATTTGCAGTAAAACATAATTATTCAGCATAGCTTTACGTACCTATATTTGTATGATTGAATTGCATGTCATTTATGTTAATTTGCTTTTCATTTATTTTAAATCGCGTGTCAGTTGTTTTAAGCTGAATGTCACGTGTTTTAACCCGCCTGTCAATTGTTTTAATTCAGAAATAAACTGTTTTAAATTGGACTTCATTTGTCTTAAAATGCATCGAAAATGTGTAGTAGCGCGGGCGGCGAACATACACGAGCCCACGAACTGGCGTTCTTGAACACATGCACTCGCATATGTGAAACTACTGATACTGAATCTGAAGGCTAGTTAACTAACAATTACAATTCTCTTGGAATTTCTGTGTTAGTTGTCAGCTGTTCCTTGCAGGTGACGCTGTCCGCTGACGAAAGTGATGCTAAGTCAGTCAGCAGAGGCTGTCGTCCACCTGTTACGCTGCCCATGCGGAATACAGATGCTGTTAGACATGACCCCTGTGCTGTTCGTGTAGTGCTGCGCCGCGCCGAGTCCTCTCGATGACACCCCTCAAACGGGCGCATGTTTTGCTGCTTCTTCAGCGTGGTCGCTCGTTTGGTCTGAGATGTGCGGGCGGATCGCTCGACTGCCGACTACTTGGCGTCGTTAACACACAGCACTGAAGTCGGTGGACGCAGTCGTGCAGCGATGTGTTCTCGTCATCATAAGAGATGATTAGTGACGGATTCTCCTAATCGTCGTGCCGACACAGTTCCAGCTCGTCGGTGTGCTGCTGCAAATCTCGGTAGTTACGTTTAATCTGTTGGCCTGTCTCGTCCTTAAGCTTTCTTAGTTCGTCCAGAAGCGAAGACTTCACCTTTGCCGGCTTGGCTGAAACCAACCAGGGAAGGCCCAGCGTGCACGGAGGTGTGGTCAGGCTCCCGATATATTTGTACACTTTATCTAAGACCTTGTCTAGTAGCCTTTTCAGCTCCTTGACCTTCACTTTCATGCGGAAACTGGATCTAAACTTTCGTACCTTTTTCATCTTCTTTTCCAGGCGGAGTGTGGGAAATTTGATATCACTGCCGCCCCGGTCGTCACTGATGAGTGGAATCCCCAGCGCGTGCACCGCACCCTCCGTCAGCTTAGCCACGTGGAACGCGACGCCCGCGTGAGACCGGTGCTTGAACTTCAGATGGGCCTCAGCGGGAAACTTGTTACCTTTCAGCGCGTGCTCGGAGCCGTGTTGGTCGTCCTCGCCCCAGTGGAAGTGCAGCTCCGCCAGGTCATAATCCAGACCTTCGTGTTCCATTCCGACATCGGAGTAGAGAGTCAGTGGGCCGTGGGCCTCATTGCTGGCCACCTGGTTATCACAGTCGAACATCAGTTTGAGCGTTCTGCCGTTGTTCGTCACCGTGACGTCCCATGTCTTGCTGTTTTGCTTTACGCGTGGCTGATAGGATTCGTCCTCGTCACACTCTTCGCCATAGAGATCGATGGGCGACTGCTGCTCCTCTTGCTCGCCGCAGAATGATCCGTCCAGACTCTCCCAGTGCTGGAAGTCCCGATAGTTCCAGGGCAGGCCCTCGGGCGGGGCCAGACCACAGCCCTGGCACCGGGCTATGAGCAGCACCAGCAGAGCCGCACCTCGAACTGTGGCCATCGCCAGCACAGCCGACAGTCCATGGACACGGCGCCTGGCCGGTGCCCGCAGGTGCACAGCACTTCTGAACCGCCGCCAGTGCGATACTGCCGCTTAAGTACTGACGGGCGCGGTGCCACCGGATGGGTCGCGTGCGACACGCCTCCGTCAACGATGCCTATGGAAATGGATCAGCGCGACCGTCAAATGGGTGACATGCACCAAGCTCCTTCCCTGTTGGTTGTCAGCTGTCACATTCCTTTTTATGCATGTAGTGAACGCCACTGAGGTGCTATTTCGGGCTAGATTTAGGAGACTGTGGCTAATTTTCTCGATTCAAGGCTTTGATCCGTGTATGCGAAGCTCAGATCCATAAGTATGTATGCGATAGTGTCGATGACGCAAGCGTGACGGTGATGCTTTTTATACAGAACATGCCAGTTGACTTTTGTCGTGACTACGAATGTCCTGAATGCTACTTCGTATCCATCTGTCGTACATACGAAGTGGCATGTAAAGTGCAGGAGGGGTGTATTTGCGGGTTATGCTCAGTGCCGGTTAATTGAGACTTTACCAGATGTATGACTATTGACTGTCAAGTTGAGAGTTGTGCTGTTTGGTTTGCTCGAAACATACCAGTACTAGCTGAAACAGCGAGGAACGCCTAATCGTCCACTGGTGAATCAAATTTCACAGCGGCATGAGTGTCTTTACATAGGCCAGGGGACGATCCGGGGGAGAGGCTTGGGAGCTAAAGCCTCTAGCCGAAAAAAAAAATACACCGCCCTGCGGAGTGACGAATCAGGGCGCCGCAACGATATAGATATCATATCTATAAAGATCAGAAAAAGGGAGAGAGACAGAGGAAGTTGTCTCCGATTTTCGCTAAAGGCTTTCACTTCAAATTTCACTAATCGTGCATTTTGGCGCTCCTGTAAGTAGGAAAACATGGTGCCCCCATGTCATTAGCCCCTGGTCGAAGAATATAAATTCTTGGACGATACCGCGAAAACGAAATGTTTCTTTCGAGAGTTTTCAAATCATTTCATGCACGAGGTCTTGGCCGAGTGCATGAAATTCTTTGAAAACTCGAGATAGAAATATTTCGTCGCGGTAGAGTCCTAGATATTATGTAGTTTCTGTATGTTTCTTGATATCGTTCCTTATCTGCTTTAAAAGGCCGAAATTTCCAGAAATGAAATACAGTTACATTAACCCTCGCCCGCACATGCCATTTTCCCATCCTAGAACGCACATGGGGGGCTGCCACCCCCCCCCCCCCCCCGGCGCCATTTCGTTCCTGTTGGAGATAGAGCTTCGCAGTAAACCAAAAAGATTCTTTGGGAAGAGACGACCTTCCAGGTCAGGTCAAACTAAGAAATGTTGCTGTTTTGGGTCACCGTTGGATATCAAGTGCGCTGCTCATCATACACCGATGACGATGACGAATTGTGGTACCAAGGCAGCTAGAACCTCTTTATCACACTATCCGACCAGGTTTTTGCTGCTGAGGTCATTTCAGGTCAAGTTAGGTCAAGGGCAATGATATGTGTTTGTATGTCTGTGTGTGTCTGTATGCATAGGTAATGATGTGTGCACCGATTGTTTATGTGTCCATATTAGATGAGATCATGAAATGAGAAGCTTTTATCAAAAATACAATAAAAGAAACTTCACAAAAGTAAATTCAGCTTGCCTATAACGCAATGTTTTAGATGACCTAGGTTGACCTTGACCCTGACCTTGACATCTGTACATCGCCGAACAACATGTTCTATGATAGGGGGAGGTAAGACTGGCAAAAAAGGCCGAAGTCAAGGTGTCAAAAGCTCACAAAACCCATAGCCAACGCAAGATATTGGATATTTGTCATTTGGGTCATGACATGACCTGAAAAACAAGGTCATATCCCCGAAACCACAAACCACAAGAACTTGAAATTTTCAGTGGACATGTAGAAAGGATAGAGGAGCATATTGAATATCAAGTGATTTTGGTCGAATTGATTTTTGGTACATATATTCAGCAGCATGTACACATCTCAGCGACAGCACTACGACTCAATATGGCCACAATTGGCCTTCACCACTGTTTCGAAACGTCCCTCTGCGGAGGGCAGGGGCGCCGCACGGTGTCCTCGCCAAGATTCGACCATGCCGTCTCGAGGGACAACGTCAGGGCGATGATTTTGCTGTGTGGCGTTGCACACACCTTCCTCTCTAAGATGGTTCAGATGGCGATGTCCATCGGGTTTAAGTCTGGACTTGATGGTGGCCAAATGTCTTTGTCCCACAACCCAGACATGTGGGTCTTGCATCACTGCTGAGTGATATTGGCCGTTTGGGACGGCGCACTGTCCTGGACCAAGACGTTTCCGTCTTGGAAGACTGTGTGGCCCAAGGCAAAACATGTTCCTCCAGCAGATGGACTTAACCCTCGCCGGCCGAGGGGGGGGCGGGTGCCGCCCCCCCCATAGGGTTTTTTTTCGCGATAGCTCCGAACACGCTGGCGATAGAGAGCTGAAACTTGGCATACCTGATTTTTGATTCAAGCCGGATCTTTTGACACCAACCGCATTTTTGGGTCAGGTCACTGACCTATGACGTCATAAGTGAACCTCTGCACGGTCTTCAGATGTCGCAACTTCGCAACGCCCTCACTGCCAGAGGAGATGTCACAGGAAAATGAAACTTGCAGGATCTAGTATCCATTATGAGTCTCACAACTTGTATATCTCGGATTTTTCCTAAAGGTCATATGAGGTAAGGTCATTTTCGTGACCTCACCATTATAAGTCAATGGGGAAAAATGAAAACTGCTATTCTGGCGCCGGGAACGATCTCCAACTATCTCAAGCACACAGAATCGTGTTTTGATGCACTCCTTGCAAGGTTAGATGCCTCACTTTTGCAATGTTGACCTTGCGTGACGTCATTTATGACGTCATCAAGGTCATATTAGTTTTTCGTCAATAACTCTTGATCAAATTGAGCTAGCGAGTTGGGAAAGCCACCAATGGACTCAGGAAGACCTGCCGAATCGAATGATATGCGACATGACCTCTTTCGACCAACTTCGTGACCTGGGCGTGCTGACCTGACCTTGACCTGAGGTCAACACCCCAAGTTGACCTGACCCGGACAAAAAGTATATCATTCGAAGCGCCTGAGCGAGGCACACACGATGCTGCCAAAATCGCGGCTCTGCGGCCGTTTTTGCGAAGTTATTCACCAAAAACTGAACCGTACCTTGGGGCACTTGACCTGACCTCAGAGGTCACCGGTTGACCTAGGACCTTAAAATCGGGTACCAATCTCTGCGTCTCGTAACGGCGCACACGCTCGTTTTTTCCGCGACGCGCTAGCTCCACCAGGGACGAAACGGCGAGGGGGGTCGTACCCGCCCCCCCCCCCCCTCGGCCGGCGCGTATGTAGAAAACCAATAGGTCCGGCGAGGGTTAAACCTTTGAATTGACTTTCACACCCTCCTTGATGAAGACCAAGGGCCCTTTTGAGCCGTCAGATGCGACGGCAGCCCAGACCATGACACCAGCAGGCTTCTGGCAACGAAAAATGGCCCGGATAGCAGGATCGACGCTAGTTGCAACTCCGGAACACTGGAGGGTTTCTTTAGTTTGGCAATCATTGTATAATTATGTTTTTGAACGCAGCTTTGACACACCTCACAGATTTGCTGAAAGAATGACTGAAAACACTGATATCGCACCTTCTGTTGCGGGGGTGAACAATATCGTCGAAACTAGGTTTACCATGAGGGTAGAACTTTAGAAAAAAAAATACTGACTTTAATGATTGTTTATGACCTTTGATTTGTCTTCGAGAAGAAACTAGAAATTGGAAAGGACACACTATTTATTTATCCACGGAATGTTGAAAAATACATACGTTTCCTGAGCTACATGTATTGCAAAACGCACACATTCAAACAAAATATTTCGAAGGAGGTAACAGCAGGCACGTTTACAATCGGTACCCACACAACACATTCAATAAATCATAAATATACACTACATGAATAGCTACAGAGAGCGCACGATCAATAAAAACCATTAGCACCGAAGTTACCAGCAGCCCCAAAGTTACCAGCAGCTCCGGAGTTAACAGCAGCCCCGAAATTACTAGCAGCTCCTAAGTTACCAGCAGCCCCGAAGTTACCAGTAGCTCCGGGGTTACCAGCAGCCCGGAACTTACCAGCAGCCCCGAGGTTACCAGCAGCCCCGAAGTTATTAGCAGCTCCTGAGTTACCAGCAGCCCCGAAGTTACCAGCAGCTCCGGAGTTACCAGCAGCCCGGAAGTTACCAGTAGCTCCGAAGTTACGAGCAGTCCTGAAGTTATCAGCAGCCCCGAAGCTACTAGCAGCTCCGGAGTTATCAGCAGCCCCGAAGTTACCAGCAGCTCCGAAGTTACGAGCAGCCCCGAAGTTACCAGCAGCTCCGAAGTTACGAGCAGCTCTCAAGTTACTAGCAGCCCCGAAGTCACCAGGAGTCCCGAAGTTACCCAGAGAGAAGAACCCTTCATTAAGACATGACTGGCCTCCAAGAGTCTTCTTCTGAAGTGGACGAACGTTATGCTTGATGACGCTGCCCTTTTCATCTCGCAGCTTCCTGAGTTCGGCGAGGAACTCTGGTTTGATGTAAGTGGGTTCAGCCGACACCAGCCAGGGAAGCTTAAGCGTGCACGGCGGTGTGGTCAGACTTCCCGTGTACTTGTACACGTTCTGCAGCACCCGGTCGAAGAGCGTCTTCAGCTCGGCGACGTTGATGGTCATGTTGAAACCGGTGTTGTACCTGCGCACCTGACTCATGGTGTCCTCGAGGCCGAACGTTGGGAAGCCGGTGTCGGAGACCAGGTTGAAGCGCTCGCCGGCGCCGGCGATCAGCGGCACCCCGACAGCGTACAGCGCACCCTCCGTCAGACGCACCTGGTAGTAGGACGTCAGCGAGTAGGTCACGTGCTTGAACTTGAAGTGCGCCTCGGCGTCGAATCGCTGACCCTCGATGGCGTGTTCGGAGCCCTTCCTGCCCTTCCCACCCCAGTGGAAGTGCACCTCTGCCAGCTCGTATCGCAGGTCCTCCTTCGACACCTGCAGGTCACTCTGTGCCCCGGGGAAGAACAGCATCATGGGGCTGGCCAGGCCGTCCACGGCGCCGAAGCAGTCGAAGTCGATCTTGAGTGTCCTGCCGTCGTTGGAGACGACCACCGGCCACCAGTTCCTGTTGAGCGCCACGTGCGGTGGCTGAGCGTCCGAGGCCCCGCACCGACCGCGGGTCAGATCAATGGGCGACTGCTGCTTGCTGATTTGACCGCACTGCGAGCCCTCGACGCTGTTCCAGGCGTGCAGGTCGTGGTAGCTCCAGCCATGGCCCTCGGGCCCCACCGGCTCACAACCGCTGCTCCATGACGACCGCAGCAACACCAGCAAGACGACGGAAAGAGCTGCAGCCATGTTGGGGCTGATCGGCAAAGAGCGCTGACCCGTCCTTGTCCGATGCAAGCCAAGGCACAACTGTGAATCCCATTCAGTAACTGACCGCTTAAATAGTACTGAAACGCAGTTACTATCCCGATTGAAAAATACAGTTTCATGACAACTTATCCTGTCATTGGGAAACACAGGATCAAATAACACCGAGCATGACTGTTATATAATTCAAGACGTGTATGGTGTATACCAAACCACCTCGGCTCCGTATTTGGGAAGACCGTGACGCATCGCTGGACCGGCCGGCGTTCCGTGACGGTGTGGCATGTAGCACGCCGCTTAGGGGTATAGATGGACAGGTAAACATTGCATTTCTGACTCCCCATCTTTGTTTGATAACTAGCTTCGTTTGGAAAACACTACAACGACAGCCAAACTGGAATGTTACTAACTCTTAACTGTGCATCACTTGGGACTACCAGGGCATCCAATTGACGTGCGCCTTCCGGGAATCTTCCCATTGTTGGCAGTTCCTATGTAGGTGGGTAACTATGCGATCAGCGTGGACAGCGCTCGACACCAGCGCGTGGACCAAGGACAGAAAAACTAGCCGGCAGGCGTCAGCGCGTACGTCAAACGTCAGCGACCATGGCGACCACTGCCCGTAGCATAAATATTTGGACACTTGAGTTTCGGCCTTCGGGGAGGATATCCGCATGACATACCTAGACCTACCCAGTTACGATAACCATTGAACATCCTAGCAACACCACGTGACTATAGCCGTTTTCACGACGGGCTATCCGCCGAATGCACCTGATTTGACCAAATCTGCACCTAATTTCTTTTACAGCAAATATCTTCATTTTATGAATTTATTTCAGTGTTTTAATCGATGATACTCTCTGATAACATGGCAAAGCAGGCATATAAGCAATTAGTGCAACCCTAGCTGATGCTGCTAAGAGACACACTGAACCTGATTTGACCAAATCTGCACTTAATCTGTACCAGATGTGCACCAAATGTGTACCAGATGGCCGTCGTGAAAACGGCTTATGTTTATCTTCGACTGTTCTGGTAACGACATTCGGCTGAACAGGAATTGTAAGTTTTATTTTTAATAAAATAATGAATCGCGAATATGATTCAAGGATAAGTATGATTGAAACTAGCAAAATTTCTGTATACCTATGCTGCCAGTCTGGGGAGAAGATCGTGATCGTAAATCATGCCTTTTTATTTTAGGTATCATTGACTTAGATGTATTTAGGATTAGTGCTTAGGGTAAAGTGTTAAAATTGGATTATTGTTATTTATGGTAGCAACAACTTGTGATCGGTGGTGCAAAGAATGTTATCTGCACGTTCGCCATCTCTGCTTCAAATATGAATGTTTTAAATGTTCACTCTGAAGAAGCCACAAGGGCGAAATATCAGTGTCTTTATATATATTTTGTTTTTTTTCGTCATTTTTCGATTAAGTATGAGCAAAGGCTATTTCATCATCACTAAAACTATAATACTAACAATGCTCATCACAGCCATCAACCATTTATGTTCTCAATAACTTTTGACGGTGACGTGTTAGAGCGATGAAAGCACGGACTGTGGTCAGCTCAGCAATGCAGATTTATTGATACTAGAGGTACAGGTTTACGCGATAACTGTATGTTTTGATATGTATGATAAACGGATGCATTAGTTTGGGTGTAGAAACTTGCATTTTTATTGGTATTATTTGTGTAGAACTGGGTAACTGCTTTTAATTGAACTATAAAGTATGATGGTGATGCATGCGAGCCCTTAATAAGTTAGGATGTTACTCAATTCAACCCTACCCTACCCTACCCTACCCTACCCTACCCTACCCCTACCCCTAACCTACCCTACCCTACCCCTACCCTATATACCCTGCCCCTAGCTCTACCCCTACACTACCCTACCTTACCATACCCTACCCTACCCTACCCTACCCTACCCTTACACTACCCTACCCTACCCTACCCTACCCTACCCTACCCCTACCCCTACCCTACTGTACCCTACCCTACCCTACCCTACCCCTACACTACCCTACCCTACCCTACCCTACCATACCCTACCCTACCCTACCCTACCCTACCGTTACACTACCCTACCCTTTCCCCTTACACTACCCTACCTTACCCTACCCTACCTACCCCTACCCCTACTCCTACCCTACCCTACCCTACTCCTAACTTACCCTACCCTACCCTACCCTACCCTACCCCTAACCTACCCTACCCTACCCTACCATACCCTACCTTACCCTACCCTACCCTACCCTAACCTACCCTACCATACCCTACCCTACCCTTACACTACCCTACCCTACCCTTACCCTACCCTACCCTACCCTACCCCTACCCTACACTACCCTAACCTACCCTACCCTACCCTACCCCACCCTACCTCTACACTACCCTACCCTACCCTACCCTACCCTACCCTACCCTACCCTACCCTACCCTACCCTACCCCTACCCTACAATTCCCTACCCTACCCTTCCCTACCCTACCCTACAATCCCCTACCCAACCCTACCCTACCCTACCCTACCCTACCCTACCCTACACTACCACCGACAGTCCAAGTTTCAGCTAAATCGGCCCAGAAACGGCTGAGATATTGCAAAAACAAATTAATTGTATTTACTGGCGAATCCTCTTGGCGAGCGGTGCCTTGTGTCGGCCTTCGTTGTCAAAGGTCAATGACCTGCCGGCCCACTCAGTTTTTTAAGCGAACAACTGAGCCCAAAGCACGTGCACTCTGCTCGGCGCTGGTCGCGGCCCCACCACGTGCACACCGCTGAACCCACCCCCTCGAAAATTTAATACGTCAAATGAGTGCACGCGTTCGACTTACAGCGAAAATTTCACCCCCGTAGTCCTCACCGTTCCCGAGCAATAGTGCTTTTTTGCCATTTCTAATGTTAACCCTATGGGCACGCGAGCACGCGCCGCGGGCGCACCCCCGGCCGCATCATGTCCAAAATTTAATACGACCTACGTGTAAAGGTGGCCCACATCTCTGTAAGATTTCACGGCCCTAGGTCAACGGACGCCGCCGCAATAAGCGCTGCAAAGTGCGTACGTCGCACACGGCGGGGTACTTTTTAGGATTTATAATATAGATGTAGCATGCTTTTTCGGTCAAATTTTCAAACGAACTTCTTCAAGTCAAGTTAAAGTTTATTCGACGTTCATAACTAAAGGAAGCCAAAAACAAATCCAACACATATTTTCGTTGCTGGACCTTATTCAGTGGAAGAATGTATTTCCACTGAAGAAGGTCCAGCACCAAAAATACATTTAGATTTGTTTTTGGCTTCCTTTATTTATGAGCAAGAGGTTATCAATTATCATTCTTTCTTATTTAGAACTGTGATTATAATCATGCTAAAAACGTTTCAAACCATTCAAACTTTATTCGACGCGTTTTGACGAGAGAAACAAATGTCTCGACCCCGTTTCCATGGGCATCACTGATCCGGATCAGTGCTTCGTAAGGGCTTAGACTGCCCATGGAAACACCCGTAATCCCTTACCGCTGATCCGGGTTCTAATCCAGCTTCGAAAGAAGCTGAGCCGTTACGATAGGGATTAATGTTTGACTTTTTATTTTTCTTATTTTCATTTTAATTACCTTAATGGGCCTAGGTGCATATATCACATCAAAAATATGTTATTCAAGTTATACTGTTATTAGAATATGTTTCAAAATTTAGGGGCTATATTATAAAGATTTAAACCATTGGCAGATATTTGTTTGTGCATTCCTCCTGCACGGTGTCGGGCATTCCGTTGCTCAACACCACATCCGTCAGTTATCTTGCTACGATTTCTTGCGCCAATATTCTAAACCTATTTGTTGGTGTTGAATGGCAAATAAATTTTGCAATATTTTCCAGCATTTTTCATTACATGTGTAATCCCTTGCAGCACAAATGCCAACTTTCTCGGAACCTTTTCTGAGGTAAGATCACTCGTGACCTGGAGACCTGACCTTGAACGACCAGGGTCTGAAATTTTCACATGTGTGAAAAAAAATACGAACAGGTGTGCCAAAAATGCCGTTTTTGAGATATTCGCGAAAAAAAAAAACGAGGAAGGGGGGCGTGCAAATGCACCCCCAGCACGGCGCGAGTTAACAATATTTTCATGGGCTGTGTATAAGTAACCAGTAAGACACCTTTTTGGGGCGACAAACGAGCAACTAGCAAGTACGAGGGTAATTCTTAAAGAAGTGTGAAAGGGTAATCTGCTTCTGACCTCTGCACACCACCATACTCACTGGTTCCTAACGATGTCAATACCAACTAGTTATGTGCTTAATCGACGCAGCCTTTCTCGAGATCTAGAAGCGTCACCTCGCCATAGGCGGTGAAACGTGGGGGCCACCGGGCCCCCTTGATTCTTGAAAGGGGGGAGGCACCAATAGCGAAGTGCCCGGACGGTGTCTGTTGACTGCGACTCGTGCCTTGCCAAGGTCTTGGGCCCCCGAGGGTCATGACGGGTGGGCCACCGATGACGTCACTACGACTGCAGAGCTGACGTGAGATCACTGGTGGCACGCTTTAGGTGCTGAAAACTGCGGCATTTAGTTGCATGCAGCTGATGATGTTGTCCGTGACGTGTGTTCTGGGGACAACATCGTGTTGTTACCGTCACTGCCAACTTTTTCACCGCCCTTGGCGTCACTTGGTGGTTAGAGTGAAATCACAACTGGTGTCACCTCAACGTGAGAGGACTTTCACACTCGTGGCGTGATTTTGCACAGCTTTCGTCAGCTCTATGTCCCGGTGTTTTCTTGTTTACCATAGCTTTTCTAGGGACGCTTCCTTGATTTGTTGTTGATGTTGTTGTTGATTTCGTCAAGCTGTTGATCAGTATCGTACGAGCTTTACCTGTACATATATTGTGAAACTCAGCTGCACTTGAACAATAGTCGTTTCTAAACTTCGCAGCAAAGAACAGCGACCCACTTATGAAACACAGCTGCAGAACGAGTTAGATGACGTGACTTGACGTCTCATCTTTCAGTCTATTTTGTTAACGCCGGCTCATTCATATGTCTGCACTCGGCTGGAGCCTGGAAAAGTGGAACTTTTATTACGGAAATGAATGATGTGCCCGCAAAGAACACAAATTTGGAATCGTATCTTCGTCATGTCTTAATAGCAATAAGTTTTGTATGCATGGGTTACATCATGACCTCTGTACACCTCTGACCTCTGATGCATACAGAGGTTGCATCTTACTTCGCAAGGTATACCTACTGCGCTAAAATCGTCTCATTTCTGGTTCAATGTTGTTACGTGTGGGCAGCATCTCCAATAAGTGTTATCTGCTGTAGAATTTCATATATTTAAAACACAGATAAATCAATTTCACCCTCATTTATTTACAATTCATATGATTCGGAGACTGACATTTAAATGTGGGCGTGGCCGTTATATGAATAGGTAGACATAGCTTTTGCTGCCTTCCATCAATTTCATTTTCAATCATTTTTACTCGCGTCAGTTTCTAGAATAAGTCCTTAACAAAAAGAGGAAGAAATGACTATCAAAGAGCTTTAGTCTTAAACACAGGCAAAAGAAAGAAACAAACGCAAACCAGTATCGCAGTGTTTAAAAGACATACCTATCTACTCACTTCAATAATGAGTAGGTATCAACTTGTTTCTGTACAGCTTTGCTTCCTTTTCATTTTGCTTTCTTTGGTGCTTTCACATCTCCAGTTGAAACAACATAAAGGTATGCTTAACACTTCGGACTAATTTTAAGTCCATCACCTCTTGGCACAGCTAGTTTTTGGAATCGTTTCATGCACACACACTCGATAGTTGATACACAACCGTATCAATGGGAAGGGTATAACTCCCAAGGTCGACTCCCATGTGACACAAAGGTGACCATGAAACATGATGCGCCGTGACGCCCCCTCGGCCGGGGCTGACAGGTCACGGCAGCTGCCTCCGCGGTCCAGTAGAGCTCCTGGTCTGGTCTGTCCACTGTCCAGTGGAACTCATTGATGCTCCCTCCATGATTGCGTTGTGGTGTGTAGTGGTGTCTTGTCAGCTGCCCCTCCCTCCGCTTTCGTTCATAGAAAATTCGCTGCAACAGAAAGTAAGGTGTCAGGCGACAGCGAAGGAAGGCCTCTATGTGTACCGATGATGAGCCATTTCGCTTGATGTCGCGTTTCAAGCATAACTGAACTAGAAAATGTTAACATATCCTTAACTCGGCGCAGGTCCAAGTTCTTGGCAAGGCTATATGAAGAAATAAAAAGCTGTATTCCGGCTATCATACATGCAAAGCAAGTACATAGGTAGGTGTAAATACGCTTAAAACACATTTTGAAAGATGTCTTGGCTCATTACAACGACATAAGCTTGAGCAGTTGATAGATTGTCGCCCTACCGCTTCTCAATCATCAGTGTTCGGCCGGCGGCCTGTAGCTGGTGGCAAACTTGGGCCTCTTGTACTTGTAGACCGGCTCAACGTCCTGCAACAGGGAATGACGTCTGGTGAGCGAACCTAACATCACTGATCGCCTTTGATTCACCCGCACTCTGGTTGTCTCATTTGTGATGGTGTTCCTACTTCTGCGGCATGTGACAGTTATCCCACTGGCGTCACAAATAACGGTCCGGAGCGGTAGCTACTACAGACGACTTTTTATGGTGCTCAAGGTCCGATGAGCCGATTGCCCGTAAGACAACGGCAGTGGTTGTGGGCTGCGGTCCATTGTCAATACCGCAAGAGGTGGAAGTACGAGATTAATAATGAATGTTACACAATTACAGGTAAATTGTGACTTGAAGGTCAGTCCTGAAAGTGGTGAGTCATTTTGTTCGTTTTTTTATTTGTTCTTTGCTTTGTGTTGAAACTTGTTTACCCTAAAAGCAATCGTTGGATGTTTTCTTACTTTATGCATTCTTATGTGATGTATGTGTGTTGGTTTATTTATAACACGTAATATTTATTTTAGATCAATTACCAGATTCAGAACGTGCACCCACCAGATGTGTGTCCTCACAGGATAGTCATTAGTCATACTATGTTTTCAAAACAGACATCAGACGACAGACACTCATGTCCCCAGTGTCCTCATCTCATCACTGTTCACCGCCCAGTGCCTACTCACATTTCTTTCTCACCTTGCTCTTCCGCCCCCCTTACCCCCCACAACACTCTTCACCTCCCCCCTTCCCACCTTGATGGTGTTGGTCTGCGTTCCGGCGTTCCTGAAGAGGCGCAGCGCGATGGCGGCGGCGGCGCGCGCGGCCCGGTAATCTTCCTTGTCCGTGTCGACCACGCGACGCCACAGTTTGGCCTCGGAGAGGGGCCCGGTGCCGTACCCGCTCTGGTACTGGGGCCTTCCGACAGCACCCAGCACCAGCACCGCCAGAATGACCAGCTGGGAAGGGAGATAGTGTTTTAGTCAGGTGTTGGTTTGATGTGTGGACGCGATGTCTTTCTCTGCAGGGGTGCCAATTAGACCTATTTGTGCTTTGAAGTGCAGGTCGTGCCGGTGCTCATTATCAGACTCTCGGCGGGCCAGCAACTGGAACTGACTCATTCAGATACCTACGGACTAGCGGTGGTGGCAATACCACCTGTGGTTCGTTTACCTACCGGTGCCATACTTTTTTAATCGACCTTTCTGATGGCGCCAGCCCACCGGCGCGGCGGTAAGCGTCCACCGCAAGTCCAGGGACGGGCCTCTTCCGTGCCTTTCCTCTCACTCAGCTATCATGTATCTAAACCTCACCTAAATGCAAGAATCTCACCGCGGAGATTTCGTATTTGAAGGAGGCTTACCTATATTACGAGTATCAGTCATGCTGGGTTGACAAACTAAATGCGTCTCCAGCGGTATCATGCTCTGGGTGAATGTTGTCCAGTCAGCTGATGTCAAAACACTCGAACGAATGTTGTCTTCGTCAAAGGGTTTTGATTTTCTATCTCTGTGAAGGCCTTTTCAGTACGAAATTGATTGACCTTTAATACCCCCTGGAGCAACAGCGGCGCTGCCCCTCGCTGCCACCGTGACTGGACTGAGGCGTGCCCCACGAAGGACAGTTCAGATCGTGGCGAACATGACGCGCCGCGCCACGACTGTAGCCGGTGCGCCGTAACCGTCTCCAGTGGCGCGGCACGGACGGGCACGACCCCTGACCCGGCTCCCGAGGGTAGAGTGGCTACTGGGGCGTGTCACCAGCGGTCATTGCAGTGGGACAGCTCCTGGCGCCGCTGCAGGCTGTGAAGTGACGCAGGCTGGAAATGTTTATCCAGCTAAGGAACGATAGCCGTTTCCATATCTACTAAACGTTTGGTCTGTTCAACATTTGGCCATCTGTTAAACATTTGGTTGACATTTGGTGCAGCTTTGATTTACTTAGGTTCATAGCTATTTTTTAGTAGGTTTCCAGCTTAGGAACCAATTGTTGATCATTTCATTGATTTATAAAGCTATCAGACGTCAATTTTCATCAAAACATTCCTTGCATGAGTGGGCTTTTTTATCCACTTGCTCCCTCGTCTTTGAAAAAATGACGGCTCTTCTCCAGTATCCGTTTGACAACAGAGTCAAACAGACTATTGTGACGTCACCGTCATGCTAGCTCTGACTCACTATTAGTTATGTCATTATGTCAGCCCAACGCCCTGCCCTACCTCATCAACTTCACACCAATTAGCTCCAGTCACCCCCGGGCCGCCCCAGCCCGGTCTACGGTACCCCATCGGCCATCCCCCACTCCACCCGGGCCGTGGTCGGGCCCGTATGGGGCGTCCGTCCGTCTGTCGCCTGCTGTCCACCTTGACACGAGGGGTGCGCTATGGGTCACGTTTGAAAGGTCAGGGTGCCCCGAGACCCGCGGAGAGATCTAGATCACCAGTACTGGTCCAAAGAGGGGGTGCTTTGATCACGGAGAGCTGGCGCCAGCAGGCGCGGTTGTCATCTGAATATGAATGGCGAGTCGGGCCTGCAGAGCCTTATTCCTCACAGTCACGGCTTGATCCAGAACAGAGCCATATCGGTTTTCCAAAACAGTCCACGGATGGGCCGTGGTTGAAAGGAATGCAGCTCTATATTACACAGCTGCATTTCACCTCTGCACGTGAAAGCCGAGTTGTTGAGTGCGACTTTCCTCCTCTCATCGATCACTTATCCCCTCACGGGCATACCCATTTGCATAATACTATTCAACTAGATGCAATCTGCAACTGAAGCTATGCAACACCTCCGGTACCTGGTACATCCTGTTTACCTTCCACTGGTCATTGCACTTGTGCATTGGGCACGCTTCGCTGCAGCGAAGGGGAAATCACTCATGGACAAGATCCAACACCCGCGCGAGGTGAACCATGTCGATGGCCTGTTCATCGCGGGCTGCAAGTCACCCCTACTACGGGCTGTCCCAGCCACTTGTGGACGCCAGCCTACCGTGAAGGCGCTGTTTTCGCGTAAAAGCGGGTTTCTTCGCTCAGCGGCCGAGTAACACTGCTATTTTGGCACATGGCTCTCCGACGGCAGTGGGTATCGCCTTAGAAGCGAGTGCGCTTTACCCACGGGTTATCATGAATAGATGTCTTTAGATCGGCTGAGTACATGCGATTTAATACCAATAGTAGCATTTTAAGATACAGGTAGTGGTTTTACTACGAAGAGTGGCCACGCGGAAACTAACTACCGTGAGAGAAATGAGACGTTGCAAGTGTTTGAGTGACAAGGAACATAATGTGTCATGATCAGAGCTGTCAAGTTAAATGTACGCCAATAATCGTAACAATCAACAGTGAATATATGATTTCAAGCTTTTACGACTAGACATCTTAATTCAAGGTAGGTACGTTTTTCGGCTACTAGTCGTTTATTGTTTTCGTTTCGAATTTTCGACCTTCGCATCGAGGTCGTTGTCAAGAAACATATAACAATGACAATGACATGCATCGTGAACACGTTTGAAAAATAGTGCGGTCATCATATCTAAAAACGTGCAAGTAATCTCTCCAGCTATTTCTGACCTGAAAATCTGTACCCAAAATTAATGAGGAAAAAAGTGTATGAATAGATGAACGAATGGATGAATGGCTAACTGACGGACGGACTGACTGACTGACTGACTGACTGACTGACTGACTGACTGACTGACTGACTGACTGACTGACTGACTGAATGAATGAATGAATGAATGAATGAATGAATAAAAGAATGAATGAATGAATGCAGTACATGAGACATACAAACAGGCTGTGACACATTAAAAATACATGCTTAAAATCTTTGATTGCTTGATCGTCGGATCTCGTTGCTCTACCAGCACTGATCCCATAAAGGACTGAATGCGGTGCCGTCTACTCGGTTGATGGTGTCGTTTTTCTTGACGTGTATTTGTAGCGCTTCTTTCGTGAGTCGTTTCGTGAGATTGTTTTCGTTTTCGAGGACTGTCGTTTTGTTCCAAAGCGGTGCGTGTTCTCCTGGTTCAAAAAGGTGATCTACGAAGGCACTTCCGTTGTGAAAAAGTGGGTCAGATACGTCGACGTATCTGACCCATGTGCTTCCGTTTCCGTTGTGAAAAAAGTGGGTCAGATACGTCGACGACATTCTAGTGATTTGGCAACACGGCGAAGACACTCTAGACGGATTTTTGGATCACCTCAACACACAAAATGACGCCATCAAGTTCACCATGGAAAAAGAGGAAGATCGTGAGCTGGCCTTCCTGGACGTCAAAATCAGAAGAGAGACAAACGGAGTCAGCTTCAAGATATACAGAAAAGATACACATTCCGATCTATATCTCCAGTGGGACTCAAATCACACACAAGCCTCGAAGATAGCAGTCGTGAGGTCACTAGTCGACCGGGCTTTCAAGATTTGTTCACCAGAACATCTAGAAGACGAGCTCCTGTACATACTTCGAGCCTTAAAAAGAAACGGTTTCCCAGCGAAGACGATACACAAATACATAGCACGAAAACGAAGAACATCAGAGCCGAAACCACAAACGACAGAAAACGGAGAGAACGAACAAACGACGGATCACAGAACGACACGAAACGACAGGAAACCTCGAGCAGTCCTACCATACTGCGAGGGACTAACTCACAATCTGAAGCGCCTCCTGGAAAAGAACAACATTGAATGTGCCATTTCTTCAAGAAGCCAAACACTTAGGAGCAAATTATCAACAGTCAAAGACAAACATCTACCGGGAGAGAAACCTTGCGTATACGAAATTCCCTGTCACTGCGGCAAAATCTACATCGGACAAACACGACGGAAGCTGCAAATAAGAATAAAAGAACATCAAAGAGACGTCAAAAACTGCATCACAACGGAAGTGCCTTCGTAGATCACCTTTTTGAACCAGGAGAACACGCACCGCTTTGGAACAAAACGACAGTCCTCGAAAACGAAAACAATCTCACGAAACGACTCACGAAAGAAGCGCTACAAATACACGTCAAGAAAAACGACACCATCAACCGAGTAGACGGCACCGCATTCAGTCCTTTATGGGATCAGTGCTGGTAGAGCAACGAGATCCGACGATCAAGCAATCAAAGATTTTAAGCATGTATTTTTAATGTGTCACAGCCTGTTTGTATGTCTCATGTACTGCATTCATTCATTCATTCTTTTATTCATTCATTCATTCAGTCAGTCAGTCATTCAGTCAGTCAGTCAGTCAGTCAGTCAGTCAGTCAGTCAGTCAGTCAGTCAGTCCGTCCGTCAGTTAGCCATTCATTCATTCGTTCATCTATTCATACACTTTTTTCCTCATTAATTTTGGGTACAGATTTTCAGGTCAGAAATAGCTGGAGAGATTACTTGCACGTTTTTAGATATGATGACCGCACTATTTTTCAAACGTGTTCACGATGCATGTCATTGTCATTGTTATATGTTTCTTGACAACGACCTCGATGCGAAGGTCGAAAATTCGAAACGAAAACAATAAACGACTAGTAGCCGAAAAACGTACCTACCCAGGGGCGCGGGAACTACTTTCCGACTGGGGGGGCACACCATAATAGAGATCAACCTAGGGTACCCCCAAATCTAGTTTTCTCACCGGTTTTAGGCCACTTATTTTTCACCCCTCGGCTTTTTCAACAAAAAAGAAAACATTTGCAAAAAAAAGTGTGGTATTCCGTCTCAAAGCTGTGGGGGCACCGCCCCCACGGCCCCAGAGTTGGGGGGGCAAGCTGCCCCCACTGCCCCCCCGGCTCCCGCGCCTATGTACCTACCTTGAATCAACAGTGAAGGTAGAGTGTGACATTGGTCAGTGATAGATATCTAGATAAAGTTGCAATAATCAGGCCCATGTCACTCCACTTTTGATGACATCATAAGGGGGTCTCAGGACAATTAATGGCGCGCTGCGCCACAATCGCTCCCAAGCTACTGGCCATCAACTGCCATTTTTGAAAATATTATTTTGAAATAAAGTTCCAAGTAATGAAAATATTGTAATAAAGTTGTAACTTAAATCTATAGCATATCTAAAAACTTACTTAAAAATGAATTATCCATAGTAAAAATATAAGCTCGATGCGTTTTTACGTTGCTTTCCTGCTGCTGCAGAGGGTTTTTAAATCGTCTATATCTTCAAAACCGGCCATTTCTTAGCATATTGCTGCTCTTTTTTGTCGCTGGAAAATTAGTTGGGCTTTCCATTGACATCAACGGCTGAGCGGTATGTGTAGAGTGCCATCAATAATCTTCAAATGAAGTTAGTCATTTTTACGTTGCAAAGGAATGGAGTACCCCTTGCGAGCATCAGGGGTGACGTCACTCAGGATCCGTCTCTGATTGGTCGGCGGGGGAGTGACTGTACCTTCTATAGATGGCCTTGGCAATAATGTTATTTTTCAGCTGCAATTTGCGAGACTATTTCGGTTACCCTTAAAACGAAAAGAAAGATTTGGGAACCATCCACCAGGAATGCAAGAAAATGAGTTTGATGGGATAAGCCGTGTTTGCGGCGTTGAATTGATAACTGTACCATGTCCCTCGGTCGATAACGGAACCTTCTCAGTTTATAAAGGAAGGTGTGCTAAGATAAGCACAAAGTACATCGCACCCCATAATTCCAAAGCCGCCGACGATGGCCTAGCTAAAAAAAAAAAAAAAAACGTCTGAAAGTATCGCCACATGCAGCTCTTTTGCCATGCTACTGACATAAGGAGAATTGACGTCTCCGGAGATTATAATTGAGGTCCGAGAACAGTGAAAGTCGCACGCTGACTGATCCAGACTGCATAAGGCGGACGGCAATTTTTTAGTTTACTTGCCATTGGGTCTGCCTGCAGTGCAGATATATTTCTGTCTCGCATTCCTCTAAGATAGAAAATAAGAATTTGATGTCAGCGGAACTTGATGGCAGAATCCCACTGAGATGCAATTGCAAAGTTGCTAGGGTTTCAGCCAAAAAGCATGCGTTCAACTTATGAAACGCCAATAACTACTAGCATTCACTAACTACTAACATTTTTATCGTTGTTTGTGATGAACATCGGTATGATGTTTTTTGTGGTTTTAAAACGCAGCTACACTTAATTTTTATTCCTATGTGTTAGTGAATATGCTTAACTTTTTAATGAAATGTGTTGATTATGGTTATAATGAAATATGTAGGCATAAGCCTCTACTTAAAAAGATAGATTATTCTTGACGTTCCACTTGTGGGAAATCGAAAATCCTCTCCGCGTGTTCCAGAAAAACTCGCTTCTTCGTCTCGGTCTTCAATACGCTGCTTGGTAGGTGTACCTAAAGGTATCCTAATCTTCCTCTCGAAGCCGTGAATACAAATAGTTCTCTTTATCCATGCAGCTTCCTGACCCCCTCACGTTCACCATACTCTCTCATGCGGACACGCGTGACTTTTCTGAAGAATCAGCTACTCTACTTATGTCGGGTTCTTGAATAAACAGCTTTGATATTCATTCATACTAGTCACCATGCCACGACATTTAACAGCTCCTTCATTTTAGTAGGCATGAATATTGACCGATCTAGCTCCTGCCATCAACAACTGATGACATCGCTTCTATTGCTTCCCTAATCATCATAACTTTGTAACATCGGTATTTGGCTGCTGGTTACAGCAGCGTTGAAATGTAGGTACATTTTCCGGAAACGTGTGCAAAACACTAATGAACAGCTCAGGTCTTATGCTTGTACGACCTTTTCCCGACAATTCAAAAGGGGCGCAATTTTTCAACACTATATCCATAAGTTAACCACAGCATGTTAGTCCCTGACCTTCGCCCATGAAATACCCAGGCGACCATTCGACCAGAGCAAGCGGAAATGACATTGGGAGCCCAATATTCGCTACCTGCTGTGTGGCGGTACTGGGCGCCACATTTCACTGAACAATAACAAAACGCGGCCCGCTCTGCCCGTCATCGTGTCTTATGACGGTTCGATGGTGCAGAACGCATTTCGCGCGGTTTATGATTCTGTAAAATTTTGTCTTTAGATCAGCAAAATGGCTGATTCATGCTAGAAATGTTCCTGAGCCATAAAGCTTCCACTTCAGATATAACTACTGAAATACGTATGTATAGTCGGTCAAATATGTATCTTTCCCGGCCGGCCCTCCCCATGCTGGGCAGGTCGGTAACTTGGCTGAATCCGCCGGCCGCTGCGAGTACTACGGAGGGAAGGGGACAGGTTGTGCGGTTGCCGCGTCGGCCAATGAGCGCGGACCTGGCGAGCGGGCTGGGGCCACGGCGTGTTGACCTAATATGGTCAAAGGTTCATGCCCTGCGGGTATGGTCTGCGGCCAGCTGGCCCACTGATTGAGCCACAGCACCGGGTCGCGGAAAGGTTTCGATAGGTATCTGAATTTTAGAGTGGAGACCGTTAGCTTGAACTTGAGTGTAGTCGCTCTAGGTTTGAGATGCCGTATCACTGCACCGTTTTTGAAAAGGGGAGAATTATTCAGTTGAGTGATGAGGGTAGAACGGTTGCAGAAATCGCACATCAAGTTGGCAGAACGCCAATAACGATCCGGAAATGGTTAAACAGATTCGCTGCAGAAGGAGAGCCCGGATTGACCTGACCTCAGGTCATAGATAAAAAAATCCGAGACATACATTTTGTGGATATTGTCACCCTTACTAACTCCTGAAAGTTTCATATCGATCGGTCAACAGTTGTAGCTTTGGTGCAAGTTCAAACTTTTTGTGACGTTAGGTCACTCAAACCGACCTGTTGACCTGACCTTAAGTCATATAAGGTCAAAATTCGCACACAGTATGCGCAATAGATGGAAAAACAGGTATGCAAAATTTGGTGGCGCTGCACGCCGCCGTTTTTCGGCTATCTGCGAAAAACCTGGGGGGGGGGCGCAAATCGCCCCCCCCCCCCGGCCCGGCGCAGGTTAAGATTTTCAGTAGATATGGCTTAACGCTTTCCCGTTAATGCCAAAAAAAAAAAATGAAAAAAGTTTTTGCTTTATCAAAAAATAACCGGTCATAATTCGATTAAATATTTCTCTTGCGCTAATCATCATATCACCAAGCATTCGATCGTATCAAGAGCAACCATCTTAATTTTTAGGTCAGCGACCCCTGTTGAAACACCAGATAATCCTTTGATAGCTCATAGCACTCAGTCTACAATTTACACGGCGCATGAAAGCACAGCCATCATTAGACCATCGCGCTGCCCTCACATTCGTTAGATTCCTAACGCATCCGCTTGCTCGCCTCTCCCGGCCAGACCCGCCGGAGCACCCGGCGGCGAGGCCGTCCAGTGCTGGTCTGCGGTCACTCTCCAGCCGGCCGCTGTGTAGCTCCGCCCCCCGCGCGTGACGTCACAGGGCCGCCAGAGCCGCCAGGGCAGCTGGGGTGTGGGCTCAGCCAACTATCGAATCCAGACCGTAGCGCCACTTGGCGGCCGGGAAAGATACATATTTGACCGACTATACCTTACCTATCGTGCGTCGAGCTTGACTATTATCAGTCATATTGAGGCATGTGCCAAACTTTAATGAATTGAATAAAAAACATTTTCTCAGCATACGCATTTGCTAACAACGATACAAAACTACAGAACGTTGTGTGTATCGTCACTTTGTGTTATGTTCCGGTATTTGTAAATCAATAGCGATGTATTGAATTTGACACTCTCCAACTCCAAATTTGATTTTGCAGGACTCGGGTATCGGGTGGGAGATGACATCACTATCGATATAGAGGTGCAATTTTGATATGAGGGAAAAGCAATTAATTTTTTAACTTTTTATGTAATTAAAATAACAACGTTGAAATCGTTGGTTTTGCTAACTTGCGTGATAATTGATATATCAACCGTATATCCACTTTTGCCTGTCTGCGCCGTGTAGAACCAGTGAGCGTAAGAAAGGAAAAGTTCAAGTTCGGTGGATGCGGCTGGCGGTTGCGTTAGTGTCACGACTCAGGTGACGTCTCGAGGATAAGGTAGCTTCTTTGACGATTGTTCGAACATTTGACGTGTTTGCTCCCTGCGACAAACAGGTAAACATGCGTCCATGACAGGAGGAAACTCTTGCAACGTTCCGTTTAGTTTTCTTAGCATTCGGGCTCATGGCAATGTTTGATCAGTTGAAGTTTCCTTAGTAGAGCTTGGACATCATCCGGGCTGAAGATTCAGATTAATGTACTTGCCTGTGCTGCTTTCGCTCCTTGCCATGAAAACGATTCATGCTTTTTAAACACGGCTAATGTTCATTACAATTATGTAGCTAAGTAGCAACATGCAATTAATATGTGGCCACTGGCACTGGCTACTCTCTGGCATCAGCATGGACGATTAGAATTGATAGCTAAAAAACAAACAAACAATTATTTAATCAATGAGACACGTTAATCCAAGACATACAAATGAGAATTGGTACTTGCTGCTGCCAGTTCGGTGTTCGGTTCGCTTTATCAGTTAAGACGATCCCTGAGATGAGCTTCCTTAGAACCCTCATTAGTGGAGCTACGATGCGTATCGTTCAAGTCATCAGCCCCTATAAATGGGCGCCCGACACTGGACCTCGCATGCGGGTTGCGGGCTTTTGGGTTTTCGAGTTTCTTCAAAATTAAGTAGTACAATCTATACTGAGTGACCCACACTACCATCTAAGAAGCAAGTCTGCATGTTTTTAGCTTGCGAGCTACCTTGCATCGCATTCGAAAAGTTAGTTTTGAGTCAACTTTCGATTTTCCTCGCTGCGAGGTCTGCGAGTTTTTCGTTGGAGTCTAATTTTGGTTTGTTGTGCTGGTATTGCGACAATATGTAATTTTCTGAAGGTGTACCGGCTTCACTGCATTCATGAAGTGACCATAAGGGAACGGTGTAATCACTCTATGAATTAGCGTTATGCCCTCAAACTCAAACCCGCAAACTCGCAACCCGCAAGCGAGGTCCAGTGTGGGGCGGCGTTAAACCACAAGAATCCTGCCATCATAACTTCTGAGCACCACATTTGTCTTGATGAGACGTGAACGAATTCAACGTCACGGAAAAATATTTTCGCGAACTCTGTCAACACGGAGTCGAAAATAGAACCAGGAGTGCTTAGGGTTGTAACTGCCGTAGCATGACGCGCTCGGTGAATACGCGATTACATCACTACCGAGTACGAGTGGACAACATCGCGTGACCGGTGCACACGGCGCGGGCATTCCGATCGGGACACACACGAACCGACATGACAGGGCGACAGTCGCCCGGCGCACGGCCGGACCGGTCCCCTGGTAACCCCAGGCCGGATGTCCCTACTCACCAGCACAGTCTGACTCCACGCACTCATGGCTGCGGCGCGTGTCGGTCGATGTGTCACCAGCAGTGCTCAGTCCCGTGCCCGCCGCCCGTCGCTTCCCACTGCCTTCTGCGCCGCTGTCCGAGCCGGCGCGCCGCCGTCGTCGCGTCGCGGCCGGCGGTCCGACCCCTCCCTCTCAGCGGCGCGGCCGGACCCCGGCGGCGACCCCGGCGGGACCACGCCCTGTACCGGACCCCTCGGCTCGTGCTCCGGCCCGTGCCGGGGGCCGGCCCCCGCCGTCCTCGTGGTGACCTACCACGAGCGCAGGTGGCCAGCAGTGCCCGCGGTCACGCCCCGGGCCATGACTGTCGTGATATGCGACGGCCGCGGAGGGCGGGCAACGCACCGTGCGCTCAATGACGACTTAGCCCGGCGGCGCGCACGGTCCCGGAAGAAGGGAAAGTCCCCCTCCGCCTGCGGGCGTATCCGTGAGCCGGGGAATAGGCAGCGCTCACTGAAGGTGACTCGGCGCCCGGTCAGGGCGCGGTCCGCCTTAGATGACGTGCGGTGCGCTCTCGCCGATCACTGATCGATATCATTTCCTCCGGTGGTTCTTTGAACTGAGTTTCTGGGGTAATGAGTCTGAGCAATTAGCCGATAGCGCCCCTGATGAACGGTGTGAAGTGACACGTGATTGGGACGCAACAGTTGGTGGCGGGATGTGCAGGGCTGGAGCTTCACGAGCTGCGGGTTGGATTAATTTCACCGGTGACTTTCACCGTTACAGTCAGTTAAACATCATGGTTCTATCTATTTATAAGATTAGTTATATGTCATGTAGATTATGCATTTGCAAAGCCTCTCACATTATAGCCGCTCGTCAAGAAAGCACTAAAGCCCGCCGCTTGCAATGACGCGTGCAGTGTGCCCACCTACGATTGCCAATTTTTGTACAAATGCGAAGTAAAATCTATCGACTTCAATAGGTAATAAGCTGATGAACTAAACAAACGCTGTTTTAGTTCCCACCACAAGAACATGTTTATGGACTTTGCTTTGCCTAATTACTTTTATGCTTACGGATTTCCTGCCTTTATGATCACGCATCACTTGTATCCACCTTTAACATGGCTTGGCATGCTACCTAGCGGGCGAGTCTATAGGATTCCATTTAAGATACAATTTAACAAATGCGCAAATATCTGTAAACCTTTTCACTAGTGCCTAAAACATACCTGTCAACAAATGCATGGAAGCCGTCAACTTAACGACTAGAGTCCACATATCACGTGGCAGTAATTGAATCCAATTAACTTGGCGAGTTTTCCGGGACCGCGGTGCATTAGCGCTTTGGCTCAATTTTCCGGTGACGCACCTGGATCAGTAATTCAGTCCGCAACGTGTCAGTGAAGGAAATGTCCGAGGCGCCTAACCAGGCGCCTGAATCATGACTCCATTACGCACCTTTTCGCCCCGTTCCCCCTCCCCTCCCCCACCCCTCGAGCACCAAAGCTGACCCTGCAGCCTGCCGCCCACTTATTTCTCCTGTGGACGGGTGCCGCCTTACAGCGGTTCCTGTGCTGATGGCAGCGTATAACTGGCTCCCGGATAAACTGAGGCCAGTGCCCGCGCCTGCAGTGTCGAAACTCGTCTGCTAGCTCAGCGTGATCTGGCCAGAAGTGAGCGAAACCGTCCCCGATTCGCGGCACGTCGCTAATGGCCCGGTGTGACTCGCCAGTCAGTGTCATTGGTGAGTGGTGACACGGGAGTGTGACTAGCGGTCAGTGTCACTGGTGACACGGGAGTGTGACTAGCGGTCGGTGTCACCCATGGGACCGCGTGATGCGGTGATACCCGTCGAACCGACGCCATGAGCAGAACAGACGGCTCACTGAGCCGAGGTCGGCTAGCAATGACGGAAAATCCCAACAATGGCGTGTAGTAAGTTGTCACTGGCTTTAACGCTATTATTTCAGTTATGTATGTAATCAAAACTGCGGCCAAATTGAGCGGACCAATGTCTATGCTACCCGCAACTTGATTTGTAGCTTGCGGTCTTTGCGTAAGCTTGCTAAGTGCATACTGCGGACCTACCACTCATGCTGCGTCTGCTACTGCACCGTCAGACCGTAAAGCATGTAGTGTCACTCCATGTGAAAATGTGGTCGGCAATACGCGGGTTTTCTCACATATGCATAGTTCCGTTGACGGTTCTGGTTTTTACGATCCGTTTTTCCCATTGGCCATTGCCGTCAGCTTTTAGTGAACCTGGACTTCCTCCTGGACAGTTTCTCGTCCTCTGCCGTCGGATGGGCGATCTCCTGCGGGGAGACGAGGGGGACGCGTCCCCTCAATTATTAAAAAAACATCACTCTGGAAACTGCAAAGATACCGAAGGGATATTAAAAGGGCCATGGCTGACGGGTCAAGCCTGCGAGCAGGAAAAGGCCAGCCTGCCATTACAGTCGAAACGACTCATTAATCAGTTAGGTCATAGGCACAGTACCTATTAGTTATTGGTTATTTTTATTGGCCGAGCCCGAACCGCCTTCCGCGACCTTCTGCTGTTGTTTCTCGAAGGCCATGGTGCGGAGGGCGGGGACAGACCCTGAAAATCCCCCTCCTTCAATCATACGTGTTGGCAGTCATGCGCTGACCTCTGGCCCGTCTCCGGCGGCGCGGACATAACCCCCGTCCGTTCGTGCGGCGATTCGTGTGGTGGTGTGACGCGCGTCACTTTTGACGTGACTGCGGCACTTCACGGCGTGATGCTCGTGGTCGGCCGGCCTCACGGCGGGCCAGGGACTGGCCACCGAGTCTGCTAACTATAGCTCTAAGGTCTAGTTTGTTTGCAATTGCACATATGCTCATATTTTGATGCTGATGCTGATACTTGGCATGTTGATGCTGGAAATACCGGCTTTTAATGCCTGGTCATTCTGTCCGACCATACACGGCTTCCCGCACGCGTTTCTGCTATGAAAATTAATTAAAGCCAATGTTTCTTATAAAAGTTGTTTAGCTTTCTTTCTGTTCTGGAAAAACGACAAATTTGGATCGATTTTGGGCGCTGCGAGGGGGCATTTGCCCCAAATGTCCCCCCTTGGATCCGCTGGTGCCTGTGCTAGGCTAAGACGTTGACATCAGTGTTCGTCCGTTGATTATCTGTTTTTTTTTGTATGATACTTTTGATGGATTGAAGCGTTTTTCAACCCACCGAATCTGAGCCCAGACATTATGATTAGGTATGATCCTAAAGGTAGGTATGTAGGTGCATGAGTGTGAAGTGTGAATTAGGTGCATGCTGTTTGGCCCAACTGCTCTTAGGATAAGTGCATCTGTCACTATGATTGAGGTGATAACTATAAGTATTTTAACAATTGAAAACAAGCTTTCTGTTATTGATCAGTCATCACGGAGCCTGTATTTCACATAGACTGTGCCGCATGGCATCCGTGTGCTCCGGGATAGCCCATCTGTCCGTCTGACATCTTGTCAGAAATGGCATGGAAAGGGCCTGAATTATCTCTGAGTTTATATCTACGGAAATAACTAGAATAAGTAAAAGGAAAGAAAGCCAAAATATAAATGTGATAAGACAGCTCACAAAGAGTATGCGTTGCATGTTAATGCCATTGTTGCTTTTCACGTTGAGCTGAAGGTGCAATGTTGACTACGTGGACTCGAAATGTGTTAATTACTGCGAGTTGGTGCGTAGGTATATCGGCACTTGAGAGACCCGTTCGATCCGATTTTTAACAACCATCGACCACTGCACCCTATAGCTCTAACCGTGCTAATGCCGGCCACAAAGTGGTCAGAACCGCTGCGACTGAACTGCTGACGCGGTAGCCGCTCGATTAGGTGTGTGTTCATGTGGAACGGTCAAACGATTTCACAATGGCCGAGACATTGGAAAATCCGCGCTGTGATACGCACTGCTGGTTATAAATGTACTCTGTCCTTCGCTATGGTGGAGGGTCAAATATGGAACTAACAGAGTGCCTACATGTATCTAACTACACTATTCTATTGTATTGAAACCCAAAATATCTTCTTTTCGCTTTCGGTTACATTCGCTATATTGAAGATTGACAATCTGATGAAAATGTTTCTGCATGTGACTTGCAATGCCGGATCCAGAAAGGCGGGTTTTGGACGCTGGGGGGAGGGGGGGGGGTATATCCTAAAAAAGTTTCTCCAAATTCCAAAATCTCATCGGATTCAGGTTTCTGACGCCCTCCTGTGTATTTTAAAACAAACTTTCCCCGATAAAAGTTGTTTAGTTTTCGTCTTATCCTCGAAAAAGCGCAAATTTTCGTCGATTTCGTGCGCTGTGGGGGGGGGGGGGCATTTGCCCCAAACACCCCCTCCTGGATCGGCTGCAGTGCGTGACTTATAAGCAAATAAACGGCATGACAGCAGGCAGATTTATAAAAAAAAAATTATTAGATGACATGAAGTTTTAGAGCATGCGCTCCAATAAAAAATATGCCGTTTCTTGGCACGCATAAACCCAGGCGTCAGGTTTTTAGTGCGAGTCTCCGCCTTTCAAACTGACGAGGTGGAGGGGGGACGGGCTCAATCCGATTCGGTGTTCTCTTTTTGCTACCGGCGGAATTGGTCTTGGGGTCAGTAGCAGCAGTTCATTTCCATATCAGGTGAAGTCGGTGAGAGGGGCGGGCTGCTGTTACGGCTTTGTGGATGCGATGCATGCATGATGCATCTACATGTTCATCACTGCGCTCATTCTTACAATGTAAGAATTGTGCATGGCATTGTCCGATCGGTATAAGTACTAGGAATGTAGGTCAGGACAAGACTTACAACCTCTGCTTAGCCTTGGCCTTGGAAATGCATTCATTTTAAGTATCTACCCGGACCAAACTCATGAAAAACTAAGGAGTGTTTCACCAGAGAGCACATGGAGACAACAGCGATCTCTGTTTTTCTTGTCAGTATAAAGTTATCACAGTGACAAACTGGGTTGGCATTTGCTTTTAGAAGGCTTCCCGCATCATGATCAGCACGCTTTATCTAATCATGTTGTTAAATCATGCAAGGACGAGTCCGGCTCGTCGCATGCCTAAGATTGGCACTTGGATGCTCATTGCTCAACTAAGCCCTAGAAAGTAACTGACCTCAGCAACTTTTCGGGTTCAGCATGTTTCTCATATACCATTTTAGATCAACATTAAGATACAGCGCTGCTCTAGATAACCCTTATCATACGTCATTTGTCTAATCTCGGCGCATTCGTCAAACAAAACTCCATCATCGTCATCCTTGACCTGTTCTGTATCGCTCAGTTCCTTTTACACCACAGAACGGTCCAAGACACAGACGCTGCGGGTGAGCTCCACGTTCCGAGCGTTGCAATGCACCTCCGCATTGTGCCCGTCTCGGACACTTCAATCAGCGCCGAGGGGTGTGACTGTGAGCTGACCCTGTCTGGGGCCCGGCCGGAGACAGGCAGGCGGCCCAGGCCGACATAGCCGGCTAATGGGCCATGACGCAGCCACCGCGGCAGCTCGCGCTGCGGTCGACCCTGGCGGCGCCGCGGCGCCCAGGAAGTCGGTGCTGCGCCGCACCCTTCGCGTCCCACCGCGTGTCCGCAGTTCATGGCAGGGTGCCGGAACGGCGTCGAACGCCGCCGGTCCCACTGCCGGGAGTAGACCCAACAGTAGCGCTGGGTGGGGGGGGGGGGGGGAGGTCATTAGACCCGGCCACACCCGTCACCAGCGCAGCGCTGCTGTAGAGACCCACGTAGTCACCTGAGGGGGTCACCACCCTCACTGGAGCGGGGGGGGGGGGTCAGTGTCACCACCCTCACCGTGGCCTCTAGCTACGCCTGACCCTGGCTGGCACCTGACTGGGGACCAGTGGGCCTTGCGGCAAGCGACACCGTTGATCAAAGGCCACACAGCACACACCTTTACCGCCGTCTCACGGCTAAGTGTTTCTGTCTCGACATGAAAGAGATGAGCTCCATGAAGGGCTGGCGTCAAACGATCTCGCTATCATGCAATTACTGCGAGTGGCACACGCCAAAGTCAAATGGCCAGTGTCGCGTAGGGAAATACGTTACGGCCCGGGCAAGACAAAGCGAGTCACTGCAAACAAGTTTTTGTCTTGCCGCTCCCGTTATGCGCTGACGTAAGACTTGGGGGTTGTGTATTATGTACTTACATCGCATTAACATACCTATAGAAGGGGATATCAGCTCTCAAACGGGTCTTCACCAACCGGGTACCTTCTGCGGTCAACAACAGAGTAACGGTAAATCTTCAGTCATCGCTTCCCTTTCAACGGCTGAGTTGAAAACGTGCGGGTGTAACAATGGCCATCGTTCTTATCGAGAGGTAAATACACTGTAGGTAGGTACCTACTATAGATTATCTTATTCTGCGTTTTTCTTACGTTTTACTTGGGTTTCGTTTCGACTGATAGAAAAGTTAATTGCGAAGGTAATTTGCTTGGGTACCTAGTGGCTAATACCTATACCCATGTCTATATCAAGAGGTATGTAGCTGTCTATATTTTATTATGTAGCCTTGTAGGTATATTGTAGGCAATCCCAAGAGGTAACCCTATAATAACCTTCCTTCGGATTACCTTTCAGAATGGTATAACTAAGAACCTAACGTTGCAGGCAGGTACCTTTTTCACCTGGGCAGCACATTTTAACCCGAATTAACATATAATTTTGCCTTGCGACGGCACGGAGTTGGACAGGTTATCGGCTCTGATACCGTACCCTGGGTCACTCCTGTCTCCTGGTGCCGACTGCCGATGTGGCCGTGGCCTGTGTACCGCCTCCTCCCGACTAGGGAGCACATCTGGTCGATGCGGTGATAACAGCGCCAAATAGGCGGTAAACGGTCACGATGAACGGCGGATCTAGTATCGGGGGTCGTGGACTGACAAGGCTGAAGGCAGGCGCCACGCCAGGTAGCTATTAGATCTCGTAGACATAAGACAGGCGCCACCGTGATGATGGCTTTATGCTCGCTCACTTCAACGAACCGGCCTTTTGGCCACCTCGGGACACTGCTAAATTGGCGCTGCATTGATTCGACTGGACAGCGGACATGAAGCTCACTCGCACAATTCGCACATGTGGCAGTTCACAATTTAAGATATTTACCAATAACAGAAATGAGTAAAATAACCGGTGACTTCAAATAAGGGAACGGTAGCGCTGTTTACATCTACTATTCACCCAATCCATCAAAAGGAGACGATGTTTGTATGTCTGTACCGTCAAAACATTTAAAACTCAAGGACGCTAGGACGCTCAAGGATGTTTTCACATGCTAATGATTAAACAATTCTACGTATCATTTCGAATCGTGTTACGCAGCAATAGCTATGTATAGGTATGCATTATCCATGCATAGACGAACGTTTAGTGGATATTGTATATGCAGGGCGCACTTAACTTTAGGTACATCATCATGAGATTGGCGCTACTGATGCAATCAGTAAAAACGACAAACTGTAGGGATACATTGCACATGCTGAATAGTGAAGTACGCAACAAAGACGCACACACCGTGAGGACTCGGAGTCAGCACATTTGACTCTGTTTCCATAGGAATCCCTTGCCATGGAAGTCAGGCTGCATTATCACATCGACACTCGCGTGGTCCAGTCAACACCATGCATATCACATTCAAGGAATTAAATATCTTCTCGTCAAGAAATCCAGAAATGCTGCTTGACCATGCGCAGCACGAACACCGGTCCGGTCAGTAGAAGAAAGCGAACGGCACAGACCGAGATGCTGGCCGATGGTCTGAAACAAATCAACATACGTTTGATTAAATGTTAACCGAATAAACGCGCGCTTCATGTGCTCTCGCGCAGCCAAGCACATTGCCCAACATGTCCACGCCTATATTATATTGTGATAAAGTATCCACCAAAGCAAACACTGATAGCTTGAGTGAAAAGGCTTGATCATTCTCAAATGGGTTCGTGCGCACTTCTGAATTTTGAAAATGTGATACAAGTAAAAAGGAGGAGAATTAGGGGCGGAATGAGTGACTATTTGTCACCAATGCAGCCGGCCACTTACACAGAGGTCTGCAGCCGATCCCGTGTAGGTACGCGTGGCCGGGCCGGCAGCGTTCGGGAACGACCAGCGCCCTGGCCATGGAGGCCAGGTGCATGGGGGACTGGCGCGAGTCGGGCTGGCCCGGCCGGGCGGGCGGCCCGACCGCGTACGCTGCCAACGCAGTGAAGGACGGGTTATCCTTAGGTATGCCGGCGACTGTCGGCTGAAATTGGGATATTCAAAGATACTTTTTAGATTTAGATTGGGCTATAGAAAGACGAAATGAGACGTTTAAAAGCTAAATTGTCGACATGTACTATGCGTACGTACCACATGAGTAGGGTAGCCTGGGGCAAGACGCCCCAGATAATTTATTTTGCTACATAAATTTTGTCCCACATCACCTGGGAGGCCAAATTTGTGCTCAATGCGTTCTTTGGACATTTTACTTTAAATTGCACCCCTCAAATTCATTCACTTATGATCGGACTCCAAGCTAGGAAGTGATTTGTGAAGCAACTGCAAATGGGGCATTTTGCCCCAACCCCAGGGCAAAACGCCCCACGGCCTGGGGCAAGTAGCCCCATACTTAAGATTAAAGATTCAACATGGTAGTTGGCTAAATCTTATGTGAGAGGTCCGTTAGACCTCTGGAGGCACGGCACTGAAGTTAGCACATTCCATCCTGTCAGGTGTTCAGCTATGACACTATTGTATGAGCAGGTTTTTCACCTACCTCATAAGACCAAATAATAAATTATTGCAATGCAAATGTTAACCAAATACTTCCTTTGCCATCCAGTTGCTGAGAAAAAAACACATAAAGACATAGAAACTTACTGTTCGCCAGCTACCGAACATTAGAAAGTGGGTAGCCCGAACAACACATGAGGTAAAACGCCCCAGGGGCTTTTTGCCCCGCGACCTACTGGGGCGTTTTACCCCATCACGTAGTTCGGTCAGAGAACAACGCCTTGCACTCCAGCAAGACATAATTTAACACGAACCAACCCGGCATGATAAGCGTTAGACAATAGTTGTTCAAAATACATAAAAGTCGTTAACCTGATGTGGACCATAAAAGAACGCCATGATACATAATCTGATGACAAAACATAAAAATCACTCAAAAAACACATTTTTGGCTATATCTGCCGAAAGAGTCGTCACAATTTCTTTCCAGTCTGCTCATATAATGATCATATAGTGCACGTTTTATAGAAGAGATGATGTTCCCCCAGAACTCTGCCAGTTCCGAGAAACATCGGTGAGGCGTTTTACCTCGGCGGGGCGACTTGCCCCGGTCTACCCTACGTAACTACTTCCTAGTTCCTTAGTTCCTACCTACCTACCTAAATGTCACGTTCGAAATTATTATTCCAGACTCCAGTCATGTGATTTTAACAATTGAAAGTGTCATTTGGATCATATGAAGGGGTCGATCAACTGACAACACCTGGGGCATTCCACGATAGATCGTACCACTTTTTCCCAATTTGACACCCTCATCTCTCGGATTTTAACGATAATTGGTCTAAGGGGTAACCAGGGGCTCTGAATCCTCCTGTAACAATTTCAGGCTTATCAGATGAGTGGTTTTTGAGTTATAGTGTATAACATGTTTTGGATCTTGCGTTGCAGCACGTTTAGGATCTTGGATCTTGCGTTTAGGTAAGTTTGGCGCGCTGTAACTCTAAGACGGATAATCCAAATGACAAATGATATACGGCATTGAACTTGCATTGAAACAAAGAATAATATGCACTTTTAAAATTTTGAAATATATACTATTTTTGATATATAACACCTCGAGTTTCCTTTCATTTGCATTTTTATGCCTTTGGGACCAAATTTTTTTGAATTTTTATTTTCTTAAAAACATATTTGGATCATTATTAAGTAGTATGCAAAAAATTTGGAAGGTGTTCTTTCTATAAATGTACTTATTTTGCGTCACCGTAATGGTCTCGAATTGTGATTTCGGAAGAGAGCCTACAAATGGCGTGGTAAAGCTGCCTATTGACATCACTGGTTACTGAAAGCTCAATTGAAGTCTTTTTTGCCTCACTTTTGCATTGTTGACCTTGCGTGACGTCATTCGTACGTCACTAGGGTCATAAGAGTTTTTCGTCAATAACTCTCGATCAAATTGAGCTAGAGAGACGGGAAAGCTACCAATGGACTCGGGAAGACCTTGCGAATCGAATGATGTGCAATATGATCTCATTCATCCAGCTTCGTGGTCTGACCCGACTGTTAACCATCTCTGTGACGCCGCTGTTTGTCCAGCGCCGCGCTGGTTGGCTTTGCCCCGGACTCGGGCGGTCACGTGATGCCCGGGGGCTGGCTGCCGGCTGGGCCGCCCGGTCGGGGCGCGGAGCCAAATACACGGCAGTGTGCTGACCCGAGGTCAGCGACTTAAGCTGACTTCACCAGAACAAACAGTATACCATTCGACGCGCCGGAGCTAGGCAAACACAAAGATACTAAAATCGCGGCTCTGCGACCATTTGTTGCGGAGTAATTATCAAAAACCGGACCCGTAATTTGGGTCACTTGAAATGACATCTGGAGTCACCAATGAATCCGAGACCCTAAAGTGTGGTATCATTCGATGCATCTTGTAACGGCGCACATGCGTTTTTTCCGCAAGGTTCTAGCTCCAGTAGAGGCGAAACGGCGAGCTGGGGTCGTACCGACCCTCCGGAAACCCATTTTGTATACATTTAAATGAGGAATTTATAGAAAGAACACCTTTCTAATTTTTTGCATTTCGATTTAAAATGACCTGAGGTTTATTTTGAAGAAATAAAAATGACAAAAATTTTGGTCCCAAGGGCCATTAAAGACAATTTAAAAAAATACTACGACTTTTTTCAATATGTAAAGCTTTTCTTTCCAATTTTAAAAATACTGTATTAATCTTTGATTCATCGTTAGTTCAAAGCTGTTTACCGTTTGTTGCTTGCTTAGCTCGTTTTTGAGTTATAGCTCATCAAACTGACCCTTACAATCTGAGGTTTAGAAAATTGTATGCAATGTAACTCAAAAAGTTTTCATCTGAGAAGCCTGATATTTTGGCAGGTGTTTTTGGAGTCTATGATTACCCCTTGTACCAATTTTCATTCAAATCTGAGAGATGAGGGTGACGGGCCTGTACGATCTATCGTGGAATGCCCCACCGGCCCCACCTACAGGGTGATTTTTTTAACTGTTAAAAAGTAAACGTCAATGGTGGTCCCTAAATCGAAAAATCGCGTGCAAAAAAGCATTGCACGTGATAGATAAATCTGGGACATTTTGTATGGTGTCATCATTTGTCCCTTTTGACCGACGGCCTCGGCCCCAATGGAGCCTGAAAATGTCCCACCAATCGGGCACGCATGGTCCACCGCCGTTCAGTAAGGAACGACACAAAACGATGATTTTGAAGCATTGAGGCAGTTCGAAGCATACGATGATCAAGGAGAATCCTCAGAAAGACTTTAAATAACGCATGAACAAGCTTGTAGTCATAAATAACCTTCAAACGGTCCACGGGTGGAGAATGTTTGAAAAAGTTACCCCGGCCGGCGACCGAAAGTCAGAAAGACGATGATGCTCAAATATTTGTCAACGGTTATCAACAAACCCCTATTCTGTGGCATAGAATAATGAATGTCTGCCGTTTGTACACTCGGGGGCAGATTGATGTTCCACCACTCCCTACCCATCGGGCTCCCATGGATCAGCAGTGGCTGCTGCCAATGTTGCCTGCCCTCAGCACTGCTCAGCACTGCCTGCCAATGCCAGTGCTGCCAGTCCTGCCACTGACAGCAGCCAGTGCGGGAGCCATGGGAGCCCGATGGGTAGGGAGTGGTGGAACATCAATCTGCCCCCGAGTGTACGTTTTTAGGGAGAACTGTTGCACGCAGGTGCGGAAGATTTCGTAATTGTAACAACAATTTTGCAACACGCCTTGAAATTTCGGACGCATGTCACCTAGTGCTAGGTCAGGTCATCAGGTCAAATTTGCTGGATGATCGTGCTAAAAATGCCATCATGCCCTTTGCAAAGCTTATTCCGTGGAAGTTGCAACCTTCCCACACAAAACAAAATGTCAAATTTGACCGTTTTGACCCTCTCATTGATTTGAGCTCGCACCTGAAATATTATTCGCGACCGAGCCTTAACCCTATTCCTGGCGGGGGGGGGGGGGGCCTCAGGAGCCCACCCCCCTAGGTTTTTTGGTTATTTCTCCCAAACGCGTTGAGCTAGGAAGCTCAAATTTTCTGACTTTTCCTAAAAGGCTTCTACGCAACATGTCTGAAAATTTTGAGTTGATCTGACCTCAGGTCAGGTCACCAGAGGCGGTTTGGTGACCCTACCTCAGAAAAGTTTGCAATCACGCCAGAGCTAGAGTTTTTGACCGATCAATTTCTTCTCTTCAGGCTTTAGTTAGGATACCAGTATGTGCAATTTGTATATCTCGGAATTTTGATATCGGTGACCTAAGGTCAGGTCAGTTTCGCGACCTCCCCATTATAAGTCAATGGGGGAAAAATGAACTCCCTGTTTTTACCACTAAAACGGGTCGGAATAGCCCCATATACCATACATGACTTCATATACGATCAACCTTCACTACCTTGAGGTCTGTTTTGCTGTTGGGCAGCTGTGAGGTCATGTGACGTCATCAAAGGTCACCAAAGGTTTTTGGCCAATAACTCCGTACAGGAACAAGATACAGACGCGTGGATGGTCTCATTGTGTTCAGCTCGTCAAGACGCATCGAATGATATACATGATGACCTCGAGGTCACGTGACCTGAGGTCAACCTTTGACCTTGACCTTTCGAGGTCAACATATACATCATTCGATGCGGATTGACGAGAGGATCACGATGATGCCCTTAGTTTGTTCCTATCTTGACTAATTCGAAAGTTATTCGAGAAAAACTCCATATCTAGCGCCGCCATTTTGACTTTTTCGACCCCTGTGACGTCATCTTTGACCTGACCTGAAAATGACCTTAGTAAAAATTGTAGATCTTGGGCGTGCGTATCCGATGCCGTTTACCGCTTGTCGCTATCTTGCTTCGTTCTCGAGATCTCAGGGGGGCCGAATCGCCCCCCCCCCCCCCCCGCCAGTTTCTTGTCCCGGCGGAGCCCGCCAGGAATACGGTTAAACGAGTAATCGAATGTTTTGTTTGCAGTGTTTAAGCTCCGTTATGCTCATGAACTGTGAGAAAAGTTGTCGGAGAACGCTAAAATCAGAGAAATTTGGCTTTTGATGATCTATGGTGATTTTATTATTGAGCTTGCCTAAAACACAGTGGCGGTCGCAGGGGGGGGCCATCAGGGCCATGGCCCCCCCCAAAGCCAAATCAGGGGGGGCCATCATATCATTTGGCCCCCCCCAAACAACCGATGGGCCCCCATGGCCGTATGGGGCCCTGGCCCGTATTCGATTGTCACGAGGCTCGAGAAACCCACGCCAGCTATTAACAGCTCCCATACCACTCTTTGAGGGTCCTACACTGACCTCTGAGGGCCCTTCAGTGGCGGTCAAGCGTCCACATTGACCGCTGAGGACCCACATTGACCTCTGAGGGCCCTCCACTGGCCTTTGAGGGCCCCTAAACCGGCCTCAAGGGCCCAGCCGGCGTCTGAGAGCCTCACACCGGCCTCTGGTGGCCTCATTTCTGTCTCTCGAGTCCCAAGACTAGACTTTAAGTGTCTCTGAGGGCCCCGCACTGGATTCTGAAGACCCGATGCCGGCCTCTAAGAACCCGCATCGGCCTCTGGGGGCCCATCTTGGCCTTTGAGGGCCCTCTGCTGGTCTCTGGTGTCCATCGCCGGCCCATGCCGGCCTTTTAGGGCCCCATACTGACCTCTGAGGGCCCCATGCTGGCTGGCCTGTAAGGACCTACATTAGCCTCTGAGAGCCCCCGCACTGGATTCTGGAGACCCGATGCCGGCCTCTAAGAGCCCGCATCGGCCTCTGGGGGCCCATCTTGGCCTTTGAGGGCCCTCCGCCGCTGGTCTCTGGTGTCCAACCCCGGCCCATGCCGGCCTTTTAGGGCCCCATACTGACCTCTGAGGGCCCCATGCTGGCCTGTAAGGACCCACATTAGCCTCTGAGGACCCCCGCACTGGATTCTGAAGACCCAATACCGGCCGCTCAGGGCCCGCATCAGCGTCTGAGGGCCCATCTTGGCCTTTGAGGGCCCTCCGCTGGCCTCTGGGATTCAACGCCGGCCCATGCCGGTCTTTTAGGGCCCCACACTGACCTCTGAGGGCCCCATGCTGGTCTGTAAGGACACACATTAGCCTTTGTGAACCCCGCACTGTATTCTGAAGACCCGATGCCGGCATCTAAGGGCCCGCATCATCCTCTGAGGGCCCATCTTGGCTTTTGAGGGCCCTCTGCTGGCCTCTGGGGTCCAACACCGGCCAATGCCAGTCTTTTAGGGTCCCATTCTGACCTTTGAGGGCCCCATGCTGGCCTGTAAGGGCTCACATTAGCCTTTGAGGCCCCCTGGATTCATAAGACCCGATGCCGGCCTCTAAGGGTCAGCATCGGCTTATGAGGGCCCATCTTGGACTTTGAGGGCCTTCTGTTGGCCTCTGGGGTCCAACGCCGGCACATGCCGGTCTTTTAGGGCCCCACACTGACCTCTGAGGGCCCGTGCTGGCCTGTAAGGACCCACCTTAGTCTCTGAGGGCCCGCACGGGCTTCTGAAGACCCGATGCCGGCCGCTCAGGGCCCGCATTGGCGTCTGAGGGCCCATCTTGGCCTTTGAGGACCCTAAGGGCCCGCATCGGTCTCTGAGGGCCCATCTTGGCCTTTGACGGCCCTCTACTGGCCTCTGGGGTCCAACGCCGGCCCATGTCGGTCTTTTAGAGCCCCACGGTAACCTCTGAGGGCTCCATGCTGGCCTGTAAGGACCCACAATAGCCTTTGAGTGCCCAATTCGGTCTCTGATGGTCTCAAACTGCCCTTTGCAGGCCCTGTACCCACACCGGCCTTTGATGGCCCTATTATGTTCTCTGGGGGGGGGGGGGGGGGCTCAAGCCTTACCTTTGGGCGTCACGCACTTGCCTCTGAAGGCCCACATCAGCCTTTGGGGCCCTACCTGGGGCCTTTGAGGCCCTTCGCTGACCCTTGGGTCCAACGCCGGCCTCTGGGGGGTCTGACACCGTACTCTAAGGGCCCCATTGCAGCCTCTAGGCGATAGGTATTGCCGAAGCGCTATCGATGGGCCCATAAGTGTAGGAACCATGGGTGCAGTGGGCGCAGTTGCACCAACAATAATTCTGCAGTGGGTGCAGACAATGTATTCTGCATCCACAGTAATCTGGAACAACACCCCCTTTTCTCAGCAACACTACTTTCCATGCAGCACGACAAATTTAGGATATTTGGCCCACTATCCATCTTCCGAAGTATTGGCTACTGTAATGGCCTTCAAAACTTACATTTGTGCTCAAGTAAAAACAAAAAAAGATGAAACGGAACACATGTGATTGAACAGTGAACAGATACCGATGACCCACTGTCAAAAGTTTTAGCACGATGATCTTAGAAAATGGCAAAGTTAGCCGCGCCGTCTTTACTTTTGCGGTAGTCCATTCACAGTTGCGTGAATTATTGACAATATCAATGATTCAAAATGCACTTATCGGTACCTTTTCGACATGGTACACCCTCAAAGCTCGCATTTCGCAATGAGCCTCCTCTCGGGTGCCGCTCACTACCCCCCCCCCCCCCCCGCTTCACCGGCCATGGCCTGGATTTCTGCACCCGTGCACTACGTCCGTGGGCCCCTTTAAGCTAGCACCGGGCCCCCCGGGCCAGCGCAGGGGCCCCTTTGACAAGTTGGCCCCCCCCAAACTCCAAGTCTGCGACCGCCCCTGCTAAAACATGACCAGATTTCTCTGGTCACGTTTGTCGCTCTTTCAAACGTCGTTCCGCTTCTCGCCTCGTAGCCCAGTAGCCGAGTTAGAAGGAGCGTGAAAAACCCACCTCTCGACTCAGCGTGTTACGATAAGGCTTCCACCCTGGTGCGGGTTAAGTTGGGGGAGCCTTGAGCCTCAGCAGCTCGTCCTTCTATCTCACTGATATTACCCTCGTCCTGTCTTGTGATGTTATTACAGTGCCATCTTACGATAACGGCACTTAAATATGATTTACTTCTGTTTGATGAAACATGTCGGGCTCCGCGATGAAAAGACTTAGGCTGGGGGGATCCAGAGCGTCGTAAGCCTCGTCGTAGCTGCGACGTGTCGCAAGTTGTGTAGTAAGTCGTTTTTGAAGGGATCAATCGATGAGTAGCGTTACTTAAGTAGTAAAGTCTATCGCAAATAGCCTGATTTGCGACACAACTTACGAATTTGAAATAGCAGTCGTAAGTTGTGTCGCAAGTTGACCTTGCCTTGAGGAAGAAGTCACAGGTCACAGGTCATTCGGGTCATGGTCACGAAATTTGCATGGTAGGTGTAAAATTGTTTAAACTTTAGATCCTCAAAATTTGGCTGCAATCCGATGACGCTAACGCGAGTTATAGAGCTTGAACTGACGGGTCGTCTATGAGGCCTCAATCCGTGCCAGCGGGAGTGTTGAAAATGGTGCATAATATGTTATATTCACATTTATTGGGTATTCGGGGATATGAAGTAGCCTAACACCATTCCAGCAACTACTGGCGAATCCAGAAAGGCGGTCTTGGACGTTGCAAGGGGCATCCCCCAAAATATTCTCCCAATTCCAAAAACGACGTGTCCCAGCTGACCTCGATGACCTCCAATGAGCTCTGTGATGACCCCAAGTTGACCTTTTTTGACCTGACCTGTCCCAGATGACCTCCGTGACATCCTTTTGAGCTCTCTGATGACTCCAAGCTGACCTCTGTGACCTGACGTGTCCCAGATGACCCCATGACCTCCAATAGAGCTGTGATGACCCCAACATGACCTTTGTGACCTGACGTGTCCCAGATGACCTCCGTGACCTGCAATTGAGCTCTCTGATGACTCTAAGCTGACCTCTGTGACCTGACGTGTCCCAGATGACCTCCATTTGAGCTCATGTGATGACCCCAACTTGACCTCTGTGACCTGGCGTGTCCCATATGACCTCTGTAACCTCTAAGTGACCTCTATGATGACCCCAAGCTAACCTCTGTGACCTGACGTGTCCCAGATGACCCTCATGACCTCCAATAGAGCTCTGTGATGACCCCAAGTTGACCTCTGTTACCTGACGTGTCCCAGATGACCTCCGTGACCTCCAATTGAGCTCTCTAATGACTCTAAGCTGACCTCTGTGACCTGACGTGTCCCAGATGACCTCCAATTGAGCTCTCTGATGACCTTTAGTTGACCTCTGTGACCTGACGTGTCCCATATGACCTCTGTGACCTCTAAGTGACCTCTCTGATGGCACCCAGCTGACCTCTGTGACCTGACGTGTCCCAGATGGCCCCAATGACCTTCAATTGAGCTCTGTGATGACCCCAAGTTGACCTCTGTGACTTGATGTGTCCCAGATGACCTCCGTGACCTCCAATTGAGCTCTGTGATGACCCTAGGTTGACCTCTGTGACCTGACGTGCCCCCAAGTTGCCCTCTGTGACCTGACGTGTCTCAGATTACCTCCGTGGTCTCCAATTGAGCTCTGTGATGACCCCAAGTTGACCTCTGTGACCTGACGTGTCCCAGATGACCTCTGTAACCTCCAATTGTGACCTCCATCTACAAATTTCTTACCTCTCTGTGACCTCAAACTCTCGGAACTCATTTCTTCTAAAGCATCGATTCTAGATGCCCTATAGCCACGAATCTCCTGTGATCGATCCCAAATTTTATGGCAAATCACGTGAGCGTTAGCAACCACAAGTCACCCAGTTAATACAAAGCTTCAGAATCAGAGAACATGCTTGACCTTGCTGTCTCATAAGCTCGCAAACCAGAAAGGCGAATGTTCCCTTATGCGTGATAGAGTTTTCGACCTTACTGACGTTTACTACGGGATCAGCTGATCGTGTAGCCTTTTAAATTCTCGAGTAAAGCGGGTATTTAAACCTCGTCGCAGCTACGTTCTGTCGTATCCTCCGACAAACCCCTCTTTCCTCAACATCCCTCCTTTTCCGCTACGACACAACTTGCGACGGCATATGTGTCGTAACTTGCGACGTGTCGTAGATGGACTTGCGACGCCCTGGATCCCCCCGGCCTTAAAAACATAAATGCTCCAAAATGAAAATAAAGCAAATTTTCAAGGACTGTTCAAATTAGATAAGAATAATGAGAGACGCTTTTATAGACGGCAGTTTTTTTCGTATAGAGACAGCTTTTAGGATTTACAAAAGTGGAAAAAGTTACCCCGGCCGCGCCGGGGTCGGCTGAAAGTTACCCCGGCCACGGCCGGGGTGGCCGGGGCACGTTCTCCACCCATGAAACGGTCCATCTGGCGTATGAGCAGCTTTTGAAGAATCAGTCTTCAGGGAGAAAGAAAAACAGCGAATCAGACACCATCAGGGCCGCCAGTATCAAAATCCTCGACCTGCCCTCCCTAAACTTCTAGTTTTTGGACCCAGCTATGGCAGATATAACAAGAAAACAGTGGAAATATCTGGCAGAGCTGAAAATGGGCGATAGGAGCCTTTTCAGTCCGCACTCCGCCTTATGAGTATGGGAGTCCATGGTGCTGTTTAACACGTGCTCAGGCGGGCTGAGTCGTGTCGGTGAGAGAGGGGGTAACTTCAAGCACAAGTAAAATACACGATGGACGTTCCTTCGCATCGTGTCCGCATGAAATCAAAATGTCCCAGAATGCTCGTCATCCTGGCATATAACTTTGCAAGATATATTTGCATTTTAACCCCACTAGACCTCATTACTTTTTAACAAGTAAAAAAAAATCACCCTGTATATCTTCAAATCATCTACCTGCAGATGTGTATCACACAATACACAGCTGAAGCCCTCATGATAATTGTGTTGAATAATGAACTATGAAATTATGTCATGGTAATTGATAGGCATACGAAGTCTAATAACCACGGGCATATGCCTCTGTTATGCCAAGGTATAACGAGTGTATACCGACTACCGAGGTATTTAGAAGTCTTGGCTATGCATTAGGTGCAGGGCGCGTCTTAATGCGTGGTAGGTATCTTTTTTCGGCATAACCGATAGGCAATGTTAATTCTAAGGCTATGTTATCGGACAAACATAAAGCAAACCACCAACAGGCGCGAATCTAGTAGGAAGCTCCCGACGATCTGAACTCCTTCTTCGTCTCTGTCGGGCCCCGCATTGCCGCCGAACTGAGTACCCAAAACAACGATACTGATCTAAATGTACGTCTACCCCGTGTCGGCGCATGCAGCTTTAGGCCGAGGGCCATCACTCTCGGGGAACTCGGACTCACAGTGTTCAACATGCGAAACTCTGCCGCGCGTGGCACTGACGGTATATGCATCCGCATGTTAAAAGTATGCTTCCAAACTATTGGCGACATCATTTTACACATCATCAACGTCTCAATAACCCGTTCCGACATTCCTGACCCCTGGAAACACTCTATCGTTCAACCGATCTTCAAGTCTGGCAACCCATCTGACCCCAGCAATTTCAGACCGATCTCCCTAGTTCCCGTAATCATGAAAATCATCGAGCGTGTAATCCATCAGCAGCTCTATCACTATCTCACCCATAACCACCTTCTTTCGTCTACCCAACACGGATTCCGCCCCCGACACTCCACTGAGACTGCGCTGCTGTCAGTCACAGATAGCATCCTTGCCGCCACCGATAGGGGTGAGATCTCAATGCTATGCCTCATAGACCTCAGCAAATGTTTTGACGTCATTGACCATGAACTCCTTGTCAAAAAGCTCCAAATCTACGGTATTGAGACCTCCTGGTTTCCCGCTTATCTTCAGGGACACACGCAGAGTGTATCCCTGAAAGACAAAACCGGCCGTAAGATAACCTCTCGACCGCTCCCAAACACCGTAGGAGTTTTCCAGGGTTCGGCTCTGGGTCCCCTCCTCTTCACTATATTCTCCAACGACCTCTCACTATTTGCCGGAGACGCCACCGCTTATCAGTACGCAGACGACACCCAGATATTGGTGAGCGGCCCACGCAACGACATCAGGAGTCTCATCTCGCGCATGGAGGCATCGCTAGAGTCACTTAACGCATGGTTCTGCGCACACGCCCTGAAAGTCAACGCTTCTAAAACTCAACTGATGGTATTCGGTAGCCGACAAAACCTACGTAACCTGCCTCGCTTCAAAATCTCTTTCCGTGACGCTGAGCTCCTGCCGTGCGCGCAGGTGGGAAACCTAGGTGTTGTATTCGACGGCGCACTCACCTGGGAAGCACACGTGGCCGAGCTGAGCCGTCGCTGCACGGGCGTACTGATCGGCCTCTCCCACGCACGACACTGCCTCCCAGACGGTATCCTCAAAACGATCGTGACTGCACTCGTCATCTCGCGCGTCCAGTACTGCCTCACTGTATATGGAAACGGCTCCCAGAAAAACTTCGACCGACTCCAAAAAATTCTAAACTTTGCAGCACGGGTCATATTCGGCCGCCGGAAATTCGATCACGTCTCTGGCCTCCGCGATTCACTCGGATGGATGCCTCCGAAAGCTATGGCCGATGTTAAAACCATGGTAACTGCGCAGAAAATAATAAGCAACGGCGAGCCCGAAGCACTAGCTGCCATCTTCACGAATAACAGTGACGCGCGAGAGAGATCCACACGACAGGACCACCTCTTCCACCTTCCACGCTCGCGGCTCGAGACTGGCAAGCGACGGTTCGCCTACCGGGCCGCGGCGCTACTCAACAGTCTGCCTCCCGGTGTCATCGAACAGCGCCCCGCCCAATTCGCCCGTGCGGCCAAGGCTGCAGTCTGTCCGGCGATGACGACCGCCCGACGATGACCCGTGTCAGGGGAAGGAGGTGCGACATCCGTGTGCGGTGTGCTGTCTTGAATCGTCCGTTTGTATATAGTAATCGCCACGCCCCGCGTGGATTGTCCATGAAGGTAATACAATACAATACAATACAATACGAAGCTACACACTTAACCCTATTCCTGGCGGGGGGGGGGGCCTCAGGAGCCCCCCCCCCTGAGGTTTTTTGGTTATATCTCCCAAACGCGTTGAGCTAGGAGGCTCAAATTTTCTGACTTTTCCTAAAAGGCTTCTACGCAACATGTCTGAAAATTTTGAGTTGATCTGACCTCAGGTCAGGTCACCAGAGGCGGTTTGGTGACGCTACCTCAGAAAAGTTTGCAATCACGCCAGAGCTAGAGTTTTTGACCGATCAATTTCTTCTCTTCAGGGTTTAGTTAGGGTACCAGTATGTGCAATTTGTATATCTCGGAATTTTGATATCGGTGACCTAAGGTCAGGTCAATTTCGCGACCTCCCCATTATAAGTCAATGGGGGAAAAATCAACTCCCTGTTTTTACCACTAAAACGGGTCGGAATGGCCCCATATACCATACATGACTTCATATACGATCAACCTTCACTACCTTGAGGTCTGTTTTGCTGTTGGGCAGCTGTGAGGTCATGTGACGTCATCAAAGGTCACCAAAGGTTTTTGGCCAATAACTCCGTACAGGAACAAGATACAGACGCGTGGATGGTCTCATTGTGTTCAGCTCGTCAAGACGCATCGAATGATATACATGATGACCTCGAGGTCACGTGACCTGAGGTCAACCTTTGACCTTGACCTTTCGAGGTCAACATATATATCATTCGATGCGGATTGACGAGAGGATCACGATGATGCCCTTAGTTTGTTCCTATCTTGACTAATTCGAAAGTTATTCGAGAAAAACTCTCTCCATATCTAGTGCCGCCATTTTGACTTTTTCGACCCCTGTGACGTCATCTTTGACCTGACCTGAAAATGATCTTAGTAAAAATTGTAGATCTTGGCCGTGCGTATCCGATGCCGTTTACCGCTTGTCGCTATCTTGCTTCGTTCTCGAGATCTCAGGGGGGGGGGGCCGAATCGGCCCCCCCGCCAGTTTCTTGTCCCGGCGGAGCCCGCCAGGAATAGGGTTAAGGTTTGGACCAGCATCGCATCGCCTTGAGTTTCCATCCACCTTGATGACAATAGACAAAAGTAAAACTTTGTATTTGACCCAAAGCAAACTTTTTATTTCTGTTGCCACACTGGGTGGATGATTCGCTTCAAGATAGACACAATCGATAGAGTGAAGCATTTGGGTTATTCTCAGTTTTGTCGGAAAAGAATGAAAATTAGCCGCGCAGTGAGACGAGGGCTGTGTAGGTACCTACGTATCCGTGCCCTAGGTTAATTAATGCTTCATCCACGGTCCACTCACCTGCGATCATTAGGATGATAAACACTGTCAGCGGTAGCACGTAAGCACCGACCAAGTACATCCTGACGCATCTTTCTCTGCTGGTCCCGCCCGTCTGCGAACTTTCCCTTTCGTATGCCGTATCGCGCGCGCAGCTGCCCGGGCCAGCTTCTCCGCGTTCTGCCAGTTCCAGGGGAGGATCGGTCTCACACTCTGGAGATTCCTCAGCGGATGCTGGAGACTCGGCTGCCATAAGAGCCTTCTTCGGATTCAGACCAGGGCACTAGAGATTCAGACAAGGTTTATGCACGACGTCCGGACTCCGGAGAATCGCTCCCCTCTGTTGTGGACAACAGCGATCGACGAAGACGTCGCTCCTGTCACTGAAACTGCCTCGTTCTCCGACACCGCTGACTTCCAAACCGTCCCGGGGCTTCTGCGACGCTCCGAAGTGCCGCCTTCACCACCCACTGTTGAGACCGGACAACTGTCACCCAAGGGACGTCTGTGCCGACAGTGATATGTTTTGCCGGCGTCTCTCCGGCGTGCCCCAACGTCCCCCGGATGTGGACTGGAGTCGCATCCTCCGCCGACGACGCAACACTGTCTCTAGGCGTCGAACTTCCTGTGACTATCACAGAATACCTACACCACATGGCAGATGGGATCATTAGGTGGCACACCCGTGGGTGGTAGCATGCTGCACGCCACGGCCGATAAACAAAACGCAACGAAAAATTAACGACTGTGCCCGTGATCTTTTTAGTTTTTTTTTTCTATCCTTCGTTAAAAGGAAAGATGAGTGGTTCGCGAGTCTTGGAACATCTCAGTATGGAGTGTTGTTTCATATTTGGACGAAGTACATCGTTAAAACGTATTGTTAAAGGGACCCTCCCACCTTCAAAAAAGTAAATGAATTGGCATGAAAGTGATGTCGCTCGGTTCAGAAAGAGCAAAAACGAATATCTACCAAATTTCATCGAAAAATATTCACCGGTTTTCAAGATATTAGACTTTTACTTTTGTTTACTTTTTGGGATCTCCGCTGTTCCTATAGCGACTTTATTTGAAAGTGCGGCATTTGTTGCGCGCAAAGCAGCATATACCACCGCGTGCTACAAAACGTTTTAGTCAAACATTTAAAAATCGTTAGATATCTGCGCTGACGTCACACATTCAGAGGGGTATTCCTATGCATTAGCCCCTCTGAATCAAAATGCTGCAATTTTGAAATTCAATATTTCCGATTTAAGGCATTTCTCGATGTTGTGAGTGCCGAAACCGGTAATTTTGAGCCAGGGACCCCATTTTGGCTATCTCAACTCAAATCTAATGTTAAGGTGGGAGGGTCCCTTTAAATCAGAATTAGCTATCACGCTGTCTGGTGCCCAGCTCAGACAAGACGTGATCCATCTGTGAGTCGTTTAGCTCATAGCTGACACGCGCAAGTCGAGTGTGCAGGGTCCAACAGAGGTTATGTAATTACAATGTTCTGCGCACTGCAATTTACCGGCATCAGAGGCCCCACAAGGATGGCGCCAACCGACTGTGGCCGATTAACAGTTCATTTGTGGTCTGCTCACCAGTTTGACATGTATTATGCCCGAGTACCCATCGTTTCGTCCAGTTTTCCTGAGAGGGGAAATCTGCTGAATCCCCGTTACTTAGTCATGCTAGAGCGAGACTGAGGAGATTCGACAAAGAGACTGGGAACCTTGAAGTGTTCCCGCCTCTGACTAACGTTAGAAACCACAGGGGCCGTTGAACGGTCTACAGGCGATCCAGACAAACTTAATCACAAAACACGAACTTCCACAAAGCCGAGACTAATCCTGCCCCCAGCTCCCTTCACCTGAAGACAAACGTTATACACGATGTTTCAGAAGCGGGGAGTGTATTTGTCAGCGGAGTGACAGCGACAGTCCGTGGTCCGGATAGCGGGTGGGGTGCGACGCTTCCACCCTCCCCGCGGCCGGCCACCACGGCGAGGGCACAGCGCCCCCTCTTGGCGCTGAGACAGACAGCAGCGGCGGAGACGTTACTCAATGGCCGTCTACACACGTCGCACTCCGGCACGGACTGGCTTTAGACACCAGAAACGCCGCACGAGACCCGCGGTGTGCGCGGGGTCGGCTAGCTTCAGACACCGCCGCTGCTCAGTGTAGGAGCGACGGCCGCGGCAGGTGGCGGAGGACCGACAGGCTGGCCGGTGGGGGACAAGAGAGGCAGCACGGGAGGACTCGGTCCGTCCCGGCCCAGATCTAAACACAAACGTACAGACCGTGGCGACAGACCGACGCGATACAGACATAACTCAGACGCGTTCACATAATCTCTCCTTCCAGCAAGCCGGGCCGGTCAGACAATCTCAGCAGAGCACCAAGCGGGCGGTCGCGGTAACGCGGACACCTCCGCCAGCTCTGCGGACCGACACCGGCCGACTGTCCCGCCGAGCAGCGAATCTCTTTGGTATCACGCACCGGCAGCAACACAGTCATCACAGAAACGGAACCAACCAACCAAGCGTACAGTCGCAGTCGCGTACCGTCCGACCCCACGCCAGACCGGTACTCACAACGCCAACACAATCGACTCACTCGCTCCCAGAGTCTACTTAGTGACTCGTGCAAGCTCCAGGCGTGGGCGCCTAGGGATAATTGACCTATCCTACAACCAATAAATAACTACAAAGAGAATATCATCAGAGATTAGCCTCGGACAGTGCTCTTCAGCCACGAAGCCGCATGCATCGCCCGCTCGGGGGCCGGTGTGTGACCTGTGTATCTGGACAGTCGCTCCGGTGGCGCCGCCACGCGGTCAGATCAGCAGCCACGGCCGGCCGGCCGGCGGTCGCGGCACCGGCTCAATATTGCACAGGTCCGGGCCGACAGCGGGCGCCCAGAATCGGCCCGGCGCCGGCACGCCCGCACACAAAAATATAGACGGCGCGAGGACAGCCCGTCTCGGCCGGTGGGCGGTGCTGGCGGCGGCGGTGGAGGCGGCGGCGCGCGCTCTACGTCGGACAGAGCACTGTCGGCGGCACAGAGAGGGCAGGGGTGGAGCGGCCGTCACAGCGCCGTCATGGCTCGCACCGGGCAGGCAGCGGAGCACGGCTCGCCACTGGCGCCGTTCGGTACATGTGGAGCGTGTCTTACCGCAGCCGAGCCTCGGACTGAGCCATCTCAGCGAGAAAACACTCCAAACTGAGTCACTTAGAAACTTTCCGTGGTAAAACAAGGTATACGCATCTCATTCGATAGTCTTTATCGGCTCAGTCAGAGGCTTGGTGCGAGTAAAACGGTTCTTATTTGAACATAGCTTAGCCTCCACCTGTTCATAGGGAGATATTTGGGTCAAGTAGCTGCGAACAGCAGCAGGGCAAGAGAACCTCACTTGCTGTCACGCCCATAACCCATTTAGCATCAATGGCGCACACAGACAGCTGGAAATATGGGACATGCAGACAATGGCACCAAACAAGCACATCAAGTTTTACGTTCAAATTGATATGTATATCGTTATCATTGGAGATCAGGCTGGCAGAGAGGCAAGGCGTTAAGACATCTGATGAACCGATGTCCAAACAATAAACATGCTTTCATTATAATTAAACTTAAAGAAATTAAAGAAAAGCTTGCAATAATTAAGTATTGATGATGATCTACTGAACAATAATAGTTTGCTTCTGGGGTGAGACTGCAAACATAAGTTCATATTCTTTTATGACTATCATCAAAAAATGGACACGTGTTCAATTTCATCGCAAGGCTGGAAAATAGCACACCAAAATAGCCCTTACGCGCATTTCGCGCTCTCCAAGCCACGCAGCCGGGCGACCGACGAGGACAAAGGAACAGCGGGTACCACTAGTAGGTCGACTGGATTAGTGGATCGATGGGTAGTAAAAACTTGGGACAAGATGCACAAAGGAATCCCTCCATCTCCCTGCCGAGTGGCGGTACATAGGCACGGGCACTGATATCTCGTGGAAGAGTTCGCCACCCAGACAGATAATCCGATCGGCACAGCGAGGATCGCGCAGACACGGTCAAACAGGGTCTGTTTGCTCCCTGGGTCGATGTGAAGGATTGGACAGCAGTCGCGAGCGAGGCCTTAGGGGGTTAGTCGGACAGGACCGCGACTCTACTCCGAATACATTTATTCCCAGTTAGTATGCCCCAAAGAGCCGGCCAAATGTCAGGAGCGGAGACGCCGCAGATCGATGGACTGATGAAGATTAGGGCGTGCTATTAGGTTCGGGCGCATTGATTAATGCAGGGCCTACCGACCCGGTCAAAATCACCCACCGTGCCAAAAAAGCTGACGTGATTGCCTTCTACCAACATCACAAATTAAAAATTCAATTTAGAGCCCTTCGTTCGGTGACTAAGTTCAATTTATAAAACCCATGTCACGCTGCCGTAAGGTACCATCTCCAGGACAGGATGGAGGTCAGTCATTTCCCGTTACTCCGGAGTGGGACGAGGTTGGGTTGCCGTCGCGGCACGGCCGTCCGCTGACCGGGTCGCGGCCAGGGCGGCCCGCACGCGGCGCACCAGACCGGCCAGGAGGCACCTACCCTTCAGAATGTAGTCGGTCAGCAGGGTGGGTACCGTCGGACTGTCCTCGTCAATGGCGCGCAAAACTGAAACGCAGCGGAGCGGGGTCATACACCTGTGAACATGGGAGTGAGACTTGGAACATGGCGTCACAGGATCAGATACCGACTAGATCCAATGGAATGGGGAGGGTGGAGACGAAAACTATTGGAATTTAGCGCTTGCCTACATCTACGACGCATGTTCAGAGGTAAGAGGCAATATCAAACGGCGTGGCAATGCGAAGCAGACTGGGAATGATAAACAGACTATCGTCAGTGGGGCTATGGAGCCCTCGTGGCACAGGAGGTAATCATAAAACACGGACGAAATATGGGGTCGAAGTTGCGAGATGGAGCACCGGCCCAGTGTCAGGTCACAGCAAGCTAAGGAAGTTATGAACTTTGGAAGAACTTTTCGGTCAGATTACAAAGTTATACAAGCAGTAACCAAGTTTAAGGTCAGCATGAGATTCTAAACAAGAAGAATTAACTGATGTGATCGTCCATAACCGTGCTTCGTCGTGGGCATTTTACTAGAATCGTAGTGAGGTGAATCACTTAACTTTGCTGTGAGCAGTGCAAAAACATCTCAGTATGAAATCTTGGTTACTTTGTGACTCCATACTAAAATCCATTAGATCGGGCCCCCGATCCCTAATTTTCTCAGCTAACATGCCACCCATGTCGTCTATGCTTACTTTTGATGAGGATCTGGAGGGTAGCGTTGTTGGGGCAGCGGGTGCCCACCGTGTAGGGTATCACCGTCGTCAGGTACTGCAATCGGAGACACACAGTTCGATCAGCGCCGCACATACGGAACACGTGTGCACGGGAATTCCTACAACTTCATTGTGATGAAGTTTTAGTCGAGTGTTGGGGTAGAACAGCGGAGGGGCTCCATAAGTCACCGGGCTTTTGTGCGCTGATGTTCACAGGCTGTGTTCGATTCCGCTAACAGTTGACTCTGACACGGAACATAAAACGTTTCTTCGGTGACCGACACAACATATTATACGAGTACGGCATAAACTGACTCGACGCTCGCCAGCGCCCTCGTTGCCGGGCCTGAAATGAGGCCGACGAACTCCTGGAACAGTCAACGGCCTGGAGCCGAGGTGCAATTACCAATTCAGAGCGTGTCCGCCCGCGGCTGTAAAACGGCGATGAACTGACGCGACGCCACAGACACTGAGCAGCTAGCACCCGGTATCATTCCACAACGTTCGTCGCAGTCGCTACCATCTAACGTGACCGAGATTAGACAAAGGAAACTCCGATCACTTTACATTTAGCAACGACTTATTGGTTTCACAAACCCCTCTACTGGAGGTCTATCAACAACGGGTAATTGGACGGATACTTTACATTAGCCTATTGTAAACTTGTCCGGAGGCAGAGACATAAAGTCCACCACTTCTCCCGGTGGAGACAGTGTAACGTACCTTCGCGTCCAGGGTCTGGCCGTTCTTGTTCTTTTTCTTCTTCTCTACATTATACTGTCTCCGTTTGTTCTGAATGGTGAGCAGCAGTGAAATGAACTGGTTCTGAAATGTAACCACAGCTCGAGTCATAACACAGTTTCATGGAATGTCTGCTGGCTCACTGACCATATTTCAAAACTGATATACTCCTGAAAAAGATTGCAGAACTAGGGACACATCTCTGTGAGTTATAATTCCCTCCAGACACAATATCCAACCATGGAGACGGCCTTCTAGATCAAACAAATATCCCGCCTGCCAGGCGGGAGAGCACCCTTGCAAAGCGTCTCTCGCAGCAACAGGCTCGCCCCACTCCACGCTAGTGGCACGTATTGAACAGCAGGTCCCACTCTCTCACCACTCTGTCTTCTCTTACTCTCTCTCAATCACCCTCTGACCTTCCCATCACTTCCACGGCTGTCGGCCGTGGCGACAGACTAACCTTGAGCTCCTTCTCGTACTCGAGTTCGTCCCTGAAGGCGAGCTCGTTGATGAGAACCTCGGAGTAGTCCTTGATCATCAGCTCCAGGTCCAAGTACAGTTCGTTCAGCTCCGCAGAGGACATGGCCTCCAGTTCTGTGGACATCGCCGGACGGGGGTGACACAGCGTCTTAGCCATGGACTGAAGGCGAATCACACATATCGATCTTGCATACTTTGTCCAAGACATCCTTGATTCAAAATATCAACGTAGCACGCATATAATGGCTCAAGAGCGCGTAGCATGTAAACACTCAGCTTATCACTGCAAAACGAAAAGCTTCATAGAGTAACTGCGTAGAAATTCCTCTTTTCGGATAAGCAGACAATAATTGTACGGGTGAAATGCATATGTACACTGCACAGTGTACAATGTACATGTTCTACGAAGTGGTCTATGTTCGAGTTTATATTGCAGTTCATTAAAGCTAGCATAGATGCGACTCCACACAAGTCGAAGTCAATGGGCGGGCTGGGGTGTGTGCGTGTGACTCACTCTCTCTTGAGGCCAGCGGTGGACGTTCGCGTGACTCGCCGATGGCCGAGTCGGGTGACTCAAGCTCCGGGGACTCGTCTGACTCGGCCTCCTGTGGACGGAGTCATACGGCTCGGTAAGCACAACCGCGTGACACCCCGGTCCACGTCCACGTCTGCGATACCTACACACAGCCAGGAGATATAGACACAGAGCCCACAGATGTAGACTCGCAGCCCACAGACGGAGACTCGCAGCCCACAGACGGAGACCCCCAGCCCACAGACGGAGACTCGCAGCCCAGACAGGTCAGCCTGCAGCCTGTGCGATCTATCTTTGGCAGCCGCACTGGCCCGTGATCGTATGTCTGACTAACTGATGTAAAACTTTGTGCACGGAGTAAATGACACTTGTGCAGCCAGCGCTTCCCCATTCACCTGCACCTGCATGTGGTTAACAACGACGTCCGTTGTCCGCAGTATTGCTCTATAGGACGTGACAGGTTGAGCAGGCAAGTGAAACGGAGACTCAATTTGACGACCTGCAGTGCTGTTCAATAACGGTGAAAACGCTCATGGTAACTCAATTTGGGCAATATAGCATGACAGGACGAGGTGCTTCGGTCGGTCACCTTGGACGATGTGCTTCACTTCATCTTACTGCCAGCCTAGTGACACTGAAACCAGACGGGCCCATCCGGGAGCACGACGGTGGCATCGAATTGCCACCCGTCCTGACTCAGCTGCCCGACAGCAGACCACTTCGGACACACCCGGGCGGCCACCGCGCCGGGCGCTATCGAGGGAGGTGACCGCACAGCTGTCCCCGAAAGGTCACCGTGGGAGTGAGAACCACTCGAGTGCCCAGAGCGGTCGGACGCGCTATCTCAGCCGCCCCTGTTATGTAATATTTAATTCCATATCGGCTAAGATATAGTAAATACCTTTTTGGGAACCTTGCACCGTCGACTAAAACTAAGATGGTGATTAGTGTCGCGAAAAGGGGGGGGGGGCATCAGCACCCAGCAGCTGTCCAAAATCCCAATAACAACGGATGAAACACGCTCGCTCCGAAACTACATAACTACGACGTCTCATTGCTCTCCAGCCAGCCTCTCTAAGAAAATAATCAAAAGTGTGAAACAGAGTTCGCTTCAGCAGCATAAGTGTACACTGCTGAGCCCGAATGTTGTCCTTGGTGGCACTAAGCACTACCGCGCACAGAATGCGCAAAACACCACACGCTACCTTACGCCACCCCACCCCCTGTTTCATTGCCGTTCCAGCCAGGGGCGCGGGAACTACTTTCAAACTGGGGGGGGGGGGGCACACCGTAATAGAGATCAACCTAGGGTACCCCCCCCCCCAAATCTAGTTTTCTCACCGGTTTTAGGCCACTTATTTTTCGTCTCTTTGCTTCTTCAAAAAAAAAAAAACATTGGCAAAAAAGTGCGGTATTCCGTCTCAAAGTTGTGGGGCCCGCGACCCGAGAGTTGTGGGGGCAAGCTTTCCCCACTGCCCCCCCCCCCCCCGTTCCCGTGCCTATGGTTCCAGCCTGCATCTCTGCCCTCCCGGCGCCACCCCGACTCGCACGGTGCCCGGTCAGCGGGACCGTCCGTCCACGCGCTCCGGCCGCTGAGTCATTCCAGTCGGGCTGGGACCGCGGGGGCGGCGCTGGACCGACGCGACGCCACTGGAGCGCGGACCCTGGACCGCCGACACTGCCGCGGTGCGTGGACAGACAGACGGCTGGGCACTTGGGCAGAGTGCGCCGACTATGGGCCGATACTTGCCAGCCACGGTGAGAAGGACTTCGCTCGCCGCCCGGATCCCAATGTGTCCGTTACCCAACTGATATGAGCCATCGAGGTCACGATCGCAGAACAAACTTCTCCGAATCCTATCTCAACAGAAAAAAAAACGAAAGAAAATATCGCCAGCCACAATGAGGAGCGCTGTTATACTGGCTCACCCAGATTCTAATCTCACGAAGTGCCGTACTTTCCTATTTACGGAATCGGGCATTTGATAACGTGTAGAAAAAATATACAGGAAGTGTACCTGCACTTCAGTCTGTGCTGTCAAATTCTATTTACAGTCTGTAAAATTGTGTTCAGGTGTCCCGTTCCCACTCGCTCGCCAGTCGGACTTTGGCCTTCGATCGCAGTTGCCCTCCCCCTCCCCTACCTCCCCTTGTTGCCACCGCCTAGCGACCCTCACCAACGCCCCTTCACGAGCCCGCAACGTGTCTGCCTGACGCCTTAGATTCCATTGAGGCCACGCCTGTTCCGCCGCGTGGGCAAACTTCTCTGCCTTTTGGCAAACTGTGCGCCACTTACCCACTAAAGGGACTCCACGGTTACCTAGAACCCAACCGTTCACACCGCACAGGAGGCGGCCCGCCGAACATGAAACAAAGCCCAATATGCCGTACTAGCCTACCCACAGTATGGCACCCAGTCGGGTGACGGTGGTGGAACGAGCAAGGAGGCGTCAGACTGAAAAATAAATACCCAATAATATCGTACGTCAATGATGCAAAACTATATTCTGAGACATATCTTTTCATAACGTCGCACGACCACAATTGTCGTGACGACATGTTACTGTATGAGAAAAAGTCACGTTCAAGAATAAAGCATGGACAATCATTCTAAAATCTATAGGCATAACAACAGATCAATGCAGGCCATAAGAAATTTAAATACATAAATATAATAAAAAATATAAATATATATAATAAATAAAAGTGTAGATAAACACTATCTGAGATAGAGATAGCTATAAATGGCATTAAGGATCCGGGTAGTTGCAGAATACTAAGAAACAATCAATAAGGCCCAACAGGTGATGAGCTCGACCCCAGTCTTCTCAAACTCTGCCTACTCAAATCGCAGTCTATCCGTTTCTCTCGCTGTTGTGGAGGGCTATAACTGTCTACTGACGTCCACACTATCGTCGTAGTGTGTTACACACGTCCACAATGCCGTCGGGGTAAAAGTTACTCACGTCCACACTATCGTAGTATGGCTACGTCCATAATATCGTCACAGTGGGTTACTCACGTGCGTAATGCCACAGTGGGTTACTCAGCACTCACGTCCATACTATCGTGGTAGGCTACTGAAGCACACACCATGGGCGGCGCCACCGGGGGGGACGGGGGGGACAGGTCCCCCGCTATCGAAAGTTTGGGGGGTACAGTACCCCCCTATCGGCGAGGCCCGTTCAATAGTTGATAATAATGCATTGTAGAGTTATCCGTCGCATTTAATGCATCGTTGGTTAATCAAGGCAGGTTCTGAATAAAGATTGCTGTTGGGATGTACCTATCGCAGGGGGTCCTGGCCATCTGCAAAAGGTGTGGAGCTGTGATGCCTGTAGTAATAAGGTGATCGGCAGGGCCTCGGGGATCGTGCCCCCCCCCCTTTTTGCGGCGCCAGGCAGGGTTATTACCTCCCCACCTCACTGCCACACCCCATTGCCGACAAAACCAAGTTTACTGAAATTCCATAGATTTCCGTTACTATATGGATATTTTCCATTCCTAATTAGTCAAATTCAAGCATGGCAGTTCTACCACAGGAACCATTTGAAATCTATTGCCATTTAACCCCAGCACTTGTGGGGAGAAGTGTTCGGATAGATCACAGGCAGGACCAAAAAAGCACGCAGTAGCCCAAGACCTTATAATTGGGTAGCATCGGCTCCCTCTCGTCAAGGGGCTCGATAGCACTCGTTTTTTTTTCTTCTGCAAAACTAAGTTCGGTCGGCGGCCGAACGGCTGGGGGTCTAATCGAGCCCCACCTCCCCTTCTTACGTCAGCGGCTGTGAAAATGCCATTACCAGCTGTTGAAACATGGCAGTTGCTTTTTCATGAGTGCACGAAGGGTTTTAGGTACGTGATACGTAAAAGGTTCTACATGAAAATTGAGATAGGTACACCAGCTTATCAAATTGTGTTCACTGTGGTGCGCTCGGTTTTACCTTGACTAGTCTTTGAATTCTGGGGTGAAACAGACCAGTCAAGAAACCTGTTCCATAAGGAGAGCCACTAATGCTAAAGAGATGAGGGATGAGGTTTCCAGAGACCTTCATTACCTCCCAAAGGGGGTGCCCACTGCCCCGCCATTTGCCAATCCCTGCTGTAGTTGTTACGATTGGAGGGAGGGGGAATATGAGAACGACTGCAGGTCGTGCCAGCTCGATCATGACGAACACAATGGTGCCGACATCACAGCTCTACTGCCATTTTTGACGAAGTTAAAAAAAGTCAACAAGGACCGGAATCCTACCCTGGGGCATTTCACCTGCAGAGGTCGCCGGACCTGAGACCCTTTCACTCATTTTTTTTTTTCAGCGGTGCATGCGCTCGTTTTTCCTGCGAAGCTCTCGGTACACTGAAAACAAAATGACACAAAAAACGACTAAAAACGCACAGGCAGAGCGTGTTAACTAGGTTTTCTTGTGTACCCTGCATCATGCATTTTTTGACCCGTCGCAGACGTGTCAATTTACAAATGTGTTAACCCAGTCGTGTTGTGTCCTAAAACACAATATAATTGTGTCTTCAACACATAAGGCTTGTGTGAATACATTTGCAGAATACAAGGTAAATGTGTTACTAAATTTAACACAAATCGCAAGTGAAAGAAGGAAACACATGGTGATTATGTAGTTTGTTGCCGGGGCGCAGTTGAAGGGACTTTAGCTTTGGCTGGACAAGCTGATTGCCAAAGCCGGGCCCCGAGTGGAATCGGGCGCATGGGTGCCGTCAGGGCTGAGCAGTGAGCACCCGGCCGGCCGACCCATACGGTCAGAGCGCGGTCAGGGCTGAGCACGCGGCCGACCGACCCATACGAGGCCGCCGACCCATACGCGAGCTGGAGTTGCGCCCGGTCGGCCACTTCAGAGCCGAAGGGTGAACGCGTCACGTGGACGGCTCAATCAGAACACCAAGAGACGATGCCCCAAATTGGAGGACTATTGCACAATACAGTTGTCCAGACAGCCGGGATGAAGTTTCGGCCAGCGATTTTTCAAATATATCCTATATAGACCGAGGAGTTTCTTCCTCCAAGCAGACGTTAATTAGCTATGCTTCAGTTTGCACTTGATGTAATCAGCGCATATTGCTTTAGACAATTTATCATGTATCGACTCCCTCGGCTGTATTGTGCATTTTGACCTTTCTCAAAACACTTTGGCAAATTTTTACAAAAACGCAGCATAAAAGTCGGTGCTCGAAAAACGCCCTCTGTTATCCCCATCTGAAGTTAAGGTTCAGAGGTCGCTCACTGGTGGATGGCACGGTATATTTGTGTAAGGGTACACGTCTACCATATCCGACAACACATGATTTCGATACACTGATGCATTACATTCGTCCAGCGTGCTTGGCACGAGAAAAGTGTGTCATTATTCTGTTTTCTGTGTTATCAAACGTGTCGAAGGTCCCGCCAAGCGTGAAAATACACAGCCTTATTGTGTTTTGGGTGCGATTAACACATGACTGATGTGTTACCAGTACAGAACATGCCCTCACTGTGTCGATTTGTTTTCAGTGTAAGTAACATCCATCAGAAAGTGTGATCAAATAACGGCTGGTGACCTTCCATGACCTAGCATGACCTTTTGAGTGACCACGCACCGATGACATGACCACTGACGGCTAGCCAGAAGCTGCACCCTGCCCGTTGCATATGGAACAGGTGGTGATGTCATGATTCTGAAATTATATTGCAGTTTTGGCGCACTTGTCAGAGCAGAAGACATTCCCACTTTTCCTCCATGACTATAGACGTATGATGGTGAAGCCATGAAGCTGACCAGACGTAAGATCGAAAATTTGAAAGTACGAAACGTAAGAATAGTTGGCACTGCTACTCATACCTAAGCAATTCGCAGCTTGTAGGAAACCAGCTTTGAGTTGGCAAGACTGCAAATTTTGATTTAGAGGCAAGGATGCTTGAAAAGGTGATCGATCTTAGGTGTCCTAGGATAAGTTTGGAAACGGGATGCACCATTCGATGTGTTTTGGGCTTTGCGGGCTTTGCCAAGTTTCGCGGCGTTACGTGCCTCGTTTTTTTTTTTTGCATACACGATCAGTAGGTATCTACTTTTGGGATTTTCGGTCATGGCAAGCCCCCGTCCCCGTCCCCCCCTATCGAAAACCCGTGGCGCCGCCCCTGGCACACACTATCATAGTCGAGGTGGGATACTCACTTTCATTATGTCGTGGAGGGTTGCCTACGTCCATACTATCGTCGTCGTGTGTTACTCACGTCCATAATATCGTCGATCTCTTTGATGACTTCGTCGGCGGTCTTGAGCCGGTCGGGCGGCTCTGCCTGCACGCCGGCCAGGATCAGCGAGTGGATGTCCAGGTCACTGGCCACGGCCTCGTCCTCCTCTGACAGCGCGCCGTCGTCGGCCGGCGCCGCCTGACGGCACACGGCACAGTCAGCGGCGTCCAGCGGCTGCTGGTGGGACAGCTCAGTACAATTGTCTGGTGGTAAGGACTTAAGATGTTTAGAAAAATGTGCTTCTCTGGCAATTGTTATCTGGCAACTTAAGTTACTGTAAAAATTAAAAAAACGCATCCTCATTACTCAATAAATGCTACAATGCTATAGAGCTGAAGCAAAATTTAAGCTTTACCTGTTTGTCATTCAAATTGAGAGCTGGCATGTGAAGCTTCCTTGCATGAGACTTAGCCCAGTCAATGGGCAAGATGTTTCCAAAGTTCCCTGTGATTGTCCACCACATCCTGGGAAACATAAAAGAGAGGTATCAGATTATGACTTACTGGCAAGTGACAGCTATAGGACAAAGTAGCTGTTGTGGGTGAAAATAAATAACTCCTTTATGCTTTGAAGTACAGAACAATCATGAAGATGAAACATGAATGGGAGCAAAACTTACACATGTGATAAAATGCAAAACAGAAACACAGGTACAAAATTACAAACTTACAGAACAATATCAAAAGGTAAGGGCAAATGTCTCTGTTCCAGGTTGCAGTTCACTGCAGAGCATATAAATACCTGGATATAGATGTCATGAAGTCATATGTCAAGATACCACATCAGCCTTGAAGAAGGTATGTTTATTGTTTAGTGCTATGACCTGTGAGCTGTGACTGTCCTAAGCTCCTCAAAGCTCATCCTGAGGCTATGCTACCTCAAACATTGCCTAACACTTTCCCAAAAGAAAATGTGGTCTTCTGGAGTAAATAAAAGTGAGTAACTTCAAAAGCCCCCCTGCAAAAAACCACTGCTCATCATTTCAGCACCCATGCAGTGTGCAAACAGGATGTTAAATACAATAAATGTTACTGTGGTAAGCAACACAGCTTTCTTCCAACTTCCTCTTAGTTCACTGTCTTGCTTTATGAGAGCGATTCCAATGAAAAAGTGCCCCAGTTTAGGCTGCAATACCTAATAACAAATGGCTGGCATCAAAAGGAGAACCATGCACAGAAAACCTGATGCTGATTTACATTTTTCATATCAAGTACATTTTCAGTTTTGAGCAAGGTGTAAAAAGAGACAATTCTGGGATTCATGTTGATTTCTGCAAGGAAAGAGATTAGAAGAAAAGACCCAATGCAACTGCCAGTGCCACAATTATTGAGGTAGCATCCATTTAATTTTCATTTTTCTTGTATATTTTCATCAACAGCATAAACTGCCATGCAACCCAGCTGAATTTTGATACTGATAATGCCCTCCCTTTATTTGGCAAATGGCTTAAACATCAGCAATAAGCAAAGTTCTTTGCTTTATGCTGCTTCTGAGTTCTGCTAATACTAATAGCAATGAGAAAGTCAAAAGGCCTCTCAGAAATCAGATAAATCACAGAATTGAGAGAAACAATGATATTTAGACAAACACAATTGAATCGTTACTCAGCTAAAATGGTAGAAGCAAAGCAGGCGTCACACTTGTTTTTTGCAACCAAGGAGAGACATGCTACTAGGACGTAGGTTAGGTTGTGTGTTTTAGGTTGTAGGTTATAGGTAAGGTTAGGTCAGGTTGGGTTTGGTTTGATTAGAAAGCATCTCTGGACAGTGCCTCTTCTTGTTTCCAAAAAAAAAACAAGCATGAAGCCTGCTTTACAACAAATACTAAATCTGTGGCAAGCTGAAACACTGAAACATTGGTAAAAAACTTATATACTCACTGGCAGTCATTCATTATTTCCTCTTGACTTCGAACCTGCACTGGTGCCATTTCTTCGACATTTTCTTCAAAATTGCTGAAACACTTTGTTATTTTCTCATCAAAACTGTTCACAAGGTCCTCAAGGGAACCGGAAAATGTCTCATTGAAGTTCTCCGAAAATCCTTCCACTGCATTATCGTTCGGCACTTCCCTGGGTTTCAAGGGTTTCACATTGGAATTTTCTACATCTTGTGAGCTCTGAAAATCACTAAATTCACCAAAATCTTCGTCGTTTTCCGATTTAGCCAAAGGGGCCTCTGCACGGAGCTCAGCCATTTTTGCCGCAGCCTTCATTTGTTTACGCCCAGCCGTGTCCTCTGTGCAATGCGTCGGCGCTCGACAGATGTCGCTAGTGCAGCGCAGGGAAGGGCAGGGAGCTCGGCGACCGAGGTGCGTCGTGCGCAGGGTCCGGCGCCTGCGCTGCTCGCCGGCAGCCGTCACAGCTCGATAATCAATACCGGCCCTCCTGCATTTGCACTTTGCTGAGGGCCTTGGGCCGCCATGCAATCCAAATGAAACTGCTTGAGCTGCCTTTGCTCTGCACCTAGGGGAAGGAGGGTGAATTGCGCCACCTTAAGGAAAAACGCTAATTGCAAGAAAACCGCTGGAGATAGGTATAAGCATGCTTTGGTAACCATTTCAAAGAGGAGCTCATTGACTACGATTTAAGAGCCTCCCGATCAATTAAGAATGTTTCGTTTGCTTCTGACAGCTGCTTTTTCAGAAACATGCAAAAGGGCACATTTGCCAACAACTGCTGCAAATTGCGCCAGGGGGATGGCGCAATTAGAACCCAATTGCGCCCTATACTTTAACATGGCTAAGTGAATGAGACGGAATGCATACACCCCGGCAGTCTAATGTCATTGCGGCTTACTTACATGTATAATGTTATTCAGGCTAGATGAATAATAAATGTAGGTATAAATCGCGATGTTTTTTGCCCAGGTAGATAACTTTACATGTGTCCGTACGCTTGTAAAAGTGCAACGAAAACGTTTACTGTAACCGACTAGATATATGTGAACGTATGCGCCTATACAGTTAACTTTTCAATCGGTTCTTTCAAAATTAATAGTTTTTATCGTTTTGACAACTTAATGACATCAGTTTTTACTTTTTTATCATAGCTGTCACTTCTCACGCCTGAGTCCATGTTGAAAATGTCGTATTTTGTCAATTACACCACAAGTCGTGGCCTAAATGGCAGCTGCATTATAAGTTTGACGAGAGAAATAATTTGCGGACTAACGACAGCGGGCTGCTCCCTTGCCTGACATTAAACTCCTTCTTTATTGCAATCAGTTAATGATGCATTCATACTGTCGTGATACAATGGCTACACCATTATTCTATTTGCGCCCCCCTGGCGCAATTGCCATGGGCGCAATTAAAATTGAGGCACTTTTTAATAAAAGCATAGAAGTTATCATAAAGATGTTGCAGGAAGTTTACGGTTTCAGTGATATACAATGAAAAAGGGGTTTTTCTTTCTAAATATCACTCTGAAAATCACACAAATATCGTAAATTTTTATAGCCAACGGTTCAAAATACTGCAAAAAAGTTAAGAAAACGCCATAACATCTTTGATGGCGTAATGAGCCTTGCTGATTGGCTTCGTCGGAGTGTTTGGGCCATAAAAGGAACAATCCAGTGGTGAAAATAATGTTTTCGAACACAAAATTCTAAACATGCCATTGAATCCGTGGGAATGTTGGTGGGCGCAATTGGTTAGGAGGGCGCAATACACCCACTTTCCCCTATAGGTAGGTACCAGGGGCGGATCCAGCCATTTTCCAAGTGAGGGGCCAAAACCGGCCACTTTCCGAGCCCATTCAAAACTCCATACTGAGACTTAGGGTGCACTGATTACCCACCCACCCCGAACAAAACATGTCCGTGAAGTTATGTCCGTGAAGTTAGCGTCAGCAACAGCAACGAATACAGCGTCGGATTCAGAATCACTTGAAAAACTCCTATCAGCTCAATTGGGGGACGGGGAGCAAGAATATGACATTTATATGGCCCTAGCTCTTACCCCTTACCCCTTAATCGGCCCTTAAAGGAAGGGGCGCGTCAGAAGTGCCTCAAGGGTTCGTCTGATCGCCAAAATAAGGGTCGCAATCGATTCCTTGGGTCAATATCTAGCCGCAGCCTCGGGTTCCAGATGTGTGCAACTTACCCCTTACCCCTTAAACGAACCCTTGAGCCACTTTTGAAGCGCCCCTTCCTTTAAGGGCCAATTAAGGGGTAAGGGGTAAGATGCACACATCTGGAACCCGAGGCTGCGGCTAGATATTGACCCGAGGAATCGATTGCGACCCTTATTTTGGAGATCAGACGAACCCTTGAGGCTTTTTTGACGCGCCCTTTCCTTTAAGGGCCGATTAAGGGGTAAGGGGTAAGTTGCACACATCTGGAACCCGAGGCTGCGGCTAGATATTGACCCGAGGAATCGATTGCGACCCTTATTTTGGCGATCAGACGAACCCTTGAGGCACTTTTGACGCGCCCCTTCTTAAGGGCCGATTAAGGGGTAAGGGGTAGGGGAAGTTGGGGCAATGCCGGGGTTGGGGCAAAGCCGAAATTCGAGATATTTCGAAAACCGTACGACATGGATGACACCTGTCAGTGATGCTCTGAAGCTTAAGTGACTACCAATTATCGCATGTTTGTTACCAGTCGTCATTCGGAATACTTCGGCTGTGAGGGCGCCAAGAGCGTTTTCAAGGTACGTTTCCTTTGTACTACATGCGTCTTCGAAGCTGCATTTCCTACTCATTATGCTACCGTTTGTCTGGCCAATTCGGCCAAGTAATCTTCAGCACGTCTTTGCATAAGTGTGCTGCCTATTTGAAATTTATACAACACGTTGAAAAGTTATGGGCCTGCAAATGAAAGTATGGCTGGCTGGGGTAATGCCGAAAACGTGCATTTACGCGTGTTAAAGCATGCTACGTGAACTTTATCGAACTTTAACTTTACCGTAGAATAGCAACGCGTATTTTTAGTCACACAAATTACACTTTTAACCGACACAACGGCCTGTTACCATAAGGAATGATTTACCTGGCCTTTTCTTATTATATCACACAATTTTAACTTCCAGTGTGCACCAAGCGTCCTCAAGCTCTTAAAACGCGTGTCAGCTTTGACGAATTCTGGATAAAATTTGAGATAAAATAGCAAAACATCAATTTCGGCATTCCCGTAGATCATTTCTCCCATTTTCGGCTTTCCCCGCAGTCCGGGGCAACGCCGAAAAAGTCACTTCTTTGATATTTTTAGTTTGTGCGCTTAACGGTATGCGAATTCATCAAATGCGCCTGGTATGTTTGAAAGGCAAAAGACTGGCCTCTCGAATGACGCCAACAAGAATAGCTTATGTTGTCTACCTTGCGTGCTACGGGCGTCAGAAAAAAAGTATTCGGCGTTCCCCCAACTTCCCCTAAGTTGCACACATCTGGAACCCGAGGCTGCGGCTAGATATTGACCCGGGGAATCGATTGCGACCTTTATTTTGGCGATCAGGCGAACCCTTGAAGCACTTTTGACGCGCCCCTTCCTTTAAGGGCTGATTACGAGCGAGCGAGCGCAGCGAGCGAGCGAGTTCATACTCAGGGAAAATCCTGAGTATGAGCGGCCGGCCGTGGGGACGCTCTTCAAAAGCTAATATCTTAGGAACGGGACATCTGATTGACAAGCGGTCTTCTTTACTGAATGTCACTTGGACGTAAAAGTTCTGTGGTGTGATGGCCACCATGCGTTCTTGCCAACCACCGCACGTGGCGTGTGGTAAAGTTGGACATTTTTTCAGAACCCCCAAAATTGCAACCTCAATAACGGCACAACGGTTGGGCCGATTGAATTGAAACTCGGTACACAGTTAGGTCTCCATCAGATAATTCATCTGCATGTGTTAAAGTTAGGGTGCTACTGCACGTGCGCACGTCCAGGGGGCGTTTCCAGATCTCGAGAACGGCTGGGCCGATTGCGCTCAAATTTGGTACAGGGTTGGGGACCGGTTAATAGGGTGCCGTGCAAAAGTCAATTTGGACCCCGTGTGTACGTGCGCACGCGCAGAATGCCGCTTCCAGATCTCAGGAACGGCTGGGCCGATTGCGTTCAAATTTGGCACACCGCTACCCAGTAAACATGCCGACGTCGGCCCGACGTCGGCCGACGTCGGGGTGACGTCGGCAACTCGGCATCGGCATGCCGAAGTCGGCCCGACGTCGGTCCAACCTCGGCACGACGTCGGCTGGGTGTCGGATATGCCCGCATGTACCGACGTCCAGGCGAGGTCCAGCCGACGTCGGGCCGACGTCGGACCGAGATCAATTGCTGAGGTCCAGCCGACGTCGGGCCGACGTCGGACCGACATCGGCCGCTGTTTTGACCGTTAAAATAATGTAAAATGCATGTTTCATGTTTCACAAAGAGCTTCTGTATTCAAAATATCCTCAGGAAACTCAAATCTTCCTCCACGCCGCAACCCCCTGATCCGGACTGGACGGGAAACTTTATCCCATTTGGGATTGCCCGTAAGTCGAGCTCGCCCGTAGCCGGGTGCGGTGAGTGCTTGGGGGCTGCTCGGCCTATCCTTTGGTCAGGCTCAGCCCCGGCAACTCACCAGGGCCGGGCCCAGTTCATATAGAAAGGCCAGTCGGCAAGAGTCACTTTGCCAAAGTGCCACTAATCAAAGGGACACTTTGGGAAACGTTGGTGCAGGTGTGTAAGAGTGGCTATATGAATCCATTGTGGGGTCGCCCTTTCCAAGTGTCACGTAACAGCAATGGGACTCTATATGAACTGGACCCAGGGTGCTCGCCAAGAAGACCAATGTCTCCATCCTATCATCCTTCCGGCTCTGAAATGGTCTTGTCAGACCGAAAAGGCAAAACCCAACAAAACAAACTAAATTCGTTATCTGGCTGCGTGGTGAAGTGGTTAGCGCACTCAGTGGCGGATCCAAGGGGGGGGGGGTCACATGGGTCATGCCCCCCCTTGAGGCCCGGGGGCCCAAAGACCTGCCAGGGGCACCACCGGCCTATCAGGGGTATCACAGTCCTGACAGGGGCACCACAGGACCGCCAGGGGCACCACAGGCCTAGCAGGGACACCACGGGCCTGGTGCCCCTGGGCCCTGACAGGACTGTAACGCCCCTGACAAGCCTGAAGTGTCCCCGGCAGGCACGTGGTGCCCCTGACAGGCCTGAGGCGCCCCTGCAAGGCCGGTGGTGCCCCTGGCAGGCCTGTAGTGTCCATGGCTGGCCTGTGGTGCCCTTGCTAGGCCTCTGGTGCCCCTGACAGGCTTGTAATGCCCCTGGAAGGACTGTGGTGCCCCTGGGCCCTGACAAGCCTGAGGTGCCCGGTCATGACAGGCTCGTGGTGCTCCTGACAAGCCAATGGTGCCTTGCTAGGCCTGTGGTGCCCCTGACAGGCCCAAGGTGCCCTTGCGAGGCCGGTGGTGCCCCTGGCAGACCTCTGGTGCCCCTGACAGGTCTGTGGTGCCCCTGGCAGGTCTGTGGCGCCCCTGGCAGACCTGTGTTGACTGGTGCCCCTGCTAGGTCGCTGGTTTCCCTCACAGACCTGTGGTGCCCCTGGGCCTTGACAGGCCTGAGATGCCTGGCTATGACAGGCTCGTGGTGCCCCTGATAGACCAGTGGTGCCCTTGCTAGGCCTGTAGTGCCCCTGGCAGGCCTGTGGTGCCCTTGCTAAGCCTCTGGTGCCCCTGACAGGCTTGTGGTGCCCCTGGAAGGACTGTGGTGTCCCTGGGCCATGACAGGCCTGAGGTGCCCATGACAGGCTCGTGGTGCCCTTGCTAGGCCTGTGGTGCCCCTGGCAGGCCTCTGGTGCCCCTGCTACCCCTGCGCCCGGAGAGGACTATGGTGCCCCTGAAAGGCCTGAAGTGCCTCTCGACAGGCCCGTGGTGCCCCTGACAGGCCCAAGTTACCCCTGCGAGGTCGGTGGTGCTCCTGGCAGGCCTCTGGTGCCCCTGGCAGGTCTGTGGTACCCCTGGCAGGCCTTTGTTGACTGGTGCCCCTGCTAGGCCGCTGGTGCCCCTCACAGGCCTGCGGTGCCCCTGGAAGGACTGTGGTGCCCCTGCCCCTAGGGGTGCTCATGGGCCCAACAGGCCCGTTTTGCCCCTGACAGGCCTGTCGTGTATACTTGCTAGACCTGTGGTGCCCCTGCTTCCTGGCAGGCCTGTGGTGCCCCTGGCGGGCCTGTGGCGCCTCTACAAGGCCGTAGGTGCCCCTGACAGGTTTGTGGTGTCCCTGGAAGGACTTTGGTGCCCCTGACAAGCCTGAAGTGTCAAGGACAGACCCTTTAGACGCAAGGGTCAAGTTCGTCGGACTGACAACGATTCGCTTACCTGATAACGTTCCTGGTAAGTACTCACTACTCAGCGTCCACAACATATACATACACACATAGCACATTCATATATACTTGCTTACAATTGGTAAATGTGGTTGTGGCTAAGAGTTAAGATACTGACTAAAAATAAAAAGAAAAGAAAAGAAAACTGAAAATGGGGGCACCACCAAAATGAAGTGGACGAAATCCGTTGAGTTTTTAATTTTGGGTATAGGTAGGGGCACCACTTCGATTCATGACCCTCGCCTCCCCTTGGAGTTTTCCTGGATCCGCCCCTGAGCGCACTAACCTCGCATTCAAATGACACGGGGTTCGAATCCCATCCCCGGATGATGCTTTTGGCGTGTTGTCCCAGTAAACATGCCGACGTCGGCTACTGGGGGGCTCGAATCCCGCCGCCGGTTGATATTTTTGGCGCGTTGTCCCAATAAACATGCCGACGTCGGCCCCGTCGGTCCAACGACAAACGATCTCGTCAACCGCGGCAAACGACCTCGGCCCGACGTCGGCTCGACGTCGGCTGGACTTAGGCTGGACGTCGGAACATGCGGGCATATCCGACGTCCAGCCGATGTCGGGCCAAGGTTGAACCGACGTTGGGCCGACGTCGGGCCGAGCCTCGGCCCGACGTCGGGCCGACGTCGGCATGTTTACTGGGACAGCGCCGCGGAAAAGCGCATACGATAGCCCTATTAACGCCCTTTCTGAGTAATTCTCTCAGATTTGACCTAACGTCAACGGTTTTGCCTGCAGGGGGCAAAAACTGCAAAAAAAGCCGATTTTTTCGGAAAGTTTTTTTCTGCAATAACGTTTGACCCAAGCCTTGTACGAGCTTACTTTCACCGGCATCGTGTTCCTCTCGTCAAGACGCATCGAATGAACTATAACTTAACCTTGAAAGGTCAACTTGAAAATTTGACCTCAGGTCAAGGTCATGACCTGACCGGAAAGGGTCATGTTGCATATTAGTCGATCCGTATCGTCGAGCTGAACACATCTAAGGCGTTTTCATCGCTCTAGCATGCCTCTATCAAAAGTTATTTGCGAAAAACTGATAGATACCATTCGTGACCTAAGATGACCTCAGGGCATAAACAAGGGTCACGGACACCATTTTCATGTTCAGTGTGTCTAAACCACTTGTAATTCGGTGTTTGGGAGTGTTTATAATGTCTTTCTTCCAAAAGAGGCGCATTTCAATTTTCTCCCATTGACTTATAATGGGGAGGTCGCAAAATTGACCTGACCTTAGGTCATCGATATCAAAATTCTGAGATATACATTTTGTGCATACCTACTATTGCTCTTAGCAATCGCTGAAAGTTTCAAAGCGATCGATCACTCGGTGTAGCTATGACAGACACTGAAACTTTTTATGAGGTGAGGTCACTTCAAGTGACCTGGCGACCTGACCTTGAATGACCTTAGTCTGAAATTTTCAAAACATGTGTAGAATTGATGTATGATAAGGTGTACCAAAAACGGCGGCGCTCCGCGTTGACGTTTTTGAGATATTCGCGAAAAACCAGCTGTTCAACCCCCCCCCCCCCAGCAGGGCGCGGGTTAAGGAGGCATCCTCCGAATTCCGATTCCGGAAAACCTTGACCTAGGCACACCAAATTTGGCACACTGACACTACTGGACATGCGCTTTAAGGTGCTGTACAAATTGGCGTGCTGGGTTACACGATGGAAACCTTTTGATGTTGCACTCTGTGTCACATATGTGGGTAGGGCGGGTAGCGCTGGCAAGCTCAAAGACTTAGTCTCAATCGGAACAACTTCAGCCTCAAGGGGGGCGGGGCGCTAGTGGCTCTTGAGGGCGCTATTGATCTCGGATAGGGCGACTGTGATCTTGAGAAGAATGCGGGTGCCTTAGAGGGGCGCCAGTGGTTTCAGGGGGCCCCATCGATCTTGAATGGGGCCGATTGGGGCAGCTGTGAACTTCAGAGGGGCGCCGGGTGCTCTAGAGGGGCGCCATCAACCTTTAACCCGCGACCTGGTGGGGGGGCTATTTTTTGCCCCCCTCCAGACTTTTCGATATATCTCCAGAACCACTGCGCCGATCGTCACCAAACTTTCAGTACCCTCCCGGACATCAATTTTACACATTGTGACCAAAAATTTTTCCAAAGGCTATGATAGGTTGGCCGAAAATGACGTCAGAGTGACGTCATGTTCTGCCGTTTTCGACCCAAAAAAGGGTTTCGCGGGAAGAGCTGTCAGGCCTATAGCTTTGCAAATACAGAAAAATGATACAGACATAAAAGCTGTAGAATGGACAGGGCTACAAAACTGCTATCTCGGATTTTTGAAATTTTTGGATTTTGACCCCCAAAAATCTAAAAATAGATTTTTTGAATATAATAGCCAAAAAATCCAAAAAGTTTTTTGAATTTCGAAAAAAACGGAATATATGTGATAGTCCTTACCGCCTTCTATCTACATACCAAATTTGAGATCGATACCTCTTTTTTTGGCCAAGTTATAGCGAAAAAACTGTTCAAAATTGATGACGTCAAATTTTCAAACTCAATTTTCAGCAATTCTAGACCTCGTAGCGCAAAACAAAGACCACCATTAGACTCCCCGTGACGAGCTGCATCGAATCAATACCCATTTTATGCAAAAATATCAACTTTGAAATTTGACCTTTTTTGACCTGACCTTGACCTGACCTCCACCAGAAAGTGACCTAAACCGTACCTGATGGTCTTATAACCAACACCATTGAGTTGGAAATGAAAAACTGGCCATAAAACATGCATCGCATAACCTTAGTAAAGTTGGGTTCATGTGGTGACCCTTGGTGACCTTTGGTGACCTGACCTGTGACCTGACCTGGTATGACCAGTGACCTCTAACAGCAACATATCTACTAGGCAACTGACGCCCTATCGCTGATTCCCGACAAAATGCGTTTTCCTCGGTGTTATAGCGCATTCCCTAGAAGACCCGTGAACGGTGAAACATTTCATCTTTGACCTGACCTGCAGGGCATATTTTAAGGATTTTTCACTGCGTCCCAAAGGTGGCATAGGGCACATGCTTTGATCGGAAAGGGCACATTGCAAGCGAAATAGTATATAATGCAAGTGAGATAATGTACAGATACATTGTGTACTGTGCTGGTGGAGGGGCACTGCAAGCGGGATATTGGGAGCGGGCTGTGATTGCTTTTGGCCAGTCTCGAAATTCGCCCAGTCGTAGTGCGTTCTTTATCCGCATTCAAAGGGCGGACCGGCGATTCAAAATGACATTTACATTGTTGTTAGTCACTCGTTTTCCTGAACGGCGTTGGGCGTGTTTGACCTCCCTTGACGCACCAAATTGTACCTATGCTTAGAGAATAAATATGAATATGCACATGATTAAAATGTGATACATACGTCTCTTCATGCGTTTTTCACCCTTATCAATTGATTCAAAATAGAGGTTGACGTGTGAAACATGGCCAATTTGCATTGAAGATACTATGTGTTTGAAATAATTAGATGACGTAAGGTCAAACAGTACCCACCTAAGTTGTGACAAAAAATCATCGGATTTTAAAGCTACATAAAAAATCCATCATAGATTAATGCTTTGGATGAACGGATGCTTTGGATGCTTCGGATTTCGCTTCCTTACTGCCTATCATGTAATATAACCCAAACTTTTCCCAATGGAAGTTCCTTTGTTTAATTATTATGCCCAGAAATGTGTCGATTTTGTGCCATTTCAGGGCGCTTTGGGGGGGGGGGGAGCATGGCCCCGTGGCCCCCTCTACAGGGTGCGTCATAAGTTCTGGTACACTTTTTCTTTTAGTAATAAAAAGAGTTACAACAGGTTTACAGAGTTGAGTATTTCAGTAGAGGATCTTTATGAAGTTAAGTCAAAGCACGTGTGATATCATGAAAAAATATTAACTAGATGAGCCTTAATTAAACAAATGGTAACTGACCGCCCGACAGCTAAGTGCACACCATGCCGCCTTTCTCCCTAACAAAGAAAGTTCGCGGGGCCATCGTCTGCATGAAGATGGCGGATATCTCGGTAGCAAAGATATGTCGCACGCTTCGCTGCACGCGGAATCGTGTGTATCGGATGTGGACCCGGTACCAGGAGACCCAGAGTACCGGAGACCGATTCCGTTCCGGCTGCCCCCGGTCCGCCCACACGCCTCAGCTGAAAGCCGCGGTTCGCAGCCGGATTGTCCGCAACCCCGAGTGTCCCATGCGCCAAATGGCCCGGGACCTTAATGTGTCCGAGCGTTCCATGCGCAGACTCATTTCTAAGGATATCCGCGTGAAAAGCCTCCGCAAGAAGCACGTTCACTCCCTCAACGCTGCACAGCGCCACATACGGAAGGAAAGCGCTCTCAAGCTCCTCCGGACCGGGGGCGGCCGGAACGGAATCGGTCTCCGGTACTCTGGGTCTCCTGGTACCGGGTCCACGTCCGATATACAAGATTCCGCGTGCAGCGAAGCGCGCGACATATCTTTGCTACCGAGATATCCGCCATCTTCATGCAGACGATGGCCCCGCGAACTTCCTTTGTTGGGGAGAAAGGCGCCATGGTGTGCACTTAGCTGTCGGACGGTCAGTTATATTGGTGCCAATCGGAATTTCTTTTCTTGGAATTCCAATTTTTGTCCAATTCCAATTTGGAATTTGGACGGAATTCCTAACATTTTTTGGAAATTAATCGGAACACAAGGCCTTTAAAATTTAAAATTTTAAAACGGAGGCCTTTAAAACGCTTTTAAACACTTTTAAAATTTACGCAAAAAAATGCAAAAATCGTTAAAAATTGGAATAGCCCCCGCTTTGGACAAAATTGGAAATTTACTTGGCAATTTCTTGGAATTGGATCGGAATTGGAATTGAAATTTCATGAAATTGGCACCACTAGTCAGTTACCATTTGTTTCATTAAGGCTCAGCTAGTAAATATTTTTTCATGATATTACACGTGTTTTGACTTAACTTCATAGAGATCCTCTACTGAAATACTCATCTCTGTAAACCTGTTGTAACTCTTTTTATTAATAAAAGAAAAAGTGTACCAGAACTTATGACGCACCCTGTATATCCTCCTATGGCCAGACGGCCATGACGGCCCTGATCTGACCGTATGCCATCAAATGTCAAACTTCGCAATGATGCGATATTTTTTTCGGAAAACGTGCCGGTATCTCAAAAACTATGATAGCTAGGAGGGCGCAATCGATAGGAGAAAAGCAATCGATATATCTTGAACAGCTCTTTCGTCAATATTTCGTCAGGATTGAGTTCAGATCAACGGTTAAGGCTCCATAGCCAAAAACGGGTAAAATTACAATTTTTGTCAACATTGGTTTCATGAAAAGCTTTTGAACTAAAAAAAAGGTAGAGAATTTTCGTTTGCACGATCGTTCTTCTCTCATTTTTACCTCGAAATGTCAAGGTCAGAACTTGAGCTCACATTACGGTCATTTCGTGACCAAGATAGATCATGTCGCATATCAGTCGATGCGTTTCGATGAGGTACCTCAAAACAATGATACAATCCACTGTGCATGCAAAAGCCCTGTAGGGCCGGATTTTGGGCCAGGCTCCGGGCCTGCGGGCTCCAACTTGACATCTCTAAACAGGACTTTAGGGAAGGGCAAGACACAGAGTCTGAGCCCTAAGGACAGGGCAGGCACAGGCCATGAAGCTAAGCTAAGACAGATACTTGAGGGCTGGGTAGGATGCAGGGGCCGAGGGCAAGGCAAGGCGCGGGTCTGAGGCTATCATTACACAAGGCCGGAGAGTAGTGCAAGACACAGGGCCTTAGAACACCTGATGATCAACACACCTGATGGCAGGGCAACACGCAGGATCTTAGAGCAGGGCAAGAAATAGTACCTAAAGGTAGAGCAAGACATAAGACACAGGTATGACACAAGGCCCGAAACACCGCCCACGTCTTGTCATACCTTCGGGCCCCGAAGGTATGACAAGACGTGGGCAGTGTTTCACGGACGTCGGACGCTGCTATCAAACTCCGCGAGCTGACGTCATACTTGTGGTAGTGTTTGAGCAATGGGCCTGTTGATGTCTCCATGGAAACCCAATTTGACACGTGTAATAGCAGCGTGCTGCTATCAACGGTGAAACAGGGCCAGGGTATGGGGCCTGAGGGCAGGGCAAGGCTCAGGGCATGGAGGCAGAACAAAGCACGGGTTCTGAGGACAGGTAAGGGCACGGGGCATGAGGACGGGAAACGGCACGGGACCTGAGGGCGGGAGACACCACAGGGCCTGATGACAGGGCAGGGCACAGCGCCTGAGAGCGGGCATGGGACACGAGACCTTAGGGCAATGCAGAATACAGGGCTTGAGGGCAGAGTAGGACACAGGGTCTGATGGCATGGGACGGCACAAGGCCTGACGACAGGGCAGAGCACAGCAACTTAGGGCGAGGCCGGGCACGGGCCTGAGGGCGATACAAAGCATAAGGCTTAATGGCAGAATAGGGCACAGGGTCTAAGGGCAGGGCAATGCACATGAGGCCTGGAAGCAGAACATGACAGGACAGGGCCTGAGGCAGGGCAAGGCATTAGGCTCGAGGATGGGCGCGGGGCCGGGGCATGAGGACATGGGAAGGCACAAGGCCTGATGGCATGGCAGGGCACAGTACCTGAAGACAAGGCAGCGGCACGGGGTCTGATGGCAGGACGTATCACAAGGCTTGAGGGCAGAGAAGGGCAGGGGCCCCAAACTAGGGTAGGGCAGGGCACGGGGCCAAAAGACGGGAAGGCAGCGCATCAAATTTCCAGGCAGAATATATAAAGTATCGTGTTTGAGGGCAGGGCAGAGCGGGGCACAGGGCCTGAAGGAAGGCCAGGGCATGGTAAAAGACCTAAGGACAGGGCACTGGGCAGGGCACATATCCTAGGGGTATAGTAGGGAAGAACATAATAAGGTGTATGACCAAGGGTAGGGCAGGGCACAAGGACTGGAGAGGGCATGTATGTGCTTAGGTAAGTACATAGTGAATCAGGGCACAAAGCAATCGGAAAGCCAACATCTTTTACACAGTAAAAGACCGAGGCATGTTACTTATTTTTGCTCGCACTTTTCGGCTGAAACCGTGGCATTTCAGTGTGGGACGCAGTGGTCCAAATTTCGCGAGGGCTACGTCCCAAAGGCAGGGGGCTGCGTCCCAAAATGGGACGCAGTCAGTATGTTAAAATATGCCCTGCTGACCTGTGACGTCATCGGTGACCCCGAGGTCAATAAAATTTGGTTTCCCTCGACAAATTTGACAGGCCTTTCGAACGCCGTTTGAATTTTTCGGATCCGTCCAGTAGTTTCGGAGATACGAGGGGGGGGGGGCAAAAAATAGCCCCCCCCACCAGGTCGCGTTATAAACAGACCCCACCAGGGCGCGGGTTAAAGGGGCGACTGTTCCGTTCAGCTGGGTGCCAGCGGCTCTTCAGAGGCGCCATCGACCCTGGGGGCTCGGAATATTCTGGTTTCCGGAGGGGCGCCCTTCATAATTGGGGGCTCAGGTCCTAGTTGGGTGTCCTGGAGAACATTCGGGTGTCCAGGCACCCCCAAAGAGATACTGAGTTCGATCCCTGCCTTCAAACCACTCTTAGATTCATGTTCCCTCTGTAAAACGGCATCAGCCTAGTCGGCGCTAATTGGGACGCCATCTGGTCGGCTTGGCAGAAAGGGGGGGCCATGGGCCCCATGCCCCCCTGAATTCGCCACTGCCTGTGACCTATTTCTTGAGGCCATGTTTGGCTGGAATCGCAATTCGGCGAATGTCGGCTCGCATTAGCCGCGCGTTTGCAGTCTTTTCGTGGTATCAAGCGTTCAAACATGTGATGTGATGTTGGTCCCATGCATTAGGGTGTGTGTCAAGGTCACCTGAAGGTCAGGTCAGGTCATTGACCTTTGATGACCTCGGTTCACTTTTCGAGTTTAACGTGTTTCTAGGCTGGTTTTAGGAGCTGAATTCGAATTTGGCAACCATTTGAACATTTAAGGAGTAGTTTTGGTGCCTTCGTAACATGTTACGAAGCTGTCAGAGGCGGTTGACACCTACTACGAATACCTACCCGGCAGGACTCCCACTGGTTGACCTGACCTGACCTGACTCGACCTGGCCTAAATGCATGAAGACATCATCTGTGATCAAAACTAACATGATATTCGAGATCAGCACCCAGAAAAACCTCACAACAGGCACACTTTACGACCTTCTAACAGGTCCCGATTTTACCGACGTTTGGGTTATTGACCTGACCTGGAAGGTCAACCAATGACCTAGGACCTTAAAATTGAGTATCATCGGCTTCCCCTCGTGACGGGCAACACGCTCGTTCTTTCCGCGAAGCTCTAGCTCGATCAGGGGCCAAACGGCCAGGGGGAAGTTCAACGGACCCCCCCCCCCCTTATACGTTCGCGGCTGGAAAAGCACCTATACGGGCGAAGGTTAACCCGCGCCCCGTAGGAGGGGCCGAAACGGCCCCCCCCCCCTGTCCTTTTCGGTCGATATCTCCTAAACCGCTTCAGATATCGCCACCAAACTTTCAGGACCCCTCCGGGCATCAATTTTACACATTGTGACCTAAAATTTTTCCAGAGGCTATGATAGGTTGGCCACAAAGGACGTCAGAATGACGTCATGTTCTGTCATTTTCGACCGAATAAAGACCTTCGCGAGAAGACCTGTCAGGCCTACAGCTTTGAAGATACAGAAAAATGATCAGACATTAAAGGTGTAGAATTAACAGGGCTACAAAACTGCTATCTCGGATTTTTGAAATTTTTGAGTTTTGAACCCCAAAAAATCCAAAAAACATTTTTTGGATATATTAGCCAAAAAATCCAAAAAGTTTTTTGAGTTTCAAAAAAACCGGAATATATGTGATAGTACCTACCGTCTTCTATCTACATACCGAATTTCAGATCGATATCTCGTTTTTTGGCCAAGTTATAGCGAAAAAACTGTTCAAAATTGATGACGTCAAATTTTCAAACTCAATTTTTGGCAGTTCTAGACCTCGTAGAGCAAAACAAAGACCACCATTAGACTCCCCGTGACGAGTTGCATCGAATAGATACCCATTTTATGCAAAAATATCAACTTTGAAATTTGACCTTATTTGACCTGACCTTGACCTGACCTTCACCAAAACGTGACCTAGGCTGGCCCCAAAGGCTGCCTAACCCACATAATCGCATTTGTCATGTAAAATGGACCATAAAACATGTATCACACGACACTTTCATATTGTGACCCCGGTGACCTGACCTCGCTGTGACCTGACCTGGTATCAGTGACCTCAGATAGCAAAGTATGTGTTTGACGAACAATGTACCATCGATGGTTTTCAATAAATTACCAATTAACTCGATTTCACAACACATTTCTTGAAATGCCTGTGAACGGTGAAAATCTGACCTTTGACCTGACCTGTGACGTCATCGGTTTGACCTAGGTCAATGAAATTTGGTCACAAGGTAGTTCCCGGGTGGGGCTATCGAACGCCGTTTGAATTTTGAAAATCGGCCGGTAACTTTCCGAGATCTTAGGGGGGGGGGCCGAAACGCCCCCCCCCCCCTACGGGTGGTAGGGTCCGCCGGTAGCCCTACGGGGCGCGGGTTAACATGCGCACGTAGCCGCGCACGGCCGGTCCCCTCACTGGCTACGGCCTGCCACCAACCGCAACCATGCCTGTCAGGAGGCCCATAATCGTCAAGCGCCCGTCGCGCTTCGAACCCGGACTGTTATAACCGGGATTGCGTGCTCTCACCACGCGTAGTCCAACGCTCTACCAGCTGAGCTACGGGAACGGCGTTAAGTTTGAGTTTGAGTTATATGCTGATTTTTTTTTTGCAAAACTAAAAATATCGGCATGCTACCGGCAAGAAATGCCAAATACCACGAAAAACCTGCGGTAGTGAATAATTACCGGCATGCCGGTAATGCGGTAGGGAAATTTTGCAACTCTTGTCTTCCTATGAGACCCTTACTGACCAATAGGAGCATTCAGAAGACATAACGCCCCTTGCCACTAGAAGCATTTATTTTGCATGCTTGGCGGTTTTACATGTTACATATGTACTGCCAGTATTTAACCCTATTCCGGGTGGGCTCTGAAAGTTCGATTCTGGGCGAGGGGCCTTTTCGGCCCCCCTTCAGATCTAAAAAAAACTACACATCGGAGTGACAAACGGTAAACGGCGTTTGATAGGTCGTTTAAAGATCTGCAACTTTTACATAAAACATTTTCGGGTCAGGTCAATATTGAGGTCAGCAGAGGTCATCAACGATAAAATATTTTGGAATTAGTTACTTATATAACTTTTAAACTAAGAAACATAGAGACATAAAATTAATACATTTTTTGTTGCTCTCGTCGAGGCGATGCGAAATAAGTATGCGGTGACCTTCACAGGTCAACTTGAAATTTGACCTGAGGTCAAGGTCAGGTCATTCACCAATGAGGTTGTGGGCTATGGTCATGCTGCATACCAAACGACGCGCCTTGACCAGGCGAGCAGTTTGGTACCACTTACAAGTCTTTAGCACCATCATGTCGTGATTTATTGACAGAAAACGATTGATGACGTCACATGACCTCAGATGACCTTTCCCGGTGCCCCTGTCAATAAGCGGCATCGGAATCATCAGATAATCTTCCATAATACTGAAAAAATGGGGTGGTTTTGACTCGTTTACCTACACGAAGCAGGAGGCGTTTCAATATTTTCCCATAGGCTTGCAATGTAAAGGTCACGAGTCTGGCCTGACCTCAGGTCACAGATATAAAAATTCTGAGATATACAAATTGCACATACTGTTACCCTAACTTAAACCTGAAGAGAAGAAATTGATAAGTCAAAAACTCTAGCTCTGGCGTGATTGCAAACTTTTCTGAGATGGGGTCAACAAACCGCCTCTGGTGACCTGACCTGACCTGACCCGGCATTTTTTTTTTGTCAAAATGTGCGCAATGAATGTTTAGAAAAAGTCACCGAGTATGAGCTTTCAGTCTTGCGGCGTTTGGCAATGGCACAATAAAAACCTGAAGCGAAAAACGAAAAAAACTTATGACCCAAAAACCTGGGGGGGGGGGGGCCTTAAAGGCCCGCTTGGAATAGGGTTAAGCCAACACGGTATGTGGTTAGGGACTGTGTCAATGACTGATTGCATAGTGAATAGTGACGTGATTGCTGGATGTTTGATACAGGTTCGGTTTTACCGATAGGACGCGTAACAACAGCACATCTCACTTATCTGCACTCCGCTACAGGCCGGACAGAACCACTTGTGTAATGGTATATTTATAGAGCATTATCAGTGTGGTGTGGAGAATACCGTTATCTGTCCTGGTTTACGTAATTCAAGCTGTTTTTTTTTCAATGACGCTAACAGCTCCTATACTCTCCACGCAGGGGCGTCGCCACGGATTTTTGACTGGGGGGGGGGGACGAAATGGCTGACTAAAAACCCAAAAGTTAGCTACCGTACATTTTCAAGCCTATGCATTACTTTGTAACGCATACACATGTTTTTCCCGCGTGGAGGCGTTATTAGTCACAATAGCCGTTTTCAGGACGGCCATCTGGCACACATTTGGTGCAGATCAGGTGCAGATTTGGTCAAATCAGGTTCAGTGTGTCTCTTAGCAGCTATCAGCTAGGGTTGCACTAATTGCTTATATGCCTGCTTTGTCATATTTTCAGAGCGCAGCATCGATTAAAACGCCTGAGCATTTTCAGCATTTTCAACACGGCCAATTTATACTGCTTTGAGATTCGGTAAGCATACACATTCAGTAGAAATTACCACGAGTTTGCAGGCCAAGTGCCTTCAGATACATGGGGAAGTTGGGTAATGTTTCCACCCTCTACCTTTTCGAGAAATCGTTCGGTGAGTCGTTTTAGTCGATCGTCGCTTTGAATGTATTTGATTCCTTTGCAGGGCGGAGAACGACCACCGTCCATTAAGACGCGCCCTGATGTGGCGGGGGAGCTATTTTTGCCCCCCCCCCTCCCCTCCAGACTTCGATGTAGGCATCTCCAGAACCGCCGCGCCGATCGTCACCAAACTTTCAGTACCCTCCCGGGCATCAATTTTACACGTTGTGACCAAAATTTTCCAAAGGCTGTGTATGATAGGTTGGCCGCAAATGACGTCAGAAAGATGCATATTCTGCCATTTTCGACCAAAAAAAAAAGTTTCGCGAGAAGAGCTGTCAGGCCTATACTTTATAGATAAAGAAAAACGTTAACGACATAAAATAATTACCAGGGCCAGAATTACCAGGGTGTAGAATTACAAGGGCTACAAAACGGCTATCTATATATTTTGATTTTTTAATTTTGAACCAGAGAAATCAAAAAACTATTTTTTTGAACACAATTGCCAAAAAATCCAAAAAAGTTTTTCGATTAAAAAAACCGAAATGAATCACTCCATAATTTTAACGGGAAATGTTAGCGAGAGTCTAAAACCCGACACAGTCATTTGTGTTTACCTTTCGGTCAGCATTAAGCCCCAGCAATCGATACCGTCGCGAGACTCACAAGTCACAAGCGAACCGTTTTACTTACTGTTGCATTGCATATATAACCGGCCACCAGCATTCATCCAGACAGGAATGTCACTAAGCGATGCAGGAATTGGGCGGCAGTGTCAAAGGTAGAGGTTACAGGATGTAGATATTGCGCTTAAGTTTTCAGTGACTAGTGAAAGTAGTGACTAGGGGGCTAATCATGGGTGTCGATTTGTATACCTTTGGGGGTGCTGCAGCACCCCCAATGCTCAAATGAGCACCCCCAATGGTTTTCCGGGCACCCCCAATGATTTTGTCCCTCAATAACTCCCACTAACTCTGCTTGAGGAAAATAATTGTTCTGCAGTCTTTCACTACAAAAGATAAAACAATTACGCAATTTACAAGGCATGAAATAAAGATGTAAAGAAAAGAAAAGTTAGTTTTTAGAAGAAGGGCGAAAAAAGACGTTAAATTGCAAAGACACTTGAGTGGGTCCGTCGAACACGGGTGTCGGACTCTTAGAGCTGCTGGTGCGTACCCTTTACAAGCCGGCAGGGGGCTCCAGAGACCGGCGACGGGCACTCAGAGGCCGGCAAAGGGCCATCAGAGGCCGGTGGTACCTTCAGAAACCCTGTGGGGTCGTCTTTAGAGACCGGAACGGACTCAGACGCCGATGGGGCCCTCAGAGTCGCTGGTGTGGGGCCTTCAAATGTCACCAGTGGCAGGGTGGCCGTCACATGCGCACTAGTGGGGCCTTCAGAAGCTACGATGCTGGGCCCTCAGAGCCGCCGATATAGGGCCTTAAGAGGCACTAGTGTGGGGCCCTCAGATGTGGCAATGTGGGGCCCTCGGACTGGAGGCGCCGGTGTGGGGGCTTCGCAGTCGCCGGTGACGGCCCTCACAGGCGCCGTTGTGGGGGCTCTCAGAGACACTGGTTTAGGGCCATCACAGGCGCGCGTGGGGCCCTCAGAACTGCTGTTACGGAACGGACCCTTCATAGGCCGACAAAAAGATATCAAGAGCCAAGAGGTCACCGGTGCCTTCAGGAGCCTTGTGGGGTTCTCAGAGACTGGCATGGTGCGCTCAGACGCCGCTGGGACCCTCCGAGTCACCTGTGTGAGCCGTCAGGGTCGCTGGTAACTGACAATGGCCCTCAGAACCGCCCATGTAGGGTTTTGAAAGGCTGGCCCCCTATAGGCCGGTTAAGACCCCCAGAGGCCGGCAAGTGGCCCTCAGAGGCTGGCTTGGGGCCCTTATGGAGATCTTAATGTTGGTACTTGTGGGCCCATGAGGTGTTCTTACGAGCCCTGTGGGGCCCTTCTGAGTCTAAATATAGCCAACGTGGACCCTCAGCGGCCAATTGGCGCCGCAGGGCCCCTCAGGCCCGAATAACCCGATGGGCCCCTGAACCTGATGGGGGGGGGGGGCGGGAATCCCGTGATTATCAGTAGGGGAAGTTGGGGGAACGCCGAATACTTTTTTCTGACGCCCGTAGCACGCAAGGTAGACAACATAAGCTATTCTTGTTGGCGTCATTCGAGAGGCCAGTCTTTTGCCTTTCAAACATACCAGGCGCATTTGATGAATTCGCATACCGTTAAGCGCACAAACTAAAAATATCAAAGAAGTGACTTTTTCGGCGTTGCCCCGGACTGCGGGGGAAGCCGAAAATGGGAGAAATGATCTACGGGGAATGCCGACATTGATGTTTTGCCACTTTATCTCAAACTTTATCCAGAATTTATCAAAGCTGACACGCGTTTTAAGAGCTTGAGGACGCTTGGTGCACACTGGAAGTTATAATTGTGTGATATAATAAGAAAATGCCAGGTAAATAATTCCTTATATGTAGGTAACAGGCCGTTGTGTCGGTTGAAAGTGTAATTTGTGTGACTAAAAATTCGCGTTGCTATTCTACAGCAGTAAAATCCACGTAGCGTGCTTTAACGTGCGTAATTGCACGTTTTCGGCATTACCCCAGCCAGCCATACTTTCATTTGCAGGCCCATAACTTTTCAACGTTCCGTATAAATTTCAAATAGGCAGCACACTTATGCAAAGACATGCTGAAGATTACTTGACCGAATTGGCCAGACAAACGGTAGCATAATGAGTAAGAAATGCAGCTTCAAAGGCGCATGTAGTACAAGGAACGCGTACCTTGAAAACGCTCTTGGCGCCCTCACAGCCGAAGTATTCCGAATGACGACTCGTAACAAACATGCGATAGTTGTAGTCACTTAAGCTTCAGAGCATCACTGACAGGTGGCATCCATGTCTTACGGTTTTCGAAATATCTCGAATTTCGGCTTTGCCCCAACTCCGGCATTGCCCCAACTTCTCCTACCTTATGGGGATACCCAACCATGCTTTGCACGGTTGTGCCCCATGGCAAAGCTGCAATCTTTCACCCGGTGCAGGGGTTGAGCACCCCCAACCATTTTGAAAAATCGACACCCCTGGGGCTAATTAACCCCCATGGTAAGGCCCTGGTTTAGGTCTAGTTTCTGCTAGGCTGGTGACCATCCCCACCTGGTAAAAACTGACACTTAGGGGTTACCACGGGTCGCGCTCTCAGTATATATGGTAATACGAGTACATAGGGACAATACCGACCAACCGAGCGGCGTTACCCCACGCGATACCCTGACAACATCGAGCGTCACTACATGTAAGCACTATAATGGAAACGCCGCGTTAATAGCCTCGCTTGTCTGGATAAATGGCTGTGAGTATGTAAGCATGATATTATATTTGGACCTCTTTAATGACAATAAAACTAAATATAGTGAGTAAAGAAAGTGACAAGGAAGTCATTTGCCAGCAAAACTGTGCAAAATCACGGGAAATGATATGCAAAATTACCAAGTCACCAATTAACCCGGCGGCCGCTGGGCCTCCGCGCCACCCGCCGGCCGCTGGGGGGGGGCATAAAGTTGTCCCCCCTTTACTTCTGCGACGATATCGTCGCAACGCGAAGAGATAGAGAAGCGAAACTTTGCATACATCTTCCTGAACACCTAGCCGAGGTTGTGTCCAAATTTGGTGTCGATCCCATTTGAAATGACGTCACAGTGACGTCATAAGTGAAATTATAGATTTGCGACTCTCATATTCCTCACGATACATCACATATATGGAACCGAATATAAAGGGCCGATTATTGGTCAGAAACTAGATGGAAGTGTAGTAAGATGTTTTAGGATGACAGCAGGTGCTGTCTAGTTCATTTACAGTCGAGTTTCATGCTCAGCGTCATCAGAAACGGTCCATATCGGAAAACGACAAAACTTTATGACGTCACTGTGACGTCATCCTAGGTGCTACAACCACCAAACTTTCCTCAAACATTGCCTAGGTATTCATTTGAAGCTATGCCAAGTTTCACGTTCGTAGCTCATCAGGTTTCGGAGATATTTCACAAAACGTAAAGGGGGGGCAACTTTATGCCCCCCCCAGCGGCTCGTGGGTTAATGACACAGTAATCCGATCATCAAGGATGTTTGGTTTACGAAATGATAGGGTGGGCGGTATTACCCAATGGGCGGCGTTCCCCCGTCTTCCCCTACTTGTGAATATGGACCGAGACTTTTGAATGCAATGATCCACAAGGAAAGAGTCCCCGCTAAGCGGAGCTTACTGCGTTGGCTCTGCCCTCTACAGGCAGTTCCTGATCCAGTGGCGCAGCCAGAATTTCGTTTCGGGGGGGGGGTCATCGCCTCCAAAGCGGGCCCCCTAGTGTGCGGGCTCCCCACTCATTTTTCACAATCTCTCCATATTTCATACACATTCTGCTGAGCGGGCCCCCTTTACCTGCACGATAACCCTGAGCGAGTATGAATCAGAAAATTTGGATAGAACAATAGCTCGGTAATCACCCGGTGTTCAATTTTTACGCAAATTGACCACAACAGAAATATGTTACTATGACGTATGAATTCGTATCTTTCGAGGCCGAAAAGTGCCCCTTCCGCAATATGCATAGCATATATGCAATCGGAACTGTTGCCTGATTCTGTCGGACAAGATTTAAGTAGGCTCATATGCCTGTATTGGCTGCTGTAGGTAGTATGTAGATTATGCCATTATTATTCTTCATTACGTGAATTCGCTCACAAAAAAATTAACCCTCGCCGGCACAGGGGGAGGGGTTGATGCACCCCCTAAGGTTTTTTTCGCGAATAACTCGCGTAAAAAGCGGCTGATCGCGACGTAACTTTCAGCACCCTCGCGTTGATCAATTGTACACCTACCTACCCTAGATAGTTCATGACCCTGACCCAAATGACCTTTGACCTACTTTCCGAGACTATGTTTGGCCAGAATCGCGGTTCGGCGTATGCCGGTTCGCATTAGCCGCGCTTTTGCAGTCCTTTTGTTCCAGATATTATTCCTTTCTTCAGTCTATTCAATATTCAAAATCACAATATACCACTTCCTGTATTCCATTTTTTCATGTCACTCCCAAGTCCCCCCTCGAACCCAGATTTTATCCAAAAACAATCACAATATTTGCGGGAGACATTGCACTGCTCGGCACCTCCATGTTGAGGTCATTTTATAATTGCTAGCAGAACACCGCAAATACACAACATACTCCCCGGGGTGGAAGTCAAGACAATAGTAACACATAATAGTACACAATGACGAGAGCATAGGAGCACGAGCACCCATGCCCCTTCCTGGTGGATTGACTTTCACCATTTGCGCTCACTCAGACCTCTGGAGACGTCTGGCTGGCTGATGCGGCCTCCAAGAGATACAGCTTCTGTATGGGCCGCCTTACGATACCACGCCCAGTGCGCACCGAGGCAGCACGGGATCGTCCATCCCGTCCAGGATGCACGGCACAGATCACGCCAGTTGTCCAGGTCAGGCGATTGGGAGAGGTCTCGCCTTCGATCAGCACGAGATCGCCTGATGTGGGTGCTAGCTCCACTTCAGGTCGGTGCTGATCTCTGAGGTGCCTCAGATATTCACGCTGCCAGCGATTCCACAGGGATTCCATGACTCGGCTCTGGTAACGGCGGCGGCGTGTCAGGCGCTGGGCTTCGCTCTCCCGGACGGGACTCGGACCAGATTCCAGAGAGCAGTGAAGGAAGTCTGACGGTCTCAGCGGTCGCAGGTCATCCGGGTCATCACTGACTTGAGTGAGAGGACGTTCATTGATGGCCCCCTCCACGGAACAGAGCACTGTCTCTAGCTCCTCCCATGAGAGAAGTGCTGCACCAAGTGTGCGGCGCAGCGCGTGCTTCGTAAGTTTCACCATCGACTCCCAGAAGCCGCCCCACCATGGAGCCCGCTCCACGATGAAGCTCCAAGAAACTCCCTCCGTGGCCAGGACGGCAGAGGCGGCCTTGAAGTAGGTGGCGTTGTCGCTGATAATGCTGGTCGGACTGAGTCTGCGAGCGGCAAAACGACGGTAGGCGCGGAGGAAGTCTTCCGTCCGCAGGGAACCCACCAGCTCCAGATGCAGGGCGCGCGTGACGGCACAGGTGAAAACCGCTATGTAGACCTTCTCGGGCTCGGATCCAAACGGCCGCTTCACATATAGCGGCCCAGCGTAGTCGATGCCAGTGCAGCTGAAGGGTCGAGCGGCTGTCACCCGGCTCCGAGGCAGAGGAGCCGGTCTCATGGCGAACGGTTGGGCTCGGAACAAGTGGCATTTGCGGCACTGGTTCAGGGAGGCGCGCACGGTTTGCCGCCCCCGGGTGATCCAATAGCGATCTCTGATGGCATCCACAACTTGCTGAACTCCAGCGTGACAGAGTTCTTCGTGGATCTTCATAGCCAGGAGATAAACCAGCCGGTGACCAGGCGGGAGAATCACCGGTCGTATCTCCTCTTCTGAGAGACTGGAATACTGAAGTCGTCCATCCTTTCTCAGTATGCCCTCTTCTAGCACGGGGTTGAGAGCCTTCAAGCTCGACTGACGCGGCAGGTCAAGACCCGCTTGGAGGGCATCCAGGTCTTGGCCGTACTCGGTTCGTTGGGCGTCCATGACCCACAGACGCTCAGCGGTGCTGATTTCACTTGTCGACAAAGGACCGCTGAGGCTTGTCGCCAAGCTGCGGCCTCGAGCCCATCTTAGCACCCAGGCGGTGATCCTTATCAGCTTCCTCCAGCTGCTGTAGCGGTTGATGTCCATCACTTGTCCGATCCCAGTGGATCTGGCGCGAGTTCCTACCGTTGTGAGCGCCATCTTCTTTGCTTCCACTGTACATTCGGCTGGCTCGTTGCTTGTCGGAGTCTGCGGAGGCCAGACTGAATTGTCGCCTTCCAGCCACTCTGGGCCATGCAGCCAGAGGCTGCTCCTCAGCTGCGCCGCCGGTACTCCTTTGGATGGCAGATCAGCAGGATTCTGATTGCCCGGGACATGCTTTCACAAGGTCGGCGGGCAGAGGCTCTGGATCTCGTTGATTCTGTTTCGCACGTATACTCCCCACCGCTGGGAATTGCTTCTAATCCAGTGAAGCGCTACCATCGAGTCAGTCCAGCAGCCGCTGATTTCGGTGGTGATGTCTAGTTGACTTTGCACGTAGGTGACTAACCGGGCACCGATCACGGCCGCTGTCAGCTCGAGACGAGGCACTGACATGGCTTGGCGTGGGGCGAGACGGGCCTTAGCCATCACCAGAGTGGGCGCGCGTGAGTTGTCTTCCGGTTTGACGTACACAGCTGCTGCCATGGCCTCCATACTGGCGTCGCAGAACATGTGTAGCTGATAGCCGCAGTCCCCGCCGGTCGCGTAGGGACGTGGGATGCTGAAACCGTCGATCTGCTCCAGCTCCAGAAGCCACTTTCTCCAGTCCTTGCGCACGTCACTGGCTACCGTCTGATCCCAGGAATGGCCAGCGATCCATAATCTCTTCAGCAGAAGCTTCGCTCGAACCAGAAAGGGAACAAGAAGGCCAAGCGGGTCGTAAAAGCGCGCTGAGACGCTTAGAATGTTCCGCTTCGTTTCCGGTGCTTCTCGACCGAGCTGCGTCAGAAAGGCAGTTTTGAACACCAGCTGATCGTCCCCTGGGATCCAGCAGATGCCCAGCACTTTACGCTCAGCTGTTGCCTCCTCGCCAAGAGGCTTGTGTGCCTCCTTGTCCGTCTCAAAGCTGTAGGTCCAGTGTCTCATATTCATCTTGGCATCATTGAAGATCTCTTGGGTCCGCTGTGACAGCTCTTCAGCCTCTTCCTGTGTATTCACGCTGGTGATTAAATCATCACAGTATAGGTCGCGCCGCAGGCGAGCGACCAGCTGTCCGTCTGCCTCCTCATACTGCTGCAGATGTTGACGTACGCTTGCCTGAAGCAGGAATGGCGAAGCGGTCACTCCGAACACCACACGCGTCATGCGGTAGGTGGTGGGGCGGAGATCGGAGGCATCCTTCCTCCACAGGAACCTCGTGACATCCCGGTCATCAGGATGTAGAGCCAGCTGAAGGAATGCCTTCTCAATATCAGCGGTGACTCCGATCCTTCTCGTTCGAAATCGGAGCAGCACTCCGGTAAGGTCAGCAATCATGTTTGGACCAGAGAGGACGTGATCGTTCAGCGAGTTGGGATGGCCAGCGGCAGCGTCAAAGACAATCCTGATCTTGTCTCCCTTGAAGACTGCATGGTGCGGGAGTAGATGCACCTTCCCAGTGGGGATCTGGGGTGCCTCTTCAGCGTGACCTTGATCGATGTAGTCTTGGATTGCATTGTCATATTGCCTCAGTTTTCCAGTCTTCCTCAGGCTCCGCTCGCACGCCTCCAGGCGAGAGAGCGCCATGGCTTCGTTTGAGGGGAGGTCCCCGGTGTCATGTTTCCATGGCCAACGGTTCTGATAGCGCCCGTCAGGAAGGCGAGTGCAGGTTTCATTGAACTGCTGCAGGGCAGCGGCTTCCTGCGTTTTCTTCACGCTGCCATCTCCTACACCATCACTGCTGATCCCGATGCCTTCCAGCGTCCACAAGTCATCCAGCGTCGCCTTCACCGACTCCGTCTCCGTGTGCACGAAGTTGGCCATCATCTCTTGTGGGGCTGGAGTGGCGCAGCCTGACCGCCCGCATACGATCCAGCCAAACCGCGAGCTGATCGCCATTGGCCCGGACTGACCGACGCGCATGTCACCGTCAAAAACGTCCTGCAGGACGTCCTGGCCGAGGAGAATCTCAATTTCACCACCACTGGCCAGCGCAGCACCTGGTTCCTCCGCCAGCTTCAGACCTCTCAGGTGTTCATGAAGCTGTATTTCTTCTATGCCGATGACAGGCGGAGGGCCACATATATTGGGAATCTTGTAGGCCTCGACACGTAGCAGTGACCCATCCTGTGTGGTCAGTCCCACTTCCACCTTCTCACTCAGCTGATGCGACGCCTTTCCTCCTCCGAATGTGCTCACCTGGAGCGGTTGTCTTGTCTGAATCCGACAGCCCAGCATGTGTGCTGTGTCAGATCTGATGAAGGTGGCGTTGCTGCCTGAGTCACACATGACTCGCACGCGGCACGTGCTCTTCAGTCCAGATGCCTCCACTTTGGCCGTCTGCATGAGCACGACACGGTCAGGTTCGGTGGCTGTGCGACTGGCCGCCGTCACCGTGGCTGATTGAGCGGGTGACGTGCCGCTGCTCGACTGGCTGCCCCTCGCTGCTGCTGGCACAGACGACCGGTCGCATAGCAGGGGATTGTGCTTGCCATTACAGATCGAGCAGCGCGCCAGGCCCTGGCGGCAGTCAACTGCTCGGTGAGAGGCCGGCTTCAGGCACCAGAAGCACCCCGCTCGGCGCATCAAGCGCTCTCGTCGCTCAGCCGGCGTGAGGTCCCGCGTCTTCCTACACTCTTCCGATGGATGAGGGTACATACCCACAAAAGACGCAACCATCTTGGACCGCCGTCGGTAGCGCAGTTGCTGAACCGTAAGCCTGTGGAGAGGGCGAGGAGGATGAATCACCACTGGCGTTGGCGCGTCTGGGCCAGTTGTAAAGCGAGCGGCCGTGAGCTTCTAAGAATTTTGAAGCCTGCTCACCCAAATCTTTCAGGTCATAGTCAACGCGCTCGCGTAGATGCGTCTGCAGTTGTTTCGGACATGCTTCCATAAACTGTTCATACACAACTAGGTCTTCTAAATCCTCGCCAGCCAAGCTCACCCAACGGCGCAGGTAGCCCGTCAGCCGCTCCAGATATTGAGGTGGGCTCTCATCCGGCTCGGGTCCGCTCTCTCGGAGCTTACGGCGGTAGCCCTCCGCCGTCAAACCGTAGCGCTGTAGCAGGGCTTCCTTTACTTGCTGGTAGTCATTTGCATCACGCTCGCTTAGCCGAGAATACACGTTGAGAGCCCTCCCGGTCAGAAGAGCACTCAAGTTAGTGGCCCATTCCTCTCTGGCCCACCCGCACCGAGCTGCTGTCCTCTCGAACCGCGCCAGGTAGGCGTCCAAATCGTCCTTGCCATCCACGAACGCAGGTAACTTGGGCTTCTTGGCCGACGCCGCCTGTTGTTCTGTTGAACTCGCTCTCTCCGCTCGGATGCGCTCCAGCTCTAGCTCATGCTGTCTCTCTTTTTCTCTCTCTTCTCTGGCCGTAACTTCAAATTGTCTCTCTTTTTCTCTCTCTTGTCTCTCTTTTTCTCTCTCTCTTCTCTGGCTGCGATTCTCTCCGCTCTTTCGTCCGCCTTCTCCTTCTGTTCAGTGGCATACGCCAAGGCTTCTGATCCACTCAATCCACACCTTTCTGCCAATTGTATATACTCCTCCATCGTGTCCTGTCACGGTCACCAAATCTTCCAGATATTATTCCTTTCTTCAGTCTATTCAATATTCAAAATCACAATATATCACTTCCTGTATTCCATTTTTTCATGTCACTCCCAAGTCCCCCCTCGAACCCAGATTTTATCCAAAAACAATCACAATATTTGCGGGAGACATTGCACTGCTCGGCACCTCCATGTTGAGGTCATTTTATAATTGCTAGCAGAACACCGCAAATACACAACACCTTTCGTGGTTTCAAGCGTTCAAACATGTGATTTGATGTTGCTCCCATGCATAAGGGTGATGTCAATGTCACCTGAAGGTCAGGTCAGGTCAGGTCATTGACTTATGATGACCTCGGTACACTTTTTCAAGCAATGCATGTTTCTAGGCTAGTTTTTTCAGCTGAATTCGATTTTAGCAACCATTTGAACATTTAAGAAGTAGTTTTGGTGCCTTCGTAACATGTTACGCAGCTGTCAGAGTGTCAGAGGCGGTTGACACGTAGGTACTACGAATACCCGGCAGGACCCCTACTGGTTGATATGACCTGACCTGACCCGACCTGGCCTAAATGCATAAAGACATCATCTGTCATCAAAACTAACATAATACATGTTCGTGATCAGCCCCCCGACAAAAACCCTATAGCAGCCACATTTTACGACGTTCTAACAGGTCCCGATTTTCCCGACATTTGGGTCATTGACCTGACCTGGAAGGTCAACCAATGACCTAGGACCTTGGAATTGGGTATTATCGGCTGCCTCTCGTCACGGGCAACACGCTCGTTTTTTTCCGCGAAGCTCTAGCTCGATCATGGGCCAAACGCGAGGAAGGGGGTCGTACCCTCCCTCCCTTGTGCCGTCGAAGGACGCAAAATGGCCTGAGCCGGTGAGGGTTAGCGCGCTCACATGGGTCATGTATTGCCTTGGGCCAGGTTTGTTGTGGTGTGGGGATGTGGTGACGTGGATTCTGTCTGTCACCGTGGTCCCGGCATTGTGTTACTTATCCCGGGGTAGGTACAGGCCAAACCGTTGCACCTACATAGTGCGCTGAACTTTGCGAAACTTATAGACCAGTATAGCGCCTTTTGGGGCGACTAACGGAGCGAGCGAGAGGGTGAGCCTTGCACGTGCGAAATTTCGAGGGGGTACCTCCAGCTGACTTGTGCACGGCACCCTACTAACCGGTCTCTAGCGATGTGCCAAATTTGAGCACAATCGGCCCCGCCGTTCTCGAGATCTGGAAGCGGCACCCTGCACGTGCGCACGTGCAAAATGGGTCCCAACTGACTTTTGCACGGCAGCCTACTAAACGGTCCCTAACCATGTACCAAATTTGAGCGCCATCGGTCCAGCCGTTCTCGAGATCTGGAAACGACCCCTGCACGTGCGCACGTGCAGCAGCACCCCAACTCTGGCACATGGATATGCAGTGCCTAGTGGGTGCCTACCTACATGCCAACTTTCAGCGCAATCGGCCAAGCAGTTACCGAGATATTGCAACAATTACAAAAGTGACACCTCTTCGTTTTGCACGTGGCACGTGCATAAGGGGTCACCCACATGCATCGGGAATAGTCCAATACTTGGTAGAAGGAATGAAGCTACCCCACAAAAATTACCGGATGTAAATCGGTCAAGTGGTTGCTGAGATATAAGCCTCGCAAAAACGTGACCACGGCCGGCCGGCCGCTCATACTCAGAAATTTCCGTTATTCTACGTAAGACTCCGCTCGCTTCGCTCGCTCCGTAAACAGGGATGGGGATTGGGGAACGTGCCTGTGAGGAATCTCAGCTCGATCGGGCCGGTGGTGAGCTCATGGCGCGTGCTCAAAAAGTGCAAATTCGCGTCATAGACTTTACATGTATAAATCGGCTTGCAAAATTGGGCGAAAATGGCTAAATTTGCCCGACACGGGTTCGGTCCCCGTGCAGTATCTCGGTAACCGTGGGTCCGATCGGCATGGGGAACACAGTATCGTATATGAGGATCGAACGGGTTATCGAATGGTGAGCGGTGCAGGGATGACACGCGCCACGTGCACCCGTGAGGGCACTTATGCTTGAAAAATTGACGTTTGAGACGGATTTTGGACTTAATGCTATTTTCGGGTGACTGTCAGACGGAGCGGGTTCAAACAACGCCTGTTGGCAAGAGAAATGTACCGCCTCTCTAGGAAAATTTGTGAAAAGATAATTGATCAAAAACAATGTGGAACAAATCGCTGGAGAAAATGGTATTTGTTCATGACTTACTTAATTACACGGCTTTTGCTGCATAACCTGATACGTTTGACAATTAAAAATGGCATCGTTGGAAAGAGCATTCAATTTTGTCCAAGATCCAATCATCGCTTTTGCAAGATGAGCAACAGTATTCTTAAAAATATAAATTTTGCAAACCTCTACATGGCAATTCATCTATGGTTCTCATTTTTCAATGACCTACGTCAACCTATGCTATAAAATACACTTGGCAAGTTCTATAGTAGACGTATGGTTATCAGACACGAGCACCTCGATGCGATGGATGTTTTTTCCCAAACCAAAATGCTCAGCCGTCAAAAGACAACCGACCGAAATGTATAAATGACCCACGGACACAAGACCAACCAAACGCCCACCGATCGAAAATATCCCTTATTCGCGTTGCGGAGCAAGCGGGTCACCCTAGCGGGCCCCATCCACCCGGGGGGCCCGGGCCCCATCCACAGGGGGCTGGTCCCCGTCCACACGAGGGCCCGGGCTCCGTCCACCCGGGACTCCGGGCCCCGTCCACCCGGGGCTCCGGGGCCCGTCCATCAGAGGGCCCGGGCCCCGTTCACCCGAGGGCCCGGGCCCCGTCCACCCGAGGACCCGGGCTCCGTCCACCCGGGGCTCCGTGGCCGTCCACCAGGGGCCCGGGTCCCGTTCTCCCGGGGGCCCGGGTCCAATCCACCCGGGGGTCCGGGCCCCGTCCACCCGGGCCCCGACCCTATCCACCCGGGGCCCGGGCCCCGTCCACCCGGGGCTCCGGGGCCCGTCCACCAGGGGCCGGGCCCCGTTCTCCCGGGAGCCCGGGTCCAATCCACCCGGGGCCCGGGCCCCGTCCACCCGGGGCCGGACCCCATCCACTCGGGGCCCGGGCCCCGTTCTCCCGGGGACACGGCCCCATCCACCCGGGGGCCCGGGCCTCATTCACCCGAGGGCCCGGGCCCTATCCCCACGGGGGCCCGGGTCACGTCCACCTGGGCTCCGAGACCGGGCCCCGTTCTCCCGGGGGCCCGGGCCCCATCCACCCGGGGGCCCCGGGCCCCATCCACCCAGGGGGCCCGGACCTATCCAACGGGGGGCCCGGGGCCCATCCACCGGGGCCCGGGCCCTATCCACCCGGGGGCCCGGACCCCATCCAAGGGGGTCCGGGCCCCATCCACCCAGGGGGCCCGGGCCCATTCTCCCGGGGGCCTGGGCTCTCTCTCTCTCTCTCTCTCTCTCTCTCTCTCTCTCTCTCTCTCGAGCGGGCCCCTGACAGAAATTTCGGGGGGGTCAGCTGACCCTCTGACCCCCCCCTGGCTGCGCCACTGTCCTGATCTGCCCTCTAGGCTCTATGTACCCTCTGCCTCTATGTACGTACCTTCCGATCACGCAATTCCTGATCCACGGCAGAATTTAGAGTCCGAAGCTGAACGTACGTGCAAAGCGAAGCCACGCACGGCCGGTCCCCCGCTGACTTTGCCTGGCTACGGCCTGCCACCAACCGCAACCATACCTGTCAGGAGGCCTATACAAACGTCAAGCGCCCGTTGCGCTTCGAACCCGGACTGTTGTAACCGGGAACGCGTGCTCTCACCACGCAGAGTCCAGTAGCGGCGGAACACCTTCAATTTAGGGGGGGGGGGCACTGACGACTTTTGGTTCCATTCTTTCCATGCAACGCCCACAGGGCTACTGTTAAAATGCCAAAATCAAAGGGGGGGCACGGTGCCCCGGTGCCCTCCCCGTTCCGCCGCATATGGCAGAGTCCAACGTTCGGCTTTGTGCCGACTGAGCTACGAGACCAGGACCGGTCGACATCCCTGGTTCACCACCTGATTGTCTCATGTGAGGTTGAGCCGCCCGACATTGGAAAAGTTGCGTCCCTGGATGTCAGTTACCCACTTTAGTGATTTGATTCGAATGTTCAATTTTCTCTGTAAAGCTCCTACGACGTAAGCTGTGGTCTTTTTGTAGCTGTTTTGAGACGAAAAGCTGAAAACGCTACATTTAGGTACCGTAAAGTGGGGCTATTTGAGACAGTGGGGCTATTTGAGACAGTATTTAAAATCGCTATAAAATGAAGATCGTTTGATTTTTGTGTGATATTTTTGCTCAGGGAGGTGTGGAATCGAGCAGTAAATCGCCTGAGCAAAAAATTAAGCATAAGTTTTAAGTGGTTTTTGTTTTATAGCAATTTTAAATACTGTCTCAAATAGCCCCACTGTCTCAAATAGCCCCACCTTACGGTACTCATAATACCATATTATATGGTTTGGTTATAATAGGTATAGTGTGAAATTGCATAAGTTAAAGTAAAAAAAAAAAACATCATCGCAATCATGCCAAAAAATGGAATGATACGATGTCCGATAGTCCACGCTCATCCTTGAACAAACACAATATCCGTTATTCCATGCGTCAGAATACGGGTTTGTTGATGACCGTTGACAACAACATGAACATATCATCCTTCTGATTAATATAGGCATATGTCGCCGGCCGAGGAAACTTTCTCAAACATTCTCCACCCATGCTCGTAGCAATATAAAAGTGATGAAATAGAGAGGATAGCATTCACATTTTCGCTTAGTTTGAGGGCTGTGGACATTTTCCATTGGCTCGACATTACGAGGCCATGACCCAGCTGCACAACTAGGACATGTAATATCTAATTTCTATAAAAAAAAACAACGGTTTTCAATCGTTTTCATTAAAAGCATAAAATTCACTGGAACTTTCTTCGCATTTTATCAAACCATCTGAACAATGCCTAACATAAGGTACATATCCAATATTAGCGAATTTCGAAGAAGATTAGCGAACTTTCGAATAATTGAGTCGCTTCGTATCGCAGTTGTCGGATTGTAATCGGACTTCGGTGGCCTGGCGGCCGCCAGGCTCCCATCCGCGCTCGGTGTTATCACAATGTTTAGCCATGCGTCTGTCGCTACATAGGGGAGAGTGGGGCAAAGTGGCCGCCCGGGGCAAAGCGGCCACCCATCGTTTTAGCCCTTCATAGCTGACGTCAGTTCCAATTTATGGTTTTCAATCATACTTCTCTTCACGGTCGTTCTAATGAGCCAAACCGGGTTTTCAGGCCCATCACCATTGTTCTGTGAAACACGGAAAAGCATTTCTTGCCAGGTTACCAACTACATATGTTTACAATTTTTAAATGCTATGTTATTCCATAACCGTTTAGAATTTTTATAAGCGTTCTTGTCCATGCATTGCATGGTTATCGTACATATATTCTACCAATTTTAAAGTTTTTCACCCCACTAATAGCTAAGCTGGAATATTTTTGTCTCGGACGGTATGCGCGGGGCAAAGTGGCCGGGGCAAAGTGGCCACCCCCCCCCCCCCCAATTGGCCATAAGTTGTTTCCATCTGGATAAAAAACATTATTTATATTCAAATGTGTCGTCAATCGTCATGCATTCATCTTGGCCACCTTTCAGTTGCATGAGTTACCAAATAATGCAATTAAATGTTTTTTTTTCATGAAAATCCTTTCTTTGTTTACCTACGGGTGGAAGATGATAAAGCAAACATCCATCCTCGCTTAACCTTGTCACCATCAAATACCCTAGTCGTACACGAGGTAACTATTTTGTTTCTCATATCGGGACTTGAGAAGACGCCGGTGGCCGCTTTGCCCCAGGGTATGGGGCAAAGTGGCCAATATGCATTGGTTTAAAGTTTTGTCAATATCTTCCACATGTGAACGCCTTTGGAAATAAAACACAGTTGAAATAAAAGGAAACTTAAAAGGGATCACATTGGTATAGAAAGAATCTTTCCAAGTTTAAAAATCAAGCGTTGGCATCGTGAGAAGCGTTAGGGTGGCCGCTTTGCCCCACTCTCCCATACTCAAGTAGCTTCAGTTACTTCGGTGCTTTCAGAGTTCCAACTTTGAATTCCTTCTTATCCAACTTATCATTGATATCTATCCAACGGAATCCGTGTGTCTTGCGTCAGACCCAACTGTGTTTGATGTTCAGTTTTTTTTCTAATGCCCCTGGATTCCTACCCCCCCCCCCCCCGTGACCAAATCCTAGGTATGTATATACGTGCCTGACTCGTCCTCACCGCATGGTTCTCTCTCATCGGCGATTGTGGGTTACATAACAAGCTGTTATCGCTGAAGTATTTACTAGCGTCCTATTTTTTTTTCCGCCAGGCAACAGCCGATATGACATATAAAAGACCAACATCTCCATCGATAGCCATAAGTTCCTTACTGAAGCTCCTGGGCAGACTGCGCTTTCTGTTCATCTGCAGAACAGGTATGTGAGATTTATAGCATTGCGTGGCTGTCGGCTGAACACATCTATAGCACTACTGAAGATGGGCTATAGCACTTCCCCCCCAAAAAAAAATCACGACCTTTTATGGACCGCACAAGACTAGGATGTGAATTGAATGCTACAGTTCGTTTTTTTTCAAAGTTCGACCCTCATTGTTAACATCTCTGTGAATAAAGCATGATAATTGGTAGCTGATTGCTGAGAAAACCGAAGGCGCACATTAATTTAACAGACGATCAAAGTATCAAAATTATTTCTAGGTACTTGCTTCCGGCCTCAGAACTCGTATTTGTCCGTATTTACAACACACAGGGAATAGACGACTTGTCAGGAATAATAACTGAACTAACCAATAAATCGCACGGCGCTGGACTTAACGGCATGTATGTAGGTACATCATCATTGTTACAAATTTGCTTTTTAAACATTATTCTTAGCTCCAAAACAATGTGCGTTAACCAATAATCAGTTTTCTCAATAATTCAGCTAGCAATTCTCGCGTTGCGTTTAAAAAGATTTGCAGTAAGGGTCGAAAAAACGAATCATATAGCCCCGTTTACATAGGGCTCGTTGCCAGATAGTGGAATTCCGATACCGATACATTTATTCCACTAACGAGACATTTCAGGCACATTCCGCTAGTTCAGACGACTTAAGGCCGGATAGGTCGTCAGAACTAGCGGAATTTGCCTGAAATATTCCGTTAGTGGAATAAATGTCTCGGTATCGGAATTCCACTATCTGGCAACAAGCCCTATGCAAACGGGGCTATTGTAAGCCAATTTAATGTACAGATCACAAACGAACAACCGCTATTTAAGACACGATAGTAATCGCGACATCTGACAGTAACACTCCAATGACACGACCGCTCCCCCGGTGTACCGCCAGAGGTAACAAAAGCCGAGATGCTGCGTCTTGTGTCGGTGTTGGTGTGTCTGGGCGCCCTGGAGGCGGCCGTGGTGGCCGTGCCGCACGTGCAGCTGGACGTGCCGCACGTGCCGGCCCCCGTGCAGCCCGTGATCGGCGCCGTTCTGGAGCAGAGGAAGGCCGCCGAGCCAGCCCCCGTCTCCCTGCCGCTCACCAAGGTGGAGGCTGATGTAAGTAGGAGTCTGGCGGCAGATATTCGCCGTTTAACTGCTAAGAATGGTTTTGCCTCAATGTTTTGCCTTTGTCTTTACAATACTTCAACTGTTGTACATCTTCCACAGCTGCATGCTTTCGCTGACTTGTTTCCGTACGGCACCCGTTATATTTGTAGGGCCAGCGGTACTTCCTCGGGGAGATGTCGGTGGGCACGCCCGGCCAGGCCATGACAGTGGCCGTGGACATCACCTTCCCGCTCTCGTACGTTCCCTCCATCAACTGCAGCGACCAGTTCTGCACGGACCACAAGCAATACGACTCGGCCGCCTCCTCCACCTACGAGGTAAGCCACAAGAAAGCGGCACCCTACACGTTCATACGTGCAAACTGGGTCCCAATTGACTTTTGCACGGGACCATTTTCATCCGCGCCTTGACGTGTACCGAATTCGGGCGTAACCTGCCCAGCCGTTCTCGAGATCTGAAAGTGACCCTTGCACGTGCGCACGTGCAGGGTGCCGCTTCCAGATCTCGAGAACGGATGGGCCGATCGCGCTCAAATTTGGCACATCGCTAGGGACCGGTTAGCAGGTTGCAGTGCACAAGTTGGTTGGAGGTGCCTCCTCGCAATTTCGCACGTGTAAGGCCCACCCTCTCGCTCGCTCCGTTGGTCGCCCAAAGACGTTTTACTGGTAATTATCTTAGCTCCACTTCCAATTATCTACATATGCCCAATTTTGTCATGTCCTCAAAGACGACCTTTCTGAAGTCGTTGTGCCTCCCCAGGCGGACGGCACTCCGTTCGAGTTGTCGCTGGGACAGAACGTCAGCGGCGTGATCTCCAAGGACGCCATCAGCGTGGCGGGGGCCACCGTCAGCGGCCAGGCGTTCGGAGAGGCCACGGCCGTCTGGAACAGCTACGCACTGAGGGCGCCCAACGACGGCGTGCTCGCACTGGGCTTCGGCTTCAGCGTCAGCCAGGAGGGCGCGACCACGATCATGGGGTCGATGATCGAGCAGGGTCTGATCGGCCAGTGGCTGGCCGGAATCTGGCTGGGCCGCGGCGACGCCGGAGGTGAGCTGACCCTGGGCGGTCTCAACGACGACCGCCGCAGCGGTGAGCTGGCCTGGGCGCCCGTCACCTTCAACGAGGAGCACCAGAGCTGGATGGCCTCTGTGGAGAGCCTCGCTGTCGGAGAGACCAGCATCTGCTCGGAGAACTGCTTCGTCACCGCGCTGAGCACCACGCCCTACTTCTTCATGTCCATGGATGCGGCCAAGGCGGTCAACGACGCTCTGGGCGGCTTCGACATCGGCGCGCCGGGCGTGGCCGGCCTGGACTGCAGCACCCTGTACACGCTGCCGACTCTGGAGATTGAGGCGGCCGGACGCACCCTGGAGATGAGTCCCCTCGAGTACACCTACATCTACACTTTGGGAGGTGGTGTGCAGATGTGCCTCTCGGGCTTTGTCGGTCTGCCTGACTTTGACGACAATGTGACCGTGCTGGGCTCCCTGTTCATGCAGAAGTTCTACACCGCTTACGACATGGATAACATGCGCGTGGGCTTTGCTGACAGCGCTTAATGCGTTGTTACTCAAATGGTTAAGGCGTGAGAGAGAGGAGATCTTTGGATCTCCTAAGGATTGGTGAAAGAGATGTCTATAGGTAATTGTGTTTTCTCTACTTGTGTCTTTTTAATACACATGTGTCGCTGCAGTTATATAATCTGTTAGTGAGATGTTAAAATCCGATATCTAATTGTATCGTATCGTATCGTATGATTCGGCATTCGGGCAGAACATTGGCCGTGGCGAGATACTTACAGAGTACAGACTACACGAGCTGCGCGCATAACATGCGCTTCATCGCCTTCATCCCTCACGTAAGATAGGGTAGGTGGGGTAATTTGAACATGTGGGGCAATTTGAACATAGTGTGAAAAACAGAAAATTACGGAAAATCCATAAGTGGCATGACAATAAGACCAATGAGGGAAATTATCGTAACTAAAAGGGCTATCATATGAATGGGGTTTAAAGTTTCAGGGAATGAAGATGTTGACGCACACTGTAAAAAATCAATTTCGCAAGTAAAAACGCCTAAAAACACGTCATTGCAACTTCATTGCAGCGCAAAATCATGCATTGCTAGCGCCTAATACGCAACGGCTTTTGTTGTACAATGACCTAATCAGTGCCTTCAATCCAAGAAATTTGCTTTTGAAGCCTGTTTTTAAACATGTCAAAATAACTTTTAGCGTGGGGTAATTTGAACATAGTGTGAGAATTTCAGTGAAGACAGGGATAGCTCCGAAAAACAACGCTCCCAGTTTTTTTTTGCCAATATTTTCGACCCAAATCAGTAGCAGATTAGTGATGCCAGTTTTATAAAAATTTACGTCTAATATCCGTCTAATGTCCGGCATTTTCGTTGATTTCCGTTCAAAAATGTTTAAGTCAGCCATTTGTCCAAATATGTCCGAAAATTACGCATTAATCAACACTCAAAACTGTCATTTAAATTGCTTATAATGTAATTTTACCAGCCAAAAAGTGTTCATTATATTGAGAGCTTAATAAGCTTTCCATTCGCCAATCAATGCTATGCACGATTACTTTATAAAAAGCGCTGAAGTGTAGCAAGCCATCGTCCAATGTTGTCCAGTCTGCTACCTTTGTCCAGCCAATTCCGAATTGGAGATTGGACAAAATCAGAACTCCAAATGTCCAGGTTTCGATTGGCACCACTATAACAGATGCAGTAAGGTTGGGAGAGTTTTTATCGAACAAAAATGATAGACGTTCTGTTAATTGAAGAGAGGCGAATTCTGTCAACTGACCGGTGTGCAGCGTGCAGATATTGATACCTTGCAACTGTTATTTTTGTTGTAGTGTTGATTTTTCAAGTGAAGGTATGTTAAGAATTGTTCTGCCTATTTGTTTATGGGTCAAACAACATCGGTGCTGGCGAGACTATCGTTTTTATGAGTTATGACAGGTAAAGGCAGTATGTTCAAATTACCCCACGGTGGGGCAATTTGAACACACCGTGACTTGGTGGAGAAGTGAGGCTATGCTTTTCAAGGTATGCTCGGCTCGTCCAAAAATGAGGCTTGCATGGTGAGAGCAAGTGACACTTGCGCTACTGAAGCAGTTTTTCTTCGTCCAGGGTTGAGCTGGAATTTGGTACAACGGAGAAGACGTAAAAATATGTTCAAATTACCCCGCACTACCCTAGACTTTTTTCGTCCTTTTGACAGGGCACGCTTGATGCCTCACAGACGCTCGTGGCAATGCAAAGTGACAGAAAAAATGGATAGTATCTGCATATTTCTGCCTGCAGTTTGAGAGCTATGAAAATTTCTCATTGGCTCGATATTATTAAGCCAAGGCCATGAGCTGGCCTCAGGCAAATCACATAGACACAGAATAACTAAACCATGCTAGAAAAACTCAGTGAGCTTAGTTGGCTAGCTTTTTGAACAAGTTTGTAACAATCCCACCGTTTTTGGTACAGTAGAGCGGGGTCAAATGCAATACGGGGCAATTGCAACAGACAAAAGTGTTTATAGGCATAAACTTACCAATAGAATGAGCTGATGTTAAGACCGAAAATGCGTTATTCTATACTGCCTTTCCCATCTCAATGGTCATTAGGTCATGGTCAAGCACAGTTGTGTGCTTTTTAGAGCATTTTGTAATTTTTACACCGTTATATTTGATTAGCTCATTCGCGCAATTGAAAAGATATCGAATTCAGACTGTGTAAGCGTTTGCAGGCTTGTTGTCCATAAATTAAAAGCATTAGATTCTGCCCATGCAACATTTTTTTTTGCGCCAGTTTCGTCTACAAAATGTCACGGCGCGACGGAGACAATTGTAACACTCTTGCAGGGGCAAATGTAACAGGTTATTCAGTTCAGTTCAGTACATTTTGGTAACCAATTAAGAAACATCGGAGAAAATAATCGCAGATCGGCGCAAAAGCAAAATGTTTTAACCCTCGCCCTGGCAGGGCATTTTTCATAACACGGCCTGGCAGGGGGGGGGGGGGGGTCGATGCGACCCCCCCCCCTCGCGATTGGCTCCTATGGCACCTAGAAACACCAAATTTGGTAGGAAGGTGGGCCCCCTGAAGTTCTCGCCCCTGTGCAAATTTGGTTGCCCTAGGTCAATATTTAGGGGGGTTTTGGGGGGTATAAATGTAAAAATTTCGCTAAAAACAGGTCAAAAGTTTTTCGCTTATAATTTTTGATCTAATCAAGATAGAGAAAAAAGAAAAGCACCAGTGAACTCAGCACGTCAAGGGGCGTCGAATGATATACTTTTTAGCTTGCTTAAGTGTACTCAGAGTTTTTCTTAACTTTTAAGTAAACTTAAATTAATAAATTAAGTTCAAGTTAACCAAATTGCATCATATTGTATATCATTCGATTCGGCTGATCACCAGGAACACAATGGTACCATTTTTTAAGCTCTAGCGTCATTATGTGCCAAGTTATTGGCAAAAACGTCATTTGACCTCAGTTGACCTCATTTGACCTGACCCATGGGTAAGTACGCCAAACAAAGAAGCAACAAGTGACCTGCTGTTAAGTACCGTGGTTTCAAAGCACAAAAGTGATAGAACGAAGCGAATATCTCCAGTATTTTCCGAATTTAGTATTTTCCCATAGGCTTAACATTACGACGTAATGACCTCTAACTGACCTCAGGTCAGTGACCTCAAAAAAGCCGGACTATATGTTGTACAACTCGGTGAACTTAGCACATCCTGAAAGTTTGAAGGAAATCAGTCGAAAACTGTGAGTTGGAGAGGTGCAAAAAGAAAATTGAAATTTGACCATGACCTTGTACCGGTTTTTCTGACCTGGTGACCTGACCCAAGGTCACCCGGACCTGAAATTTTCAGGTCATATGTAAAAAGGTTGCCCCATAGGCTGTGCCAAATTTGGCGGCGCTGCGCGCCGCCGTTTTTACGCTATCTTCGAAAAACCTTAGGGGGGGGTCGCATCGACCCCCCCTGCCAGGGCGAGGGTTAATCAAAGCGCCTTTCCTACAAAACAGAAATAAACGCACAAAAATGAAATAGGTAAAAGGTAATTAGGTCAAGGTCATCAACTTTTCAAGGCATTGCTAGAATTAATAGTACTGTAAGTTTTGTCACAAATGGCAGCTTTTTACGCAATTTATTTGCGAAAACCCGAGGGAGATGAGGTCCATCAAACCCCGTATAAAAGCGAGATTAAAGTTTTTTTCTGAAAAGAGCCGTACCTACCATGTCTGAGGAGATGAACATCAACAATGAACATGTATTACACTTAATCAAATCGAAGTTTTTGAAAATAATGCCCTTCTGTAGCCTGTAAGTTACAGTTGTCCCCGGGTGGTGTTACTTTCGAGTTCGACCCATTATCTGGGGTGAATTGTAACAGATGAACTGGCATTTTGGGACCACAATTTTGACCCGAAAAAGATGCTATTTCGGAAATGTTTTAACTGTATTTAAAAGACAAAGCTGAAAGCAGCATAGTTTCTGAGAATAAAAGAAAGAGCTTCATAACTGCAAACGTGTTTGCACCGGATGATATAATGCAAAACCGGTTACAATTGACCCCGGTCTCCCCTACGCCGTGCAAAATTGGGGGCCGTGGCAAGGCGAGGCAATTGCAATGCAGCCTGCTCTCCTGACTGGCTGAGGGAAAAGACGACGGCAATATCTGTACAAAAAAGATAACGTGATCAATCATGTTTTTTTATTAATAAAACTTTTTTACCTCTAACCTTTTACTTAGGGTAACTGTGGGGAAAACGCACCCCTGGGTTAAACGCCTCCCCTAAAAAATCGTATTTCTTATCGACGGATAGGTGTTCAAAGTCAAGTCAAAGTCATTTATTAGAATTCTTCCACGGGGTGGGTATTAAGAATCCGGTCAGGAATGTGACATGGTGACATAGGAGCTAAGTGAGACCCAATTAAAAATACATGATGCTGATACAATGGCAAAAGCTACGTTAAAACACATCGACGATTACATTAAAACACTCGCGAACGCATCATCCGCATGGAAGAAGTTGACATCAGCAGGTTGACATTCTAAAATCAGGTGCCTATGGCGGTGTCCTTCGCATTCCACGATGCTGCCGCTCTATATGCAAACTCCCGCTGAGTTCTTGCGAGCCGCCACTTCGGGAGCTGCAACTTCCCGGCTGCTACCGCGCGAGTGTCACGTGACGACACTTCGGCCCGGCGGGTGAACATGGCCGACATCGCTGGGGGACATTGGTCATTATACAGGGCTCTCTGGACGTGAACATGATCATGGCGGCGCAGCATCACATCCACCCTCTCCCAACCAAGCGACTCCAACGCCGGCGATATATGCTCGGACCGTCGTGTCCCGGTCACAAGTCTGGCGGCGAAGTTCATCGTCTTTTGGACGCGCTGCATTTGACACTTGGCGGCTCCTCCCCAGACGGGCAGGCAATACTGAATGTGTGGGAACACGTGGGCTTGGACTAAGAGTTTAAGGACGTCAGGTGTGAGGTGGTGCCGGATTTTGTGGAGGGATGCGAGGATGGAGTTGCAGCGACGCACAACCATGGTTATGTGGGGATCCCACGTCAGGTGTCGGTCGAGCAGCACACCCAAAATTTTGACGGTCTGACTTGGCCGAATGTCGTTACCGGAGAGTGAGACGTAGAATGACTCAGTCTTTTTTAGAGTTTGCTGGGTTCCGATGAGAGTGATAAAGGTTTTGTTTTGGTTCATTTTTAGACTGTTGGCCTGGAACCACAGCTGGAGATCGAAGATTGACTGCTCGACACGACATCTGAGCTGAGAGAGATCTGGGGTTGTTGGAAGTGAGTGGTCGAGGAGTTGGGTGTCGTCTGCGTAGGAGAGGAGTCGGCCATGGGTGAGGAAACAGGGAAGGTCGTTGATGAGGATGAGGAAGAGGATTGGGCCGAGGATGGACCCCTGGGCCACGCCATGGGTCAACGGGAGGGGATCGGAGGAGCCGCCGGTCACTACCTGTCTCCGATCGTGCAGGTAGCTCCTGAACCACATCGAGCTCACACCATACCACTCCAGTTTGTCCAGGAGGACGCCGTGGTCAACGCTGTCGAACGCCTTGCTGAGGTCAAGCGTCGTCAGCGACGCGACTCGTCCAGCGTCGATCTGCGTTGATATCCAGTGGACAGCGTCGAGCACGGCGTCCTCCGTGGAATGACACGGACGATACGCGTACTGGTGCGGAGACAAAACATTGTTTTTCACAAGATAAGACACGAGTTGGCGAGAAACGACCTTTTCCATGATCTTGGATAGTGCGGATAAAATGGAGATGGGCCTGTAGTTGCTGGGGTCTGAGGTGTCGCCAGATTTGTGGACGGGGATGACGCGGGCGAGTTTCCAAGCGGATGGGAAGACGGAGGAAGAGATGGAGTGATTGATGATGTGAAGAAGATGGGGTCCTATCACAGCAAAACTACGCACAATCGCGAATAGCGGCACGCCGTCCACACCGACGGCGCGCGAGGAGCTCATGGAGCTGATAGCCTCAGACAGCTCCGGCAGGGTGACAGGCCCCAGCACTAAGGCGGAGGCACACACACAGGGCGGGCGAGGCCCCACGTCAGCGCCTCCGGAGCGAGCGACATCAGCCGCGACGCGAGGGCCGACCGACGCGAAATGAGCGTTGAATTCGTCGGCCCGTCGAGTGACGTCATCAGCGCTGCTTGCTGGAGCGGCGCCTGCACGGCGGAGAGCAAAGCTCTTGATCCGGCTCCAGAAACCTCGCCGGTCCGTCAGCAGGTCGTTACAGAGGAACTCCCGCTTAGCACGGGCGAGAAGACCCTTCAGTCTGTTGCGACTGAGCTGGTAGTCTCGCCGCGCCTCCGCTGAACGGCTCCGCCGCCAGGTGTGCCGGGCGGTGTCGCGCTCCTCTATCGCGGTGTCGATGTCAGGATTGTCCCTGAGCCACGGACAGTCCGGGCGGCGTCGGGACACGGTGACAAATGGACACAGTTCGTCGACCGCCGCACTCCAGACACCCATGAACGCCGCCAGCTTCCCGTCCACAGCTGCTGTGCTGTAGAGCCGGTCCCAGTCGGCGGTCAGGAGACGGAGACAGAAGGCGTCCCAGTTCATCCGTCGCCACGGCCTGGTGGTGACTGGAGCTGGGCGCGGGCGGCGCTGGCGGCCGACTGGGGCGCTGAAGATGACAGGCTGGTGGTCTGCAACAGGCTCAGGGAGCACTCTGGCAGATGACTGGAGGTCAGTCTGGTTGGTCAAAATCAGGTCGAGCAGCGTGGGAGTCGGGTGGATGTGAGTCGGCTCCTCCACCAGCTGCATGAGGTTGACGTCGTTTATGATGCGTTTGAAGTCTCGGGTTCCTGGCTTCAAGTCGTCCAGCATGTAGAAATTAAAATCCCCGAGCACGACTAATGGTTTGCCAGTGGCAGTGGCCGCACGGAGCTGCTCCTCTATCAGCTCGAGCCCCCTGGCGGTGGATGAGCCGGGTGGCCGGTAAATGGCACCCACGATCACTGTCCTCCGGCCTGGGCCCGTGACGGAGAGCCACAGGGACTCCACTGCTGGGTCGGCGCCGCCAATGTCCAGCTTGTTCAACCTGAACTGCTCCCTGGTCAGGATAGCCACTCCTCCTCCACGGGGGGCTCTCGAGCGCGGCGGGCCGGTGCGGTCACATCTGCTGATTGTGTAGCCAGGGAAGACGAGCACGCGGCTGGAGATGTCAGGACGGAGCCAGGATTCCGAGACACACAGTATGTCCAGTTTCTGCTGTTCTAGTAGTAGGTTAATCTCGTCGAGTCGGGGAGCGAGTGACCTGGCGTTGATGTGTCCGAAGTTGTAGAATCGGTGCGCTGGCAGCGGAGTGACGCCGGCGGCCGCGGGCCTAAGACGACGAGTCTGTGGCAGGCTCCTTCGAGGCGGAGTTACCAGCACTCTAGTCCTCGACTCCGCGGAAACGGCCCTGGCTTGGCGTGTTTTATCCTGTCTTTCAGAACATTCAGCTGCTTATTTACGTAGGTCTCTATTTCCGGTTCTGCGTCTTGAGGAGCAGCGTGGGTAGGTGCTGATGTTGGTTTTGGGTGTTGTTTTTGTTGTTTTTACAGAAGATTCCTAATATTTTGATGCCTACTTTATATCACAAAACTTGCTATTGAGCACATCACTCAAAACTGCGTTTCATTGTCATTCTGTTGAATGTATTATGCTGCGGCGTTAGTGGCGCGTTTTTAGTCAATATTTTGTTGACCGGAAATGGAGTGGATGGGGAAAGACGCCTACGCGATGCATGGGGCAAGACGCCCCCAGTTTTCTGAAAGGGGGGAGTTTTGCACGGTGGTGAGAGTGCAGGGTAGCGCCCTGTAGGTCGGGGCCGAAAAGGCCTCTCCCTGTCCTTTTTTGCTGATATATCCTAAACGACTGCAGATATCGTCACCAAACTTTCAGGACTCCTTCGGGCATCCATTTTACACATTGCAACAAAATTTTATTCCAAAGGCTATGATAGGTTGACCACAAATGACGTCAGAATGACGTCAAGTTCTGCCATGTTCATCATTTTCTGGATGGATGGCGTGGGGGCGCTTTGCACATGGGTGTGGGCGTATTACCCAGGGTATGGGGCAAAACGCCCTTTTGTAAGGGTATGCGAAAACCTTTTTGGTGGGTTAAATACCACACGCAGGTGTCTTTTCTTGGTCTCAAAGCGTAGTAAAAAGAATGAGCTGCATGATGGTGCCCAAAGGTTTAAGTAATCTGTGTTGGGTTGAGTGTCAGAAGGTTTCGCGCTTAAGGGGGGCGTTTTTGACCTATGTATTCACCCTAAGTCACAGAACCAATTTCTTTTCATTCTATCAATTATATTAGGTATATGAACCAATTCCAATAGACCAATATTACGTATCCAATATAACGAATTAAAAAAAAAAACATTTGTCAACTTTCGAAAAATTTCGTCGCTTCGTATCGGAGATATGATCCGCCTTCTGCAGTGTCACAGCTGTCGCTCTCCTATCTACAACCGGTGCCTACCGTTATAATGTGTTCGCACTTCTGTCGCCTTTCAGAATCCCAGCCCTTCTTCTCATCCAACTTATCACCTGTCCGATGGTTTATGTGAGTCTTGCTGCGAAATTCAACAATGCGTCTGACATTCAGCTGTTCGTTATTCCACGCAATGTCGGATAGAACGCTGGAATTAGCTTCCGACCACACCTTGGCAGACTAACCGCTCGGTCTCAAAGTGATGGTCATAAGAGATGAGCAACATTTGTCAACATTTCTCTTTTCGATGAGACCAGTTTCAGCGGAACGTCTTGCCCCTCTGGCGTCCCCTCTTGGTTCCGCTCAGGCTGATCTCCAGCTTCCTGCCGACTATAATGGTGAGGTTCTCCGGCACGGAAGAGGCCAGCTGAATTTTGGTCAGGCCGCGCGGCTTGTAGCCGTTCTTGCGCGCCTGCGCCATGCCTCCGAAGCCGGGCGGACTCTGCAGGTCGAGTGTGACGGTGTGTGGCGTGGACGGCTGGCGACGCGGCTGTCTCAGCGCCGCCGCTGCCGTCGTTACGGCCGGCTCGGCCGTGTCGCGCTGCACCGACACGGATCGGGCGTGTCGCGCCGCCGGCGGGCCGGCCGTGGGTCGCGGCGTGCCCGCCACCGGTCGACGGTAGGCGGCCGTGGCGGCGGCGGGGCCGGCGGCGGCGGCGGCCACCCCGGCCAGGGAGGAGGCCGTGGCACTGGGCGGCAGGGAGCGGCGCCGCAGCGGGCGCGGCACGGCGCCGATCTGGGGCAGGTGGCACAAGTCCGGGGAGGAGGAGGGCGGCGTCGGCCGCGGCGGGGGTGTCCCGGAGCCGGTGGACAGGTCGGGGGTGGAGGCCGTGTCCTGCACCGCCGGCGTGGCGGCAGGAGCGGCACCGGGAGCCGCACACCGAGCGGGAGCGGGAGCCGGAGCAGGAGCCGCAGCAGGAGCGGGAGACAGAGGCCGGCTCTCGACGGACGCGCAGGGTTGCGGAGGCAGCAGCTGCACCACCGAGCGGTCGGAACTGGCTGATGACTGCGTGGATGTCAGCTCCTGGAAAAGACGCAGGGATCAATAATTTCTACTGGTACAGCATCAACAAAACTGAGCCCGCTGACATTTTAGCAAATTAAATGGGCACCTTTTTTAAAAGTTAAGTCGAAAAATATGCATTGTGGCAGGTCGTTTCAGCTAAACATCATTATCTGCATGTTAAACGTATGTGTTAGATTTGTATGTTCAACTTATGCTTTTACCAGTTAAATCAAATATCAAAAATTTACAACAGTTTCACTTCAAACAGTTCTGACAGGTATCCGGCAATCTTTTCAATAACGCGTTATACGGTGTGTCGATTGTCGCGTTGTAGCTGAAAAAGCAACGAACACCCTGCGGTCGCGACATCTATTCCGAACGCACCCGACGAGGGTGGCGCTAGCATCGCGGAGCAGTACCGTAGCCAGCAGCGAGGCCGAGGGGTTGGCGGCGCGGCAGCGGGCGTGCGTGACCTGGGTCAGGTAGTCGCGCTCGTACTCTGCCGGGTCCGTGTGGTGACGGAAGGTCAGCTGGTACTCGCCGGCCGCCGGCCGCCGCCGCAGCCTGCGGGCGCCACGCCACGTCATAACGTCACAAGGCACACGACCGATAGCAGCGTCATTCAGGGTGGCTTCAGCGGCGGGCACCGGGTAATGCCGTCATTAAATGTGCTGTCGTCGAAATGTTGATGTATGGACAACCGCCTGATCAGTGAAACATGGACAACTGGTGTAATAGTGCCTCATCCATGATATCAGTAAATCAATTACTTTACCTATTACTCTGCACAATGCAGTTTAATAGCATAAGTAGAGTGATGTTCCGGAATAGACTGGAGAGTGATCGGTGCAATTAATTGTAATGTCACAAGATACCTATTCAGTCAGCTGACATTACTCAAAACGGGTTTTCTGAAGATAATGAACTGGCATAGGTTTTGAGAAGGGTTTCGTGATTCGTCAATTTCTTATCATGGTGAAAATTTAGTGCTTATTGCTATCGTATTTCACCGTTTCAGCCATGAATAGGAACCTATAAAAAAATTGTCCTACAACGTGGTTTCTGTTTGGTGATGGTCGTTGTTATCCTCATGCCGTTATTACGGAGCGAGCGAAGCGAGCGTAGTCTTTCCTTAGATTAACGGAAATTTCTGAGTATGACCGGCCGGCCGGCCGGCCGGCCGTGGTCACGCTTTTGCGAGGCTTATATCTCAGCAACCACTTGACCGATTTACACGCGGTAATTTTTGTAGGGTAGCTTCATTCCTTCTACCAAGTATTGGACTATTCCTGATGCATGTGGGTGACCCCTTATGCACGTGCCACGTGCAAAACGAAGAGGTGTCCGTTTTGTAATTGTTGCAATATCTCGGTAACTACTTGGCCGATTGCGCTGAAAGTTGGCATGTAGGACTAGGCACCCACTAGGCACTGCATATCCATGTGCCAGAGTTGGGGCGCTGCTGCACGTGCGCACGTGCAGGGGTCGTTTCCAGATCTCGAGAACGGCTCGACCGATTGCGCTCAAATTTGGTACACAGTTAGGGACCGGTTAGCAGGGTGCCGTGCACAAGTCAGTTGGGACCCATTTTGCACGTGCGCACGTGCAGGGTGCCACTTCCAGATCTCGAGAACGGCTGGGCCGATTGTGCTTAAATTTGGCACATCGCTAGAGACCGGTTAGTAAGGTGCCGTGCACAAGTCAGTTGGGGGTACCCCCTCGAAATTTCGCACGTGCACGTATAACGCCCCAAAAGGCGTTATACTGGTTATTCTTGTTTTTTTTTTGGACTTAATGTGTACCGATGTCAGATCTGATTTCAGTTGAATTAACATTAGTTGATTCGGGGAAGAAATTACAATTAGGCAATATAATTAAGCTCATTTTACGCTCGCAGTTTCGACTAAGTTTGTCCACTTCCATATTCATAAAAAGCATGGGTCAAAAGCGTGTACTCACTTTTTGGTTTTTAGTTTGTCCTTATCCGGCGAGATGGACGAGGTGGACGGCGCACTGTCCGGCTTCCTCAGCCACGAGCGGTACTGGTGGAAGTCACAGGAGCGCCACGGACCACACTCGGGGCTCATGGTCGAGGCTAGATGGCACGGGTGGTCTTCAGGATGCTGATCTAGTTGCACGAAACATTAGTAACCGGTGCGGCGCTGTGACCGTTGTGCTGTTCAGTATTCGTTCTGCGAGTATTTTCTTGACACACCACAAAATGAATTTTGCTACCGTGTCGCACAAAAGAAGTCTACTTAATGCTCTCTGAAGTACGAAGTCGTCTTTGATATGGTAAGTAGGTGACGGTATTGACTGTGTTTTCCTGTGAACTTTGAACTTGGTGTTTCCTTTTTTAATAAGGCCTAACAGAACATTAATGCAGCACTCATACTTTTTATGTTTTCTGAAAAGACGCAAAATAATGCCACAAACAAGCACATTCAGTGCGTCTAATGCGCACTCCGTTCGTGTTCTTGTCCCCTTGCATCTGTTTTGGCAAGGGTACTTGATTTTTGGGCTTCGGTTGAATACGAAACGTGATATTTGGCAACGGCACCGCACTGTAATGAGAAAACCACGTTCTAGGTCACATAATGATGCAAACTTTTAAGTTAAAGGTAAGTTTAAAATGATAAGTGTCGCGCCGTTTACGCAGTGAAAATGCTCTTTATATTGCAGTCGGTTTGTAGGTATTCATGCCGTTTAGGTTGGACATGCCGGCAAAATGCAAAGTAGGTACCTACAAAATAAATGACGAATGTTAGATGTTCTTGCTTTTTTAAGCAATTTATTGGCAATTAGCTCCACTTTTCGCCGCCGTGTCTTGCACCTCATGAGCCCTGTGCTGAGGTATATGGCGGCTATCGACGCTTGTGCATGTAGTTCATACCGTGAATACCCATACTCAATAGCTAAGCTGATAGATTGGTCATTGTATGCGTATAAATGTATAAGCAGACTTCCTACGCAATACATTTACAAGACCAATGTTTTACGATACACTTCACACTCGTACCAATATTTAGAACTTCCAGCGGTCACGACTACTTCACTGTAAATCACCAAGTACAACAAATAAAACGATGCTTGAAATTATGATCAACGTTGAACAGTATACGGACGATGAATACTCCTCAACCCTAATGTGCAAAACATGGATGGAAACCATCTCGGCTAGGCCGAACACATCAGCCTCGTACTCGTAAATCCATAAAGCACCTCTGCGATAAAAGGGAGAAGAACTGAACGATGCGTTTCACGCTGTAGCAAATGTTTGACCTTAGGGGTACCTGTCCTATTGTTAAAAATTATGAATCTTTTTATCGAAGTCATTTATGAGAATATTTCGTAGGTACGAGGTCAAACTTCACAATACAAGTACCGAACACATAATGGAACACATAGTTCGTGCCTTTTCGTACCAATTTTATAGTCACTCGTCAGTTTTAATTACCTTGACTGACCCCAGCTTGGTATAACTACGCTAACGGAGCGAAATTTGCTATGTACATCGTATACATCTTTATGAGACAGTTTTGCTTTGTGCTTCGTTTGTGATCTCTACATCTGTATGACCTCCGTGTACAGTTCCGATCAGGAATGAGGAAGAGCACCAAATGCACAGAACATTAAACGTCATGACTATACTGGTTGAATGTGTGAACATTGCGCTGCAATGCATGGGTGTTGCCAAATGAGACGTTCCTATTAGACAATGATGGTTACATATTTCTAGCAACAAAGTTGAGCGTACCTCGCTAGCAAGGCGATGTGGCATGCCAAAGATGTTATAATATATGCATAAATCATGGATGCTGCGGCTCACGGCTGCGTTGAATGAAACTGAACCCTGGGCATGTGCGAATTATTGCAACATGCCCATATCTCGAACTCACGACTTTTTTTGTACATGGCCTCCTTCAACCTTCCACTATATAATAAGGTTATAAGCATTAAAGGGACCCTCCCACCTTCCAAAAAAGTTAATGAATTGGCATGAGAGTGATGTCGCTTGGTTCAGAAAGAGCAAAAACGAATATCTACCAAATTTCATCGAAAAATATTCACCGGTTTTCAAGATATTAGACTTTAACTTTTGTTTACTTTTTGGGATCTCCGCTGTTCCTAGCGACTTGATTTGAAAGTGCGGCATTTGTTGCGCGCAAAGCATGGCATATACCACCGCGTGCTACAAAACGTTTTAGTCAAACATTTAAAAATCGTTAGATATCTGCGCTGACGTCACACATTCAGAGGGGTATTCTTATGCATTAGCCCCTCTGAATCAAAATGCTGCAATTTTGAAATTCAATATTTCCGATTTAAGGCATTTCTCGATGTTGCGAGTGCCGAAACCGGTAATTGTGAGCCAGGGACCCCATTTTGGCTATCTCAACTCAAATCTAATGTTAAGGTGGGAGGGTCCCTTTAACTTACAATAGGTGCGGTTTGGTAATGACTGTATGTAGTTATGTACACATCATAAACGCTTGGCTTAGAGGATGTTCACTGTTCTTATTCCGGAATGTATGTATATCAAGCGCGGGTGACCATTAGGTAAAAGAAGAGTTAAAGTGATGTCAAAAGTTTACAGAACGCTTCTTTGTCATAACACTCAATGTACCTAACTAAGGTCAATGCCAACTTTCCTAAAGAACTCGCATTAAGCCTACAACGGTGTAAGTATAGTACCTATGCAAAGAAAATGCCAGTTGCGAGGAATAGCAACTGTATCTACAGCGTCAGCATGTAATTATATTCAGTGGCGTATCTAGGATTTCTCTCAGGGGGGATCCGCAGTCAAAAGGGCCCTTGACTGACTGGGTTGAAAGGGTCCTTAAGTGGCAAAAGGGCCCTTGAAGCCTGAGTTGAAAGGGCGTTAGCCCGCGCCCCGTAAGGGGAGGGGGGGGGGCGAAACGGCCCCCTGTCCTCTTCCGTAGCTATCTCCTAAATGACTGCAGATATCGCCACCAAACTTTCAGGACCTCTCCGGGCATCCATTTTACACATTGTGACCTTTTTTTCCAGAGGCTATGATAGGTTGGCCGCAAATACGTCAGAATGACGTCATGTTCTGCCATCTTCGACCCAAAAAAGGTTTTGCAGGAAGAGCTATCAGGCCTACAGAACTGTAGGAACATGAAAATGTTCCGATATAAAAAGTGTACAATTAACAGGCTTAGGTCAAATCTGAGCACAGTTTACAGAAAGTGCGTTAAAAGAGCTTTCTTTGTTTTGTTGGGTTGGGCCCAGGCCCTTTCGGCTTTCGGTCTGACAGGCCATTTCAGGGCCGGAGGGATGATAGGAATTGAGGGAGACATTGGTCTGGGCGGGCACCTTGGTGACTCACTGGGGCTGAGCCTGTCCAACAGGACAGGCCGACCAGCCTCCCAAGTGCTCACTGCACCCGGTTATGAGTGTGCTTCCTTAGGAGCTGCAGTGCGCTCCAATGGGAGCCGCCCGCATGGAATAAAGTTGCCCGTCCAGGTCCAGCCCGGATCAGGGGTTGCGGCATGGAGGAGAAGGATTTGAATGTCCTGAGGATGGAAACGGCGAAAGGGGTGTTAAAAGAGCTATTAACTACGCTTTTCACCGGTACTGTAGCTCTATTCATTTCCGAATCATGCGGTGGTTTGTTGAAAATTGTCGAAATTGGACCTGAAAATTGGCGAAATTTAACCTTGGATGACCTATGTGAACTGAATTTTGGATCTAAAAAGTGACAGGTGTAATTTCGTCATTATTGTTTGCTTGCGTCCCTTCGAACACTGCCTTAGGCGTGTTGGTACGTGGCTCAGAAGCCGAGTTATAGATGCAGGGGTACGGAGCCGGAGCTGGAGCCGGAGGAGCCGCCGGTGCCGGCATATTTTGCCCGGAGCCGGAGCCGGAGCCGGAGCCGTGAAACAATATAGCCCGGAGCCGGAGCCGGAGCGGTAAAAAAGGCGGCGACTCCGGCTGTTTTTTTTTTTTTTGAAGAGGAAAACATTATTGACCTAGTTCGGTTTCACAGTGCCTGCAAGGCAGTAAAATGTGTGGTATTCAAAATAGCCTTGTTATGCAAATACAGAAACAACGTGAACCAATCCTTCATCTTTTCTTTTCCACCCGTATTTATTTGTATAAAGGATGAACTGAGTACTGGAGTCGAAGCCGGAGCCGGAGCCGGAGCCGAAGCCGATTTTTTTTCTCCGGAGCCGGAGCCGGAGCCGTCTGAAATTTCCACGCCTCCGCATCCCTGGTTAGAATGACCCTGGCCGGGCGGGGGGGGGGGGGGGCGTGGGTGCCACCACATCGTTTTTTTTTTGCGACAGCTCGGAACACGTCGGCAGGCAACAGAGAGCCAAAACTGGGCATAGCTACCTGACCTTTGATGCAAACCGGGCCTTGTGACGCCTGCATTTTCACGGAGGGCCTCTGGTCGTCTTAAGGACCCTCTGTTACCCTCAGAGGGACCCTCTGATGGCCTCTGAAGGCCATCACTGGCCTCAAAGGGTCCTGTAGTGGCCTCCATGGACCTTCTGGGTACCTACCTGAAAGGTCCCTCTGTTTTCTCTCCAGGGGCCCTTTTTACCTCAAAAGGTTCTCTTTTACTTCAAATGACCGTATGTTGGTCTAATACATGAGGCCCCTAGTGGCCTAAAATAGCCCTCATATCATCTAAGGTGACCCCCTGTTTGCCTTAGAAAAGAGGTCCCTCCGGGTACCTGAGAGGCCCTGTTTGTGTCACAAAGGGTCCTTTGCTGGCCTCATAAGGCCCCTAGTTGACCTAAAAAGTCCTCTGATTGATAGCCTTCATATCACCTCAGAGGGCCCTCTGTTGTAAGGCTCAAGTGGCCTTCTCAGAGGGCTCCGACTGCCCTGTGACTGACAATTGTCCACTCTTATCCCTCTTTTGGGTGACCTTTTCCCCCTCTGACACCCAAGCCAAAATACGATTTTGGGACACTGACTCCGAGGGCCAGTTGATTTTCAGAGGGCCCTCTTTGAGGTGGATGTTAGGGCCCTCTGTTCGCCTCAGAGGGCCCTCTGGTGGATTTAGACTTCAGAGGACCCTATTTTGGCATCAGAGGGCGCCTCTCTGTGGCATCAGAGGGCCCTCGGAGGCCTCAAATGGCCCTATTACATCTCAGAGAGCTGTCTTTGACCTCAGAGGGATCTTTTTTACTTCTTTGTGGTGTCTAAGGGGGCCCTCTGGCCTTTGTTCGCCTCAATGAGCCTTAAGGGGTACTCCGATGACTTCCAAGGACCCTTTTTGATCTCAGAGGGCCTAAACCTCATAGGGCTCATGGTGGTCTGACATAGCCTCATATCACCTCCAGTGGCCTCAGAGGGCACTTTGTGACCTTTGAAGGCCCTCCATTCGCCTTAGAGGGCCCTCTTTGATCTCTTTGATCTCTTCGATCTCAGAGGGCCCTTTGTTCACCTCAGAGGGCCCTTTGGTGACCTCCAGGGACCATCTTTGATCTAAGAGGGCCGTCTGGTGGCCTCATAAGGTACCTTGTGGCCTGACGTTGACCCTCGTACCTCAGAGGACCTTCTGTTCGTCTTAAGGGGCCCTCTGCTGGTCTTAGAGTGCCCTTTGTGTGCTTGGGAGGCCCCCTGAGTACCTGAGAGGGCCCTCTGTGTGTTTGAGAGGACCCTCTGTGTGCCTGAAAGGGTCCTCTGTGTACCTGAGACGGCCCTCTGTTCGCCTGAAAGGGTCCTCTGTGTGCCTGAAAGGGCCCTCTGTGTACCTGAGAGGGCCCTCTGTTTGCCTGCGAGGGCCCTCTGTGTGCCTGAGAGGGCCCTATGTGTGCCTGAGAGGGCCCTCTGTGTACCTGAGACGGCCCTCTGTTTGCCTGAAAGGACCCTCTGTGTGTCTCAGAGAACCCTCTGTGTGCCTGAGAGAGCCCTATGTGTGCCTGAGAGGGCCCTCTGTGAGCCTGAGAGGGCCCTCTGTGTGCCTGAGAGGCCCTATGTGTGCCTGAGAGGGCCCTCTGTGTGCCTGAAAGGGCCCTCTGTGTACCTGAGAGGGCCCTCTGTGTGCCTGAGAGGGCCCTATGTGTGCCTGAGAGGGCCCTCTGTGAGCCTGAGAGGGCCCTCTGTGAGCCTGAGAGGGCTCTCTGTGAGCCTGAGAGGGCCCTCTGTGTGCCTGAAAGGGCCCTCTGTTTGCCTGAGAGGGCCCTCTGTGTGTCTAAGAGGACCCCCTGTGTACCTGAGAGCGCCCTCTATGTGCCTGAAAGGGCCCTCTGTGTACCTGAGAGGGCCATCTGTTTGCCTGAGAGGGCCCTCTGTGCGCCTGAGAAGGCCCTATGTGTGCCTGAGAGGGCCCTCTGTGTGCCTGAGAGGACCCTCTGTGTGCCTGAGAGGGCCCTCTGTGAGCCTGAGAGGGCCCTCTGTGAGCCTGAGAGGGCCCTCTGTGTGCCTGAGAGGGCCCTCTGTGTGCCTGAAAGGGCCCTCTGTTTGCCTGAGAGGGCCCTCTGTGTGTCTAAGAGGACCCCTGTGTACCTGAGAGCGCCCTCTATGTGCCTGAAAGGGCCCTCTGTGTACCTGAGAGGGCCATCTGTTTGCCTGAGAGGGCCCTCTGTGCGCCTGAGAAGGCCCTATGTGTGCCTGAGAGGGCCCTCTGTGAGCCCTAGAGGGCCCTCTGTGTGCCTGAGAGGACCCTCTGTGTGCCTGAGAGGGCCCTCTGTGAGCCTGAGAGGGGCCCTCTGTGTGCCTGAGAGGGCCCTCTATGTACCTGAGAGGGCCCTCTGTGTGCCTGAGAGGGCCCTCTGTGTGCCTGAGAGGGCCCTATGTGTGCCTGAGAGGGCCCTCTGTGAGCCTGAGAGGACCCTCTGTGTGCCTGAGAGGGCCCTCTGTGTGCCTGAAAGGGCCCTCTGTTTGCCTGAGAGGGCCCTCTGTGTGCCTGAGAGGACCCTCTGTGAGCCTGAGAGGGCCCTCTGTGTACCTGAGAGGGCCCTCTGCGTGCCCGAGAGGGCTCTTTGTGTACCTGAGAGGGCCCTCTGTGTGCCCGAGAGGGCTCTCTGTGTGCCTGAGAGGGCCCTCTGTATCCTTCACAAGGTCCCTCATTGGCCTAAATGTGTCCTCTAATAATCCTCAAAAGAGTTCTACAATACTTTTTCTTTTAGCGAATAAAATGGGAAGTGGTCAAAAGGGCCCTTGAAGTCATTTCAATTTTTGCCGTGTTATAAAAAAAAAACTTTTTTCAAGGCTCCAGGGGGGATCCTAGGACCCCCAGGGTCCCCCCTTGGATACGCCACTGATTATATTACGGTATACTATTTCGATTCGCGTGGGTTTCACAAGTACCGCGAAAGGTGTAGCTGTGTGGTTTCGTACAAAGAAAGAGCTACTGTTTTCGTGGGATGACCACAAAGCCGCTCAAATGGAACCCAGCTCCAGCCTGCCCGCGGCTGGTGGCGCTGAAAAGGCGGTAAGATAAATGCTAGCAGCATCAAACAACGTTAGTTTACAGAGTTGGTATCCGTGAAATGTATTGACAAAAAAAAAAAAAATGCACACGAGTTTTCCTTGCAGGCTCAGCTATTCACTGCAATTCAATAGTGACGGCGCACGGACTGTGGCGAATGAAGCCCATAAAATTCCAATTAACGCGTCTGTCCGTGCCATCTATGTCCTTTGTGCCACATCGCACAAGTTTTTGCCGACGATGCGTGTCCGCGCGCACGTCATGCCTCACTGCGGGTGGGCCGGCAGGTCACGTCCCCAGGCCGCTGGCTCCGGTCGCGTCACGGGTCATCGCCGTTGGGCATGCAGCAGATACACTTGGCGCGGCGCTCGTCCACGGCGCAGCCCTTGGCGCAGGACTCGTCCGTCTTATCGGAGACCCAGCAGCGTACGCACAGGCCAGAGCTGAGCCGGTACGAGTCCTTGGGACACGAGCGCAGGGTGGCCAGCGGCACACAGCGCCCGTCGGCCCAGGCCACGCGACCCCCGGTGCACTGTTCGGAGCGGCCCCTCAGCGCCCCCGGCTTCCGACCGCGCCCGGCCGCCGTCCGCGCCCCAAGCCGGACGCACCGCCCGGAGCGGTGGCGTTTGTAGCCCTCGGGGCAGCGGGGTCGGCCCCGCGGCCAGCTGCCTGAGCCAGACAGCCGACCCGTCACTGACGCGTGCACCCGTCGGCCGTCTCCTGTCGGCGGTTTATTCACTCCCTTGCTCCGGTTCGCTGCCTTCCACTGCTTTCCACCTCGCTTCAAACAGCGACCGTGGGGCCTGACGCGGACGAAGCCCCTGGGACACGGTCGGCGGCGACGAGCGTTCTTCGCTGACGGCGCTTCCAGAGCCCCGGGAGCCTCCTGCACGCGCTGCCGGCGGCGGTGCTTCCTGCGCCTGCCAGGACCTCTTCGTCGCCCGCCTCGGCGCCGCCCCTTCACCCTCCTGCCGCGCTGCCGCTGCCGGCGCCGCTGGTGGTCCCGCTCGACCTCAGTTTCCCCTCCAGTGGACACGGCACCGTGGTGTCCCTCCGCCGGGGGTTTGGTGGTGGGATCAGACAGCTCTGTGCTCCTCCCGTCCTCCTCAGCGCAGTCACCGCTCAGACTCAGCGCGTTACTGTGCGCTGTCACACGGCACGGCGCCCGGCCATCGACAGCTGCCAGAACAGCGGACACGGCGACAGCAGCCAACACCGCCAGCAGGGACAGGGCCAGACGCATCTCGGTGCCGGAGAGAGGAACCCTCGCCTCCCCCTTCGACGTCCCGCGGTCAACTGCAGGAGAGGCGGACCGGCCGCGCGAGCATCGCACATCTCTCAGCCCTGTCTGGTTTGTGTCCGCGGAGACAACGCAACTGGGGACCGGCAGTTTTTGCGGGCTTTGCGCGCGGCGCGCTGGCGAGGCAGGACGGACGGATGCCAGATGAAGCAAGGGCGGTTTCTTCACTCGTGTTTACACACGGTGACGCTGCTCCGAGTGTGTATTTGTCAGGGCCAAGGCGAAGGACATCATAAAAGGACCTAATAAAGACAGAGTTATTGCACTTTCAAAGAAAACAGCTCGCAAAAGTAATGCCTACAAATAGCCGAATAGTGTGGTGTGTTTTTAATTAGGTGACCTGCTAGTTATAGGAATATTCAAACAAAGATATAATTATGCCTTCCACGCGCTTAGCTCAGGCACCAGTGCACTGTGTGCCGCTTCCGTTCGCCATATCAGACAGTTTCGCTGGTACGGGCTGCCGCGGGCACATTATGCATTAGAGGAACATTCCATCTTCCTGTTCATCGCCCGTCTGTTAAACACAGATATCAGCAATTTTCCGCATAATAGCCCGACGGTGGGCGTTGCCACGTCGAGAACCAGCCAAATGATCCATATTTAGCACCTCTGAACAAAGCGTGGCAATATCACGACGTGTAGCCCGCGGGTCGGGCCGGCGCCCGCGCCACGGTCTGGGGCGATCACACAGGCGTGGTAGCCCGGTCATACCATGTATGCACGCGATCTATATTAGATATCTGGGAATATCTTGTTCGATGGTGCAGATAGCGATCAAATGGCCGTCAGCCCCGGGCGGGCGGCCCACTCGGGCTGCAGCGCAGGGCCAGTCGCGCTGCGAGTCGGCTGATAGGCTGTCTACAGCGCCAGTCGTCACTGAGGCGTCTGGAGTCGGCAGAACACCATTCGCTCACTACGTACAAATGGTCCTAGCTCATGTTTTAAGATCTCCCACTCCCTCCCCATCTCCCTCACTCCCTCACTCATTCACACACTCACTCAATCACTCTCTCTCACTCTCTTTCTCTCTCTCTCTCTCTCTCTCTCTCTCTCTCTCTCTCTCTCTCTCTCTCTCTCTCTCTCTCTCTCTCTCTCTCTCTCCCCCTCTCTCTCTCAATCTATCTATCTATCTATCTATCTATCTATCTATCAATCTTTCTATCTATCTATCTCTGTCCTCGCCACAAGGCTATAAGTTTGGGACCTATTCCGAGGAGTTTATGGTCAATGTTGCTCGACTAGTCGCAGTACCACGAGTGCGAGCGTGCAGACAGCCATCCTCCCATATGTCAATTCACAAATCACAACATCCACTACCAGTGCCATCTCCTCTGTGATGGCCGTCAAAACTGAGCATTGCGCTCTGAACTGAGCGCCGGCTCAGCTCGCTGAGTGATTTCCACTATACCCAGTACAGCCGTCAGACTCAGTAGGTATACCCATGCTGTCAGCGCCAATCCACCACCCACTGTGAACATGATGAAATCCGATAATCTCCGACTGGGCAACCATACACCGAACAGGGACGCCGGAGCCCACTGTTCCTGTGCCGAGCGCTCGCTCAAATCCGGCAGATTTGTGTTATTGCTACCGGAGAGTTCATCACGCGATGTGGATATTTGTTCAGCGATGGCCACAGGATACGGGTAAATTGATTTCGCCAAGGATCGAGCAGCTTCCAGTTGATATATTGAGCAGCATGACAGTAAGAAACATCAATTCACTTGGTTGTAAAATTTCGTGAAAAAACATAATGATTTATCTTAAACGTTGGCATACACACATACGTAGCCTTACCGTAAAGACGCCGAAAAAGGTTTTTCGACTTAAATGTGCAACCCTACCATGTGTGCCAGATGGCAGGCACTGAAATACTTTAGGTACCCATTTTTGAATGATATGATACGTGAATTCGCTATTGCTCCCGCTTGGAGCTTCAAAGCGCAGGTAGAGTACCAATACAACAATGTGCAGAACATTTCAACGCTTATCTTTGGTTTCTCCTATCCTGGGCACTTGTGTAGCAGTCTTGGTGGTCATCTTTCTGTCTACAAACATACGGCCGCCTATCTAAAAAAGTTCACCGACCTTACGGCGATTATACAAACAACCTCGGCAAACCTAGCTCTGTGCCGATAACACACTAGTTAGGGTCCAGCAATGCTTTATCATCCTTTATGATGGTTATCTGCACGTACGGCTTGCACTGGTATTGAACCGGCACGGATATTGAATCGGCACATTGCGCTCTCCACCTAGAAATGACAAGTTTTTTGACACCTTACAAAGCTAACATCTCTTAGTTCGTGGGTATGAAAGCACAAACATTATAACCGTAGCAATGTCAGCCAGCGCTTGTTGATCTGGATTTGGTTAATGACCTGACCTGACCTGACCGGACAGTGGTCAGTCAGGTACGCGGTCACTGGCGGGCTCCGGGTATCACCTCAGTTGCCTGACCCGAGCTCAGCAGAAACCCGGTCCGTTAGCGGGCTCCACGGCGTAGCCTCGACGCAGCAGACGGCATCTGCAGCAAGGACAGGCAGTTACTTCTCCGCAGATAATTATGGAGTGGGTGCGTTACTTTAGTTAGGTACATACAGTTACATACTACACAGTATCAGCGATGCGATTGAAAACAAACTTTCTGTATTTGCGACTTCGTCGCCGTTTCCTTCTATTGCAACACCGAACACGGCAGAATAAGGTCGGTATTTGAAGCCGTGCAATGCTTTCAAAACTATGAATATCTGACTGATGTCAAACGCCAAAAGCAACAAAGCCGATATGGTGTTAGAATGTGGCCCAACAGCCCCTCCCTGAGACAGCGGACCACAGTCACACGCCAATCAGGCTCAGCGTTACGAAATGTAGCCTGGAAGGAAGAGGAAGCGAAGACCTTTCAGCGAAAAATGCATGGGTGGTAATATACATCTAATGCATTTTACATCAACCAGTTTCTGACTACGACACGGAAGCCCGGTACGAGTTACCTGTGCTCCTCCATTCTGGGCCGCGCCACCTCGGCGTCGCTGACTTCCTTGGCCGACCAGAGTCTCTCTGCCACGGCAGCGGCGCGGGGCCACGTGCGCGAGATGAGGTTCGTGTCGTCCACAAACTCGCCCCACATGCACGCCTCGCCGCCGAGCAGGAGCGACTTCTGCACCAGCGTGCCGTTAAAGTCCTCCGGCTCGCACTCGTAGTACTGCGGCCAGTCGACGCCGTAGTTGATGTAGTTGAGGTACCAGCAAGAGGAGATGATGGTGCGGTGTCCCAGTGAGGTGACCTTGTCGGCCTCCTGCTGCCAGCCGTCCGCGCCGCCCTTCCACACGTGCACGATCGTGTCCGGCTGGACGGTGATGTTGTTGTCGACAACGTCCTGCCAGATGACGTACTCGGGCTTTGCGGGGAGACGCTTCACCAGACGCAGAAGACGCTGCATGTAGGCCTTTTCGACTTCCTCTGCGGTGGAGATGTTGAGTTTCTCCATCCACGCCTGGACGTCGGGGTTGGACAGCCAGCAGGGGAAGCCAAAGAAGACCTCGTCGCCGCCCAGGTGGATGTACTTGTCCGGGAAGCGGGTGGTCACCTCCTCCAGAAGCCGCCTGACGAAGCGGTACGTGCTGCCTTTGGTCGGGTCGAGAGGGCCGAAGGTGCCGTCCGGCTGACCCGTCGTCTCGTTGTAGCAGACTGTCAGAAGGTTGTCTGCTCCGGCACCCCAGGAGCGTACGTGGCCTGGGGTATCGACCTCAGGCACCACCCGAATGCCGCGACGACGGGCGAACTCGATGATGTCTGCCACGTCATCCAGAGTGTACACCATGTCGGGACGGTAGGCGCCCTTCCCACTCAGGTTCGGGAACGTGACACTGACGAAGGGGAACGACGGGTCGTCCACCAGGTGCCAGTGGAAGACGTTGAACTTGTTGAAGGCCATGAGTTCGAGCGTAGCCTTGATGGAGCTGACGCTGAGGAAGTGACGCGAGGTGTCCAGCATGAGGCCCCGATGGGCGTAGCGCGGAAAGTCGCGGATTATTCCCTGCCGCAGGTGGAACTGGCCGTGCTTCTCGGAGAAGTAGATGAGCTGGGTGAACGTCTCCAGGCCACGGTAGGCGCCCCAGAGGCTGTCGGAGATGATCTGCGCGCGGCCCGGAGAGTCGGGGACGTTAATCTTGATGCTGTACTGCTCGTCCATGGTAGCAGATGGCATCATCTTTTCGTCGCACATGCCGTCCATCCAGACCTCCACATCGTGGTGCAGTCGTGGTGATGACGCCCGCCGGCTCTCTCCGCGTTTTCTCGAGCGCCTCCTATTTGCAGAGGCCGCGACCCTCGTCCTCCTCTCACGCAACGACCCGGAGACCACGCTCCTCGGCCGTCGCCCTGCCCTGACCCCGTGCGACGCCGCCAGATCACGTAGTGTCTGCAGGGTCCTGCCGATGGCGTCCTCCAGGTCGGCACAGCTGTGGCGAGTCGTCCTGAAGCGGATCTTGGCGGGATTGACGAAGTAGAAGGAGGGGTACATGTCGGCCTGCTGCGGCGCCGGCCACGGCTCGCCCTCTGTGGGCTCCACCCATGGAAACCCGGCCTCCGTCGGCACCAGGTGGCAACTGCATACCGCTGCAGGAGGCCAAATGTCAGGTTAGTCGAAGAAAAGTCAATGTACGGAACTGTGTTGTCTCAACGCAACAATTATAGCGACAAATTGTTTGAACGGAATTGTGAACGTTTCCAGCCAAAGTTTATTCATCCTCATTTCCTCAGTCATATGTAGGTATATCAGTCATATGACTTTTCTTCATACGTAGAACAATGAAAACAAAGTTAAAAGTAAACCGATGCATTGACCAAAATCATGAAGTCGAATAAGGCGATGGTCAACCTGTCGTCCGTCAGACCTTGTAATAACCCTCAATGCATTCAGCATTGCCGCCACTACCAGTTCTCACCTGCTATTAGCGCGAGCTGCAGCGAGGAGACTGTTGATGCCATCACTAGCTCCTCTCACCGTCCTAAAGAAACCACTGCTCTCCTGCTCGGGAGATTTTCCAGGGAAGCTGACGGACCTCACCGCTCCTGCCACTGTGTCCTCTGTCTTCTTTCCCAGCCAGCCAGGGCGGCTGTGCCGCTCCAACGAGCGCCGCCCTCCAATCGGCCAATCAACAGCGGTCGGTGCCGAGTGCACTGTCCGATTAGCGAGTCTCCCACCGAGTGCCTGTTCGATTATCGAGTCGACCGCGCACAAAGCAGAACTCCGATTACACGGCCCGGGCCGGGGAGATGGCCAGTTGTGGGCCGGACTGATTAGCTGCCTGTTTTCGCTGGCCATAATGGGATGTTTCAAGAAGTGGTCGTGGAGTCAACATCACTTTTTTAGTTTTGCGTCGTTCTGCAGAAGTCGTTTCTGCGCAGGAAGTATGGTTATATTATACTGAACTTAAAACTATATTTATTTGACGCTCGCCGAGGACCGAGGAACGAGAACAGCTCATCAGCTCTGGCCAGCTCTGGCCAGCTCTGGCCAGAGTTGATTCAGCTGTGTGGGCCGACCAGATGTCTAGGTATAAACACACATGGGCACGGAATAACCCATTTTTGATGCCCGCCCGAATGATTAAACACCGGATTAGCCAGCCTTACGGGATATGATAATGTTTTTCTGATGGAAGTGGTTTATGACTGCCGGTGAGAGGTCAGGCTCAGGAGGTCAGCACAAATGGGCGGCTGAGTATTTCAGACGCTCCCCTCTGTACATTCAAACAAGGGCGGCGAAAGACGGGGTGCAGGGGGTGCAGCTGCACCCCCATAAAATGGGTGGCAACCTTACCTTTTTACACCTCCCAAAAACTGTACAAGAGGCCCGTCGAGCCGCCGTTCAATGCATTTCCCTCTGGAAATAAGTGATAGGAAAACGAAAGCCCATATGGGATCATGGGAACTTCAGAGTTCAGTTACAATCAGAAGCGCCCCACGCTGGACTCTAAGGACACCGGCTTTTAGGGTGCTGAACTACGTTTGGTGCCTCATGACGTGCTCTGAGAACCCCAACGACGCCTCTGAGGGCCCCCGCGAATCGCGATGACCTCTGAGGCCAGGGCATTCACTACGACTTCTAAGGCCCCACGACGACCTATGAAGGCCCTCACGACGATAGCTGAGGGCCCCCACGCAGGCTTTAACTTTTAAAACCATACTGGTCTCCGAGGGTCCCACGAGGTGACGAGACGGTCTCTGAAGGTTCTTATCCCTACCTCTGAGGGCCCTGATGACGACCGCAGCGGCCCCTACGACGGCCTCTGAGGGCCCCCACGGAAACTCGAAGGGGCCACTTGGCCTCTGAGGGCCTGCGCCGGCCTCTGCCTTGAGACGATTTTTGTGTGTACCTATAGGTAATGTCTTCCGAAAATTAGGATTGCGATCAACCAATGATAAGCTTTGAAAAAGTAAAAGGACTCAAAGCTTCTAGAAAAGTGACAAAGGGGCCCTTGCGATTAAGAAGGCCAATTAGAAAATTTTACACTCCATCTAAGAACGCCTTCCGCCGCCCCTGCATTCAAAACGTGCCCACTGCGCGCATAGGCGGATCCAGATAAGTGGTTTGAGACCCATAAGGAGGCACCTACTTCAAAATAGGTCGCTCAATTTCCTAGACACATTGCAATTATACCTATAGCTTACGTCAATGGCGTAAGCCTTATTGTGGAGTTTAGAATAACGCTTTTCAAATAAAAGCTGCTTAAAGTGTTTTCTATGCAAGGAAACTGCAAAACTTGTGATTCTCTGCGAGGAAACTGCTAAATATGGTCATTTCGGGCGCTGTGGCAGAAAAGTGCCCCAAATGCCCCCCCCCCCCTTCCCCGCCTCCTGGATCCTCCGCGGTTGGCATGCACTGTGCGAGACGGGTGATTTTGTTTCATGATTGCAGAAGACCTTTCACATGTAATTTAAATCGGAATGTTTTCTTAAGGCGTTTACTTTGCATGACTTTAATTGGATGGAAACCAATGTGTTGCAACATACGACAATGGCTTTATAAAGAATATATGTTGATGCTGGTAACGTTTCAGAATCAGTCACAGTGAATTCATGGTTTCCATTTAGGTTAGCTTAGACTCCTCCAATCCAGAGGCCTGGATTATGCTTGATCTTATGATATATGTAGATGCATACATATACCATGATAGTTGTAACTTGTACTTGTCTATATTTCTATTAAATGTGTGTATTTAAATTGGGTGTTATTCAAAATTTTCCCAATGTACCCATTCCTAGCAAACATATTCAGGAATTTTCACGGTGCAGAGGGGCTAAATAACCTAAAACATATCAATCTTTTCCTAGTAATAAGTTGCAATTATCCAGCGTTCTTACTTTCTCTGAGCTCTCTGACTGGTTTGACATATTAAGCTTTCTCTTCTTTCACTTCGATACTGAGCTTATCTCCGCTGGAGACTTCATCCCATATTCGAATAGACAGCTTCGCTACTTAACGCAACGAAGCAAAATAAATGAGACAAGATTCAACCAAGCAGCTAATTGGCTAAGCAGCGGGCAGCGAGAAAACTGTTCGTATTAAACGAGCAACTCAAGAAGAGGCTTAGCCATATCACTGTTACCAAATTGCTGTAGACCTAAGACAAATGATCACTCCAAAGTCAGCAAAATACTATCTTTCACTTTACATGTCATTTACCCTGCATACTTTACGTCATTCGTCATGGCATGACTCTGTCCACAACCAAGCTATTATAAACAGCCCACATTCCGCAACTAACCATAATAAACAAGGCTTGCAGCCACCCTATATAAGCAGAGGGCCTTCAGTGGGCCCTTCAGACTGCAGTGGCAGTGCCGACAGCAGCAGAGTTGAAGGACTGACCCGCACTGCTGAGGAGTGGGTAGCAGGACTCCCTAGTCGCGCTCCAGCGACCCTGGTAGCAGTCTGTAACCCAGGTGGGTCTGCGTCTCGGTGCGTCCCTCAGAGATCTGCGCTCGCAGCAGCTCTATCCAGTGACCGCCATGGGAGTGGCCAGTCGCGCTACGGCCGGCGGCCTCCTCTGGCTACTGGTGCTGGCCGCAGGAGTTCCATCCACACCGGACAGCTCGCCCGCTCCGCAGACGATGTCCTCGACCGAGCAGCTATCGGCGACCGAGCAGCTGTCGGCTTCTGAGCAGCTGTCGGCTTCCGAGCAGCTGTCGCAGCTGCTGGATGCCGCCGTACAGCGCGTGCTGGAGAGGCGGGCAGTTGCAGCGGACAGCAGCCAGCTGGAGCAGCTGCAGCATCGGCTGGATCTGCTGGAGCTGCGGGCGGCAGCCGGTCAGTGTCAGGCGCCCTGGAAGCCGGTCAGGAGTGAGCTGGTCGGAGGAGCGTGCGAGGAAAAGTCGGAGATGCAACACGACCTGAAGACGGTTCAGGAGGCAGACCCGGAGCCGACGGAGCAGCCGGAGCCGGAGCCAGAGCCGGAGTCACTGCCGGAGTGTGACCAGTCCCCCAGTCCCCTGCCAGCGTACCAGGCTCCCCACCAGCGGCCGGAGAAGCTCGCCTGCGCCCACTCCTGTCTGCAGCTGCGGGACCAGGGCGGCGCGCCTCAGGACGGCGTCTACTGGTTCACCGGGATGCCGGTGCCGGTGCTGTGCGACTTCAGCCACGACGGCGGCGGCTGGACGCTGCTGCTGACGGCCAAATCCCGCGACGGCTGGAATCTGCTCAGTGTGCGCGGCCGGCGGGAGCGCTCTCCGTCTCAGGACGACAACTACTCGATCTTGCGGCACGCCGACGCCATCCGAGACCTGGGCAACGGCACCCGGTTCGCCTACCGGATCGAGACGCAGGCGGAGAAGGGACGCCAGCGCTGGGGCGGCGTCTGGGTGGCTCCTCGACGCTACAGCTTCATGGCAGAGCACCCGGACCAAACGGAGGTGATATGCGTCAGGAAGTTTGACAAGTGGGTGTACAAGAGCAACGGCATTAATAAGCGCATGCCCTGGCTGAACATGCGTGATGCTGATGCAGGAAGCAGTCCAATAGTGCTTACCACAAATATCGGGCCCCGTAACGGCTGGGGTACTTTGCTGTATGACGAAGGAAACACCAGCTATCAACACAGTCCCTGGAGTCACAAAGATGCTACCAACTCGGGCAAAGTTCTGTATTGGATGAGGGAGGAATTTCTGTGATTTTTCCTTTATGTGATGATGTCGGCTTATGAAGGAATGGGAAAAAGGTATCCAGTTCACCTGTTTTTATTGCATAAATGGGTGAATTATGCTCTAATAAATATTTTCATTTCAAGACAATTTGTGCTTAAATAATTGTCGATGAGTTCCTAGCGTGTTTTGACTTGGCCCTGTCCCAGCCGAGGGCGATGGGCTATTACCCACGCCCTGACGTTTTTTTCGTGATCGCTCGAAACGTGTGCGTACGCGATAAAAACCTGAAAGCAGGCATGCCTGACCTTTGATTCAAAGGGTCCGTATCAAAGCGTCCAAAACCGCAGCACCCAAAGTACGCAACATCCAAAACCGCAGCGTCCAAAGTACGCAACGTCCAAAATACGTCCAAAATCGGGTTTATAGGGGGCATTCACAAAGTCCAAAACCGAAACATCCAAAACCGCAACGTCCAAAAACGTATCATCCAAAAAACGCAACATCCAAAGACGCAACATCCAAAGCACGTAACCTCCAAAACCACAACGTCCAAGACCACGACATCCAAGGCACGCAACATCCAAAACCAACCTAACCTAACCTAACCTAACCTAACCTAACCTAACCTACTGATTTTTGCCTATCCCTAACCCAACCAAACCTAACCTAACCTAACCTACTGATTTTTGCCTACTGGGGATAAGGAAACCCAACCTAACCTAACCTAACCTAACCTAACCTAACCTAACCTACTGATTTATGCCTACCGGGGATAAGGAAACCTAACCTAACCTAACCTAGCCTAACCTAACCTAACCTAACGGTTTTGGATGTTGCGTACTTTGGATGTTGCGTACTTTGGATGATGCGTCCTTGGATGTTGCGTTTTTGGATGATACGTTTTGGATGTTGCGGTTTTGGATGTTTCGGTTTTGGACGTTGTGAATGCTCCCTATATACCCGATTTTGGACGTATTTTGGACGTTGCGTACTTTGGACGCTGCGGTTTTGGATGTTGCGTACTTTGGATGCTGCGGTTTTGGACGCTTTGATGGTCCCCCGATTCAAAGTAGGAATTCTGCCACCAACTGCATTCTCAGTTCACATCAAGTCACTGATCTTTGATTTAATACGTGAATCTCTGCACGGTTAGAAAATGTCCCGCTCGCTACTTCCTTATTCCCTCACTTCCAGGGAATCTTTCGCAGGGAAATGAAAATTACATGAAATTTCTAACCTCCTCAGTCCTCACAACTTGCGTCAACCGCAACCAGCGTCGTAATCAGAGCGGCCTCGACTTGACCTTGACCGGAGATCAAACCGCTGGCTTTTCCGAGAAGTATGTCACTCGGCGTGGCTTAGAATGGTGAATATCAGTTCTGTGATCATACATATTTGGTGAAGTCATTTGCTTAACAAGGAAGTAGGAACCGCTACTTCGGACCTTTGACCTGACCTTAGAGGTCACCACTTCACCTGAGACCATGAACTTGTGTAAAATCTCTGCGGCTGGTATCTTTGCACACGACCGTTTTCTGCTCTAACTCATTCAGGAGCTCGACGGCGATAACGATAACGATAGTCCAGCCAGTGCAGCGCTAACTCTCGATGAAAAGTTAGCTATAAGTTATCAAATGTGTTGCATCATCCAGACTTTTGATAATACTATAAAATGATCTAATGAAAAATATTTGTCAGGGGTCTCGGGGCGCCCCTGCTATGGTGACGTCACTGATGTGACCTTGGCCGGTCAGCCGCGCCGGCCGGCGGCTGACCCGTGCGGGCAGTTGGAATACGTCAAATCAAATACGTCAATTCCACGTCAAATCAAACACCGAAATCCGTCATCCCCTTCGATTTTTCTGAAAATTTGTAGGCAGACTGGGCATGGTCCAAAACTGAGTTACGTATAATATTTTCGAAATTTGATAACGTGTCGCTGAGATATAGGTCATCGAATATAGCCAAAAATGCCACACATCAATTTTTTAAATGTCTATAACTCTGGTTCCTTTTCTGGTATCAAAATGATATTAACAGGGTCTTGTAGGCAATTGATAAGGCTTTGATTTTTTATTATAAAATTAAATTGAAGTGACCTTGAAATGCATTTGACCTTGAATTAAAACAGGAAAATTTAAATAGCAAAAAACACGCCACCTTCGATTTGGGTAATTTTTACATATTATGTCCGTCACAATGTTCCTAACCATCTGTGAAAAGATTGGAGTGGGCCATTCATAACTTTCGCGGCAAACGCCGTTTTCATGCATCAACATCACGCAACCGCGCGTGACCTTGAAAGACAGAGTCAAGACATGCTTGCTTGTGTACACTTTCTGAAATGAATGATTGCTGATTAGTGACATCCCAAACTCTCCGAGAATGGAAATGCATAGTCATCGTAGTCAAGCATTCAAGTTCCATAGTAAAAGTGTCTCAGGCAAACGGTATTTTGCGGTGAATTTTGAGCCGTATGGAAATGCATCATGAAGTAAATTCAACGAAAACATTATCACGCAACGATGTCTTCACGTCTTTTTATCTTCGCTATACCAAAGAACATACATTTTTGAGTATGTATGGGGAATTTCTAGTTAATCCAATAATAAATATGGCAGTTAGAGGCCTGCCAAGAGTAACATGTCGCCGGCTGAGGCGGGATCGGCCGACGCGGAAAACGCAGCAATCACAATTTTGTGTTTACACGTTCATATTTCAATTGTTTACCAATCGATTTTCAGAATTCTTTCACCATAAGATTGCCTGTATATTTCTTAGTCTTCTCACAAAATTTGACGCGCATCGAACGTAATCAGCGGTAAGGAGCGCGATGTAAAGACGGAACCGTTCCGTTCCGTCCCGGCACAGTCTACAATTCAGGCGGCGCGTAGCGGCTGGCGCCGGCTGCCGAGTCGCCGCGTCGCCGCGGCGACAGGATGTTCACTTTACACCGCTATTACTAGAACAGTTGTTAACCGATTTTCTTATTGCTTGCACGATGAGATGTGCAATTCAATTCTGGACAGGTAGCCATAATTAATTTCGCATTAATATTATGAGATATTGGCGAAAACAGGAGGGGTGGGGCGAAATTCGCTCTTCCCCCTCCACTGCGCGTGCTAACATACCTTTGCATATGTGCCATTTTCTTCAAAACTTATGAATGGCCCACTCTAATTTTTTCACAGGTTGTTAAGAATATGGTAGGCAATAAAATATATGAAAATGAGCCAAATCGAAGGTAGCGTGTTTTTTGCTATTTCAATTTTTGTGCTTAAAAACATAGTTAAGCAAATTTCAAGGTCATACATTTAAGTAGGTGCAATTCTAAACAAATGCTTAAGAAATTACCTAAACAGTAAGGTTTATTTCATTCAAATCAAATAAGTACAACCAAAGTTATGGTCGTTCAAAAATAAGAAGATGTAACGTTTTGTAAAAATTTGATGAGCTATATTTAGAAGACCTGTGGTCAGAATGTGCAAAAAACATCAATGTAATGTCCGGGGCGACACAGGAACTCGCTCACAAATTTTTAATGAAATCGCTGATGGTAAGGTGCATAACAGCCGATTTTTGTTCGATTTGACGTGGAATGCCCCATACAGCGACCGAGGTGAACGCGTGTGTGAGCTGGCGACGGCCAGGGGCCGTGACAATATTACTGGTATAAAACAAACAAGTACCCACAAAGTGATAGCCTAGGTATGAAAAATGTGGAAAGTGTAAAGAAGAAGATGAAACTGGAGAAGCTAGCGGCATAGACGCGTCAGCTGGGCTGGGTGTTCTTTGCTCTCAAACATGCGCTCAAAACAGTTCAGAAATCGAAAGCCGTCCATTGCTTGTTCTGTGTATTCGATAATTTCATTTACATACCTACGTTATATACGTTCCTATACATATTGCAGGCAGTCTTGCGGCCGGCGCATGTAACACACATGAAGGAGAAATAGGTGTGTGTGCTGGGGGGAGAGAGTAGAAAGCTGCTCCAAGGTTCCGAGGAAGAAACATCTGATCACGAGCGGAAGAGATAGCTACCACGATAGAAGAGATAAGAGATAGCTACCCCTTCCCCTATAACGCCGTTTAGCACTACATGTAGGCCGTAGGGGTTTGTGGGCAATGGGCATGTGTGTTTCGCCGCGCGTAGCGCACATCCCACCACGCTCGTCCCATCGTCCCCTTCAGCCGTCCCGTCCCACCGTCCTGGTCCTCCCCATCCCATTCTATCATCTTGTCCCAACGGCACGTCTCTCCGTCCTGTCCCCCCCCCCGTCCAATGTCAGCGTCCCGACCCTCCCGTCCGTACGATTGACCCGTCCCGTCCCACTGTATGTGTCACACTGTTCCATCCCACCGCCCAGCCCCTCCTCATCCGTCCGAACTGAATGCATATCCGTTATCCACAGTCATTCAATGATTTCACATTGAGACGTTAAAAACGGCTCGAATTCTATAATCAATATGTAAATACTTACATACAACTAACCGTAATAAACAGGCCCCAGCTACCCTGTTACATGTGAACATGGTGTCTTTAGTGCTGCCGTGCTATCAGTGTTATCAGTTGATTCGGTGCTATCGGCACTTGGCAGTGCCGATAGCAGCACTGAGTTGAACGGCGGACCCGCACCACTACCGGGTGAACTCCTTTGTCGCGGCTCCTGTGACGCTAGTGGCAGTCGGTGAGCCAGACGTGTCTAAACAGACCTCGCTCCCGTCGCCAAGGAGCTGTGTTCGAGGGTCCAGTGACCGCCATGGGAGTCGCCAGGCGCGCCACGGCCGGCCTCCTCTGGCTATTGGTGCTGGCTAGGGTTGTTCAAAAAAATCGAATTTTGGAAAAGTATACGGGCTCATGGCTCGTGTGGTGAGGTATTCTTTTCTGAGTCCAACGATGCCCTTTTTTCCGAAAAATATTAACTGCTTCATGCTCCCCAAACGGCTTGAAGAGGACCATGTCACGCCCGGCGGCCGGCCGGTGTCAGTAAGGGCGAGAATTCCCCGCCGCGCGCCGGAGGAGGCGCCTTATCGGCACCGCGCGCCACGACATCTACCGGGCGGCCGGCCGGCCAGTGGTGGGAGGGAATAAAATGCGTGGTCTTCTTTCACATGATAGGGGTGCGCTAGCCCATATTGTCGGAGCGGAAAGTTTCAGTGCAGCATCGGTACCTCTGCCGCGTTGTTCTGTGTCGATTGTTCAGAAAATAAGCCAAACAGAACTAAGAAAAGACTCAACGCTTCTGGGTAATTCACTCGAAACATTCCGTTTACAGAATACAGCTGCCTCCTTAGCGTAACATATCGCTTTGTTTATTCATCAAGCTGCAAGGATTGACGTTTGTTTTACTTAGATTAGCAGTTCGAAAGAAAAGATAACATGTCTGGGAATGACAGTTTGGCCACCCTTACAGTGTGACGAATTGAGTAGAGACAATAGCGGGAGTACACATATAAATCAATTGTGTCGCTCAATCCAGCAGCGGCACCGGCAGCCGGCCGTGCCCACCGCGCCGGTGTCGTTCAAGACCCGAACCCAGAGCCGGCATAGAGCGCGTCACACATCCCCCAGGGCAGAGCCGCCCTGACCTGACACACATCCCCGGCGTGTCATGACGGACAGACTTATGCTTGACATCGCCTGTTTGGCGAATGACGATGGCAATGTTTACTTTTCCTATTTCTAATTAATTACGCATTTAACAAATATCTACGCTGTACGCAACAATTGTATCGTGCTAATCGCAACACAACAACCTGGTTTTGTAGTTAGGTAAAACAGACGATTGGAGATGTCTCGTATCGATGTGGCCATTAGAAGCCGCGGAAACAGGGCAGAGCCGTGCTCTCTTTGCCAGGTCTGAATACGAGTCTTCGTCGAAGTAGAACTGGACGCTGATCACTTCTTGCCTCAACATGAGACTTAGAAATAGGTAAGTTAGGTATACTGTATAGTGTATACATTGTATTTATACAGGCGAGGTAATGGTCTGTCCGTCATGACACGCCGGGGATATGTGTCAGGTCAGGGCAGAGCCGTGCTCTCTGCCGGCTCTGGATCGGATCTTGAGCGGCATCGGTGGACATGGCCGGGCTGCTGATGCTGCTGCTGCCCGAAGGGTTGGATTGATGGGCGCTTGACATTATGTGTACTCCAGCTATTGTCTCTACTCACACCCAACTTCGTCACGATGTCAGTGCGGCCACCGCGTCATTCCCGGGCATGTCATCCTGTTTTTAACTGCTAAGTGCTAATGTAGGTTAAACCTAACGTCGATGCCGGGGTCTCCATATTCTGTCCTTGCACATTGCCAGCTCCTGCTGTTCTTAGTAAACTTCAAATTTTCGCATACCGTTGGCAACAGCATATGTGGGCTGCAAGCCACCGTCTAAAAGCAATGTAAGTTGTCGACAGCAGTGCAAAGAGCTGTGTTATTGCTCAGAGTTCGCGTCTTGACTCATGAACAAAGCGATATGGTATGTTGAGTGGCAGCTGGGTCCTGTTTCACGGGCGCTTTTGTATTGAACAACCATGATCGATCCACATTCTCAAAGTGCGTGGCGATTACTGCTCGCTAGCAGCCTACGTGTCAAATTGGGTGTCCATGGAGATATCAGCAAACTCGGACGATGTAGTCAGTCAGCCTGCCGGCAGCGTGGTAGCAGCAATCTTGGTAGCAGCGGCCGTGAAACGCCGCGCTGTATTCTCGAAACGAGATGTTTATAGTGAACTAGCCAGAAGCATTGAGTCTTTTCTTAGTTCTGCTTGGCTTTTTTCTGAACCATCGGGCATCGACACAGAACACTGCGGCAGAGGTACCGATGCTGCACTGAAACTTTCCACTCCGACAATATGGGCTAGCGCACCCCTATCATGCGAAAGAAGACCACCCATTCATTCCCTTACACCGGTCGGCCGGCCGCCCGGTAGATGTCGTGGCGCGCGGTGCCGATAAGGCGCCTCCGCCGGCGCGCGGCACCGAATTCTCGCCCTTATTGACACCGGCCGGTCGCCGGGCGTAACATCCTCCTCTTCAAGCCGTTTGGGGAGCATGAAGCAGTTAATATTTTTCGGAAAAAAGGACATCGTTGGACTCAGAAAAGAATACCTCACCACACGAGTCATGAGCCCGTATACTTTTCCAAAATCCGGTTTTTTTGAACAACCCTAGTGCTGGCCGCAGGAGTGACATCCACACCGGACAGCTCGCCCGCTCCGCAGACGATGTCCTCGACCGAGCAGCTGTCCTCGACCGAGCAACCGCCGGCTTCTGAGCAGCTGTCGGCGGCTGAGCAGCTGTCGCAGCTGGTGGAGGCATCCGTGCAGCGCGTGCTGGAGAGGCGGGCAGCTGCAGCGGACAGCAGCCAGCTGGAGCAGCTGCAGCATCGGCTGGATCTGCTGGAGCTGCGGGCGGCAGCCGGTCAGTGTCAGGCGCCCTGGAAGCCGGTCAGGAGTGAGCTGGTCGGAGGAGCGTGCGAAGAAAAGTCGGAGATGCAACACGACCTGAAGACGGTTCAGGAGGCAGACCCGGAGCCGACGGAGCAGCCGGAGCCGGAGCCGGAGCCGGAGCTGGAGTCGCCGCCGGAGTGTGACCAGTCCCCCAGTCCCCTGTCAGCGTACCAGGCTCCCCACCAGCGGCCGGAGAAGCTCGCCTGCGCCCGCTCCTGTCTGCAGCTGCGTGACCAGGGCGGCGCGCCTCAGGACGGCGTCTACTGGTTCACCGGGATGCCGGTGCCGGTGCTGTGCGACTTCAGCCACGACGGCGGCGGCTGGACGCTGCTGCTGACGGCCAAATCCCGCGACGGCTGGAACCTGCTCAGTGTGCGCGGCCGGCGGGAGCGCTCTCCGTCTCTGGACGATAACTACTCGATCCTGCGGCACGCCGACACCATCCGAGACCTGGGCAACGGCACCCGGTTCGCCTACCGGATCGAGACGCAGGCGGAGAAGGGTCGCCAGCGCTGGGGCGGGGTCTGGGTGGCTCCTCGACACTACAGCTTCATGGCCGAGTATCCGGACCAAACGGAGGTGATATGCGTCAGGAAGTTTGACAAGTGGGTGTACAAGAGCACGGGCATTAATAAGCGCATGCCTTGGCTGCACATGCTAAACGCTGATGTTGGAAATAGCCCGACAGTGCTTACCACAAATAAGCCCGGTTACAGCTGGGGCGTTCTGCTGTATGATGAAGGCACCACCAGCTACCACCACAGTCCCTGGAGCCACAAAGATGCTACCAACTCGGGCAAAGTTCTCTATTGGATGAGAGAAGAATTTCTGTGATACTTCTCTGCGAAGGAGCCTATAGATAGGTATCTATTTGAATGCATTGGACACAGGTATCCAGTCCGTCCGTTTTTATCCTAACTGGGAGAATTAGGTATAGCTTTCGGTTTGAATGATACCTACATCAATGGATGCAGTACAAAGTTCTGCTTAAGTCCTGTTATTGATAATTTCCTCTAGAGACTCCTTAGTTATTGATTATTTCCTCTAATCAGACTCCTTAGACCATTGATACAGAGTACCTAAAGTTATATGTTTTCAATGGATTTTTAGTTAAGTTTGGAATTTTGCTGTCGATTAATATTACGTTTACACTGAACGTTTATAACACCGATCAAGAAGATGAAAAATAGGCATACTAAATGCATGAAGCATAAAAACAAGACGAGGAAACTGTTGAGCTTGACCACGTTGTGAACAGCAAACAGTGCTCACCGCCTCTGTACATATGTACTCGTATGTGTGTTTTTCTTTAGATTCAAGCATGAGGCAAGAAGCGGTTATGTATTTTCACATTAACAATGCGAAAGCAAAGTTCTTAGTTCATTTTTCAATGCTATTAATAAAAACGCGTCCGCTTCTCGTTCTTTGTTTTCATTAATCACATGCACATTCTTTATTTATCGCCGGCGGTTTCTGCGGTAAGGGCACATACGACATGGGCCGTTTGGTATAGGATAGTGGGAATGCAGGCTGGGATTGAGCCTGAGGACATGGTCGGCGCCACCGTGGTTTGTGGGGGAAGCTGCGCTCACTGGCGCGAGACAGTGGGGGCAACATTACTTCAATGCACAAAACCATCATGAGAAATATCTGAGAATTGGCACAAAAGCACGAAGTGCTTAATTCGGGGTACCAACTCTCAACTAAAGAAATAGAACAGAACAGAACATCCAGCAATTGGTGATCTCTGCTGTCACCGCCGCCACGTCGAACCCCGCGACCATCGTACTAAGGTACCGACTGGCCCCGCAGCCGCCGCGCACCCCTCCCCGAGCACCGCGCCCAAAGTATGTAATTGTATAAGGACAGGATCAGGAATCGAAACGACGTGAGTTCATAAGGAACGTTTGGAAGGATCGAGCCACCGGCAGACGCTCACCGCTGTTCAGGTTTGTGCCGTGAAGTAATGTGTCCAGCTGGGTACTTATTGGAAATTGACGTATGTCATAATGGAGAGTATTAGTTAGTTCGTAAAGAAGTGTGTTCCTTTGATTTGTGTATAATGGGCATGAGAAAATGAAATGGCGAACACTCTCTGTGCTGGACCCACAAGCACAAGTAGGTGATTCCGTGTGTTGTATTTTAAAGAGATGTGAATTGAGTTGTGACATGTCGTTCCTCAGTCGTGTATGTAAAGTGTTGCCTCTTTTAGGTCCTAGGGTGTAGAATTCTGGTGGTCGTGGCAGCCCCAAATGTTTTTCTACGTGTTTTTTAAATTTACTGGGTGATAATTTTTTGACAGTGTCGGGAAACTGATTGTACTGTTTCCCGACACTGATGCTCAAAGATGCCATTGCTCGCCTACAACGATTGTACTGTTTGTTTGTTTTCAATAGAAATGACCGTTGATAGGCAGTGGTGCGTGGTCTTTCATGTGTATGAGTGCGTGCGTTTCTGAGTGTTCTGTTCGTAGCTCGTTGTCGCGTTTGAGGTATCATTTCTTTAATGTATTCAGGCAATTTCGAATCTGGTACACTCAGTTGGTGGTAAAGTACAAGTCTATGTATTTGTCGTCGTATGGTTAATTTGTCCCAGCCTAGTTCTTGTCGGAGTTTGTCGGTAGATGTGCTAAAAAGTGCTCCTGTCGTCAGTCGTGCTGCTCTATTTTGTAGCGTCTCGAGTCTTGTCGCGTCATGTACGGTAATATGTCCGTCGTATATTGTGTCACAGTAGTCGAAATGGGGTCTTATGTATACTTTGTATATTTGGTCGAGAATGGGCCTACTATGCATTTCAGACCCCATGAGACCCTGTTTTTCGGAGATAATTTCTTCAATTTTTGTCCAATTAGCTTGAGATTTTGGCAGACGATTTTTCAGCTCAAGCGCCAATTTTTGTCAATATGGTTCTCTTAACAAAATATCAAAATTAGAGCACTTGTCGTTGGCTCGTAATGTTAATCAGTTTTTGCACCCGGATAGAGGCTCGCTCGCTACCGCACCGGATTGGATAGGAGCGCTGGCCAATCACGTTACGCCGTGCTCAACTTGACTCCGCCCACTGGCCGTGACCGCGATGGGTCTATGCCGCTTCAGTCGGTGTCAGCACCGCGGAGAGGTCGCAGCGGGACCACATACTGGAGACAAGTGAAGCTGGCAAAGTTGTTTCGGGACGAAAGCCAAAAAATTATCCGTTCGAGGGCATTTGATGTCCTCCTTCCTTATTTTGGTATTTAAACGTCGAACCAGCTCAGAATATTCAGAATGATCAGAATCAAGGTAGGATCTATTGGAACGGAACCGGCCGTAGAAGGAAAGATAGATGAACTCTTGGACTCTGATCATTTATTTAAGCCGGAGTTACACCTATCTCATCGTCAGGTTGGGTCAGGTCACTACGCGATTATCTATAAGATCATGCGTAAGCATCTGCATGACCCAAAAATATTGATGTATTTAGCAGCGTCAATAAATGTTTCTGAGGAAGGTGCAGAAAGCAACAAATTAGGATGAAGAGTCTCGGGCACGGCCGATTGCCTGGGGCATCGCTCCAGCGAGACGACCGTATTCGTGATTCGTGAAGCGGTGCGGGGCGCCGGGTGGGGCAGAAGCGTAATGTGTCGTATGGTAGAATGTCATGTGTGTGTTATACTGTGACACACACATGACATTACATATACATATACATGAACGTCACATATACATGTGACGTTCACAGAAAGAAATAGGAATGTGGCAGGCGGACGTAGTGCACTACACGAGAACGATCATCAAGAAACTCGTATCTTTTTGTAAAACTTATGTAACAGTAGGTATGTCCTCAATGGTGAGGTAACTATCTCTAGGCTTTTACTTTTCATGTTTGCATTTCAACACACAAGATCTGGGGGTAAAGTTAGTCCGGCGACCTCCTCAACCTAAGTCGATGATAAAATGGATTAGTCCTGAAGGTGGTCAATGCTTATGCTGCACCGGGATGATCTAAATCGATCACGCCGGCATACATTCCTAATCAAATTTCATATATCAAACACATAAACTGCATCCTATTAATGGTGATTCTATTTTGCAATTTGGACGTAGTCTGACGCGATACATAATTTTACGCAAGCATTTGAAATCAACAGCGTCTTTTATGAGCGGTTTTTTCAAAAGCCCGAATCTTGTGTGAAAATAGATATTTTTTGTGACTGAACAGGGTGTCGTACATTTGTGATAAATACAAAGTCGAGGGCTTCAGCTAGTGCGTTACTTATGCACGCTATTTAGCTCATTCGATTAAGTTACGGCTGCAATGACAACTGCACGGCAGCTACGTCCCATGCGAGCCGCCCCGGTGCGACGGCAACTGCCCCGCCCGCTCCACGCAGCCGACTGACCGGCCAAGGTCACCGCCCCGTCCGCCGGGAGGGCGGAGCTTAATGGTCACGTGTTTGTGACGTCACGCCTACGTACGGATAGCCTCTACTCCACTGACGGATTTACGGAGCCGATTTTAACATTACGAGGTAACGACAAGTGCTCTAAATTTTGATATTTTGTTAATAGACCATATTGACAAAAATTGGCGCTTGAGCTGAAACATCGTTTGCCAAAATTTCAAGCTAATTGGACAAAAATTGAAGAAATTATCGCCGAAAAACAGGGTCTCATGGGGTCTGAAATGCATGGTAAATAGGTATTGCGCTATGGGATAAAGTGGACTTAATGCTTTGGTTACCTTTCTGCATATCTCGTTGACGTGCTCATGGAAACGTAGGTCTTTAGATAATATGAGTCCTAGATGTTTGTGGCTATCGTGTGATGGAATTGTTTCGCCTCCAAATTTTAGGGCGGGAGCTTGATGATTGTGGGAATAGGAAAATGTTTGTTGGATCGTTTTTCCAGTGTTAAACGTGATGGCCCATTCCCGACCGTATTGAAGGATAGCGTCGAGGTCGTGCTGGAGTGCCTGTTGAATTTCATGTTTGGAGCAAATTGCAAATTGAATTTGCTGCCACTGAAATTTCTCAAATAATGAACACGTCCATGTTCAAAAGCAGTCATAATATGGAAAGCAAAATTGGTTCTTCTAAATAATGATTTTGAGAGATGGTAAAAGAGACATATGTAAAGAGGAAATTTCGGTTGAGATATTCAGAGAATGGAGAATCATTTGGAAACTTGGTATTTGTTTATGATTGGGAGGCCAAAATGTTGGTCGGTAAAAATCAATGAAAGAGCACTTGCACCACCATTTGGAAACCATGGCTATTTTCAAAACACGTCGTTTTTAGGGTTAATCTTCGCCCGGGTGGGGAGTAGAGGAGTGCGTTTTTGACCACACTTACCAGTTTTATTTTTTGGTGTGTAAAAACATTGGTATAGCTACGTTTAGAATATAGCATTACACCAATTTAGCATCGTGTATGAACTCTTTTTTGCCCCAGGTTACAGAAAGTGACCCTGCAGATAACTGTGCCTCCCAAAAATGTGACCCTGCCATCCCCACAGATCATCTCGTGGAAGTTGGAAACTTGGGATATTGCATGAAGAATTCAGCACCAATTTTTTTTATATCGTTTCATGTAGGTGACCTTGACCTTTCAGCCGGTCATCTTGTATTGTATTTGACGCGTGAGCGTCTCAACGAGAGAAACGCGATGTCAGTAAAATTAACGCATTACAAGCTCGGTGTCAAAAGTTATTGAAAAAATGTATTCCGCAAAAACGTCCAATTTTCAAATTTAAGAGTTTTGTCCTCTGGTGGCTAGACCGTTGACCCTAGGTCAAATTTAAGGACAATACTCAGGGTTTTAAAAGATCCATTGAATGCGATTTGCCGCAGCTTTGTAGCTCTATTTGTTCCTGTGTATTACTTCCACTAATTTGTGAAAATCTGGCAAAATCGGGAACCATTTTTTTGTGTGACAACGTTACATTTGGTGACCTCCAGACGTGACCTTAGCGATGACCTGATCGTAAAATGACCAGTATTATCCTGAAAGACCTAATAGCGAGCTAGCTTTTTCTGCGTCTTTAAGCTTTTTTAGTTTCTTTTTTTTTAAAGGTAGTGTGGTCAAATACATTTGACCCCCCCCCACTATGGCAAAGTTGGCTGAGACTCTCATCTGGGCGCGGGCTAAATTTTACCGTCCAAGTCCCGTGATGGATACCAGCCTAGACGAGTTTGCCCCCCTCACCCCCCCCACAAACGAAAGTCCGTGGCGCCGCCCCCTGGATGAGAAAGCTGCTCCAGGGATCCGGAGGATGAAGCTGATGACCAAGAACAAATGAAAGCTATCCCGCCAATGTCTGGGCTCGTCTGTTCGCTGAACATGGCTACCGCCGCCGCCGTCCCATCGTCCCATCCACCGTCCTGACCCACCGTCCCATCAAATTTCGCCGTCCTACTGCATCATTCCAATCGCCCTTCCACCGTCCTGTGCCATCGTTCTGTCAAACCGTCCCATCCCAACGTTCAATCCCACTACGTTCCATTTTACCGTCTTTTCCTATACCGTCCCACCACTCCCACCTTCCCAGTTCATCGTCCCGTCCCACTGTCAAGCTCCACACCCCACCCCACCCCACTCCACTGCCACGCTCCATCGGTCTGTCCCACTCTCCCATCCCACCGTCCCACCCCACCGTCCCCACCGTCCCACCTCACCGCCCGGCGGCCTCCCCGTCCGTCCGTCCGTCCGGCTCGTCCCGCTCGTTTATTGTCCGGTGCTCTCCACCTCTCTTTCGCCTAGACAGACGCAATGTCGGTCCAATGCTATATATGCAGCCCCGTATAAAACTGTCTCCGGGCCTACCCATTCAATCCACGACCCATTGCCATTCAGACCAGTGAGTGCCGGCCGGAAACGGTCAGTCCTTCGTTTTGTTCCTTTACCTTGAAGGCCGTTCGACGGCTACGGCTTACTTTGTTCTCGACTCGCCAGTCTAGAAAATCGTGGGTCTGGGTGAAAAAGCAGCAATAAGTAAACGCCTTTATATCCAGTGGGTTCAGGAAACACAGAGTGCTTCGAATTTCGGAAATTCATGAATATAAAAGGAATCGCGAACATCTGAAAACAAAAAACAAGCATGCCTTAGATTTCGGCTAACGGCAAACGACTATCACCTTGAGCTCAATAACTCTCGAGAAATACCTACGACTTCTGAGAGGCTGCTGGTCATTTTTCATGAAGCGATGTCCACTGATGGGCATCGTCCGTCGAAGTTGGTTCGTCCGCCGCCTCTATCTCTGACTCTGAGAACCCCCGCGGTGTTTCTGCTCCCTCCGCGATAGAGCGGTACAGAGTGAACTTCCGGCGTCGCCCGGCGGCGTCCGCGGCCTGTGAGGAGCCTCCTGTGACCTGCCGTCATCCTGACCAGATTCCACGATGCGATGCAGATTACATACAGTCAGGATGGTGACATCCATGGGTATTGGTAACCGCTCAGGGAAGTGGTAAAGTATCATCACTAGCAGCAACAACAGCAGTAACAGCAACAGCTGCAGTAGCAGCAACAGCAACAGCAGCAGCAGCAGCAACAGCTGCAGAAGCAGCAGCAACAACAGCACCAGCAGCAGCAGCAGCAGCAGCAACAGCTGCAGAAGCAGCAGCAGCAGCGGGGGTGGCAGAAGCGGCGGCAGAAGTATGACCGTGCCCCTGACTATCCCACTACACCGCCGTCAGGTTAATTATTTTGAAGTCACTATGTAAAATAGAGCTATACCAATAAAGCGTCATCTAGATCTCGACTTTATCCGTTCACACCTTCCTTTCGTGACAGTTCCATTGTGACGATCATTTGCAAAGGGGTTCATAATTTTCTACCAAAATATTTTTGTCCTTGTGTCTATCATCGAACCGAAGTATACTCTCTTACTGCTCTAATCTACAATCTTACATAGCCTTACAGATATCAACTTATCTTACAGATATGTAGTCATATCTGATGGCCCTCTTACCGCCTCTTTGTCTAGCGCCTGAATCAGTATCTTCTCTCTCTCTCTCCTCTCTCTCTCTCTCTCTCTCTCTCTCTCTCTCTCTCTCTCTCTCTCTCTCTCTCTCTCTCTCTCTCTCTCTCTCTCCCTCTCCCTCTCCAGCACGCGCCCTGCGCGCTCGGATGATTGCACAAATACACCCTGCCCCCATCTCGGTGACACGCACAGTGCACACACACTGCGCCCCCGCGGCGCAGGCCGACTGCAGTGAGCGGTGAGCAACAGCACCGCAGCTGCTTACCGCACGATCGGCCGGCCAGCACCGATCGCGTGCTTTGCAATCATCAATCATGCATACCATTCACAAGCATCGGTACCAACGATTCGGACCACCGAGCCTGATGAAACGCTGACACAAATCGGGAATGACATCTGGCCACCCAACAGTGCGATGCGTATTTTTTACATTGTACATTGCGAACATTGACCAGATCGCTTCGGAATGTTTTGTGGGGAAGGCAGATTGTTGGGGAGGTCTGCAGGATTTCTTTCCGGTGTTCGAAATAACAAATGACTTAGTCGTACCCGTTGATCGGGTAAATATCCATTAAGATATGTGAAACGTTAAAGCGGTCACATTTTTATGTTAAAGATGCCATGCCACGCTCAGTTTTACGCGGATTTGAGGCAGCATCTCAAACACGCAGTATAGGACGTTCTTACAGAGCTACAAAGGAACTTTTTAGGCTCAGCAGTCAGCATTCCTCAGTTCAATATATCTTTCGCCAAAAGTATGTTTGCAAGTTATGCTCCAAAGTCCCAGATTAATGATAGTGGCTATTGGTCTCACCGGCCTAGAGCCCCAGGAACGTTTCAGATGCGCAATTTGATGGGATAACTACTTACCAGTATAACGCCTTTTGGGGCGACTAACGGAGCGAGCGAGAGGGTGAGCCTTGCACGTGCGAAATTTTGAGGGGGTACGGTTCTCCAGGGTATTAGTCGTTGGTCGCTCGGCGGGCGGGAGGGCAACCAGTTCCGCCCCTGTATCGCGTGATCCCTTGCTCCGCCCAGTTACGCACGAGCGTACTCCACGCCGCGTAGTAGCGTGGGGAGGGGAGGGTTAGAATGGTGGCATGTGTAGAGGCTAGAACCGGTTTCCACCGCCATGCCACCGCCCAGCGACATGGAGCGGGGTCAGTGACCAGGGCGCAGGGAAAGGTCAGAGGTCGGCTATATCGTAGAGCTTTGTGTCTCCCTCCCCTCCGCGTGTAACGACCGCACGACAGCGACCGGCCACCGATCAGGCTTGACATGTCAAGGTCACCCGCAGTCAACGGGCTCAGAGGGTTGGTCGAGTGCGCGTCCGTGGCTGACGACAGTCTCGACCATGTGCTATGGTGCCGATAGACTAGCGTGCGTAATAAGTTTTTGTTCAGTGCATATGGCTGCTGGGGTGTGTCATCTTGATATGATTATTTGTAACGTCTATGATACGCTTAAAACCTCGCTGGCAGTGGCCGAGAGGGGGGGGGGGGGAGGCGGGTGCCGCCTCCACATATATTTTTGTTGATAGCTGCGAGAGCTGAAATTTGGCAAGCCTTTGATTCAAGCTGAAACCTTTGAGTCAAGCTGAATTTTTATGACAGCAGCTGTATTTTCACCCTCGCCCATATTGGTGTTTTGCCAGCGTCTATCGTTAAGGGGGGGGGGGGGAGGAGGGTCCGTTGGACCCCTTTGCCGTTCAACCCCTGATCGAGCTAGAGCTTCGCGGAAAAAGTGCGTGTTGCCCGTGACGAGAGGAGGCCGATGATACCCAATTTTAATATCCTAGGTCATTGGTTGACAGGTCAAAAGTCTAAGTTGACAAAGTTGTCAAAGTTAACAGTTCAACAACTTTAAAGTCGGGGAATCGGAACCTGTTGGAGCTTCGTAAAGTGAAGCTGTTATAGGGTTTTGCGGGGTGCTGATCACGAATTTCAAGTTAGTTTTGATCACAGATGATGTTTTCGTGCATTTAGGCCAGGTCAGGTCAGGTCACATGTTACGAGGGAACCAAAACTACTTCTTAAATGTTCAAACGGTTTCTAAATGCGAAATCAACTCCAAAATCTACCCCAGAAACATGTAGAACTCGAAAGAGTGAACAAAGGTCATCAAAGGTCAGTGACATGACTGACCTTCACGTGACCTTGATACCCACTAGAATCCATGGGATCAACATCCTTTCACATGTTTGATCGCTTAAAGCCACAAAAAGACAATAAAACGCGCTCTACTCGAAATACGCCAAAACGCGATTCCGGCCAAACATGGTCTCGGAAAACAGGTCACAAGTCAAAGGTCTTTTGAGCCAGGGTCATACAAATTATAGGGTAGGCGTAATATTGATTAACTCGAGGGTACTGAAAGTTTTGTCGCAATCAGCCGCTTTTTGCGCGAGTTTTTTGCGAAAAACTGAGGGTAGGAGGTCTGTTCGACACCCTCCTACAAGTGCGAAGGTTAAGGTCAGGCCGTTGACCAATGACGTCAAAAGTGAACCTCTGTAAGGTCCCAAAATGTCGCGACGTCGCAGCACCCTTCGTGCCAGGGGACTTTTTAACGGGGAATGAAGCTTATATGATCTAGTAATATCTCCCAGAGGCCTCACAACTTGTATGTAGCTATCTCGTATTTTTCTTAAGAGTCACCTGAAGTCAGGTCGGTCACGCAGCCTCACGATTATTAGTCAATTGGGAAATATGAAAGCTGTTATTTTGGCGCCGGGAGCCATCTAAAGCTGTCGCAAGCGCATTAATTCGCGATTTTATACAATCTTAGCAAGCCCCAGCATTCACTTTTCCATTCTTAAACTTAGGCGACTTCATTTATGACGTCACTAAGGTCACAGGAGTTTTCACCAAAAGGTCTCGATCAAATTGAGCCAGCGAGTCGTGAAGCCACCAGTGGACTTGTGAGGACCTACTGAATCGAAGAAGCGATATGACCTCCTTGAACCAGCCTCGTGGCCTGAGTGGCTCTGCCCTGACATGACCTGAGGTGAACACCTTAAATTGACCTCAACAAAAACAAAGCGTATAAGTATTCGACGCGCTTGAGCATGCAAAACTCGATGGTGCCATTGTCTTGGCTCTGTAACCACTTATGGTAAAGTTGTTTACCAAAAACCGATCCCGCGACTTGGCCAGCACTTATACTGACCTCAGAGTTAATCGGTTGACCTGAGACATTCAACTCGGGTACCAGTTGCTGCATCTCATACGACGCACCCGCTCAGTTTCATCCGCAAGGCGCTAGCTCAATTAGGGGAAAAAAGACGGAGAGGGGTCGTAATCGCCCCCCCCCCCCCCCTCGGCCGGGGTATATGCAGAAAACCCAAAATTCCGTTGGTTGAGGATTAAGCACTGAAGTGATATATTATGATGCGAGAAGGTATAGTTCAAAACAAGTATGCACACGAGGGGATGTGAATAAAACTGTGTTTGAGGTTTACCTTTTTATTATACATTCGATTTGCTTTAGTTATTGGTAAGAACAGATACAACCAAGAAGAGCGCCCCTGAAGAAAAGGTGGCGCACCGGCCGGGTGCGATTTTAAGGTCTAAGGTCAGTCGGGGACCTCTAAGTTCGGATCAAGCGCTGCATGTTAGGAGTAAAAAAAAAAAATGGGAGCAAAAAAGCATCCCGCGATTTTGGCAGCATCGTCATGCTTTGTTACGGCACTCATCCACTCCCTCGGCCGAAATGTTATTTCCTTTTTGTATGAGTTCTGGCATAATCCCGCACATTATGCTGCATGTTGTTTGCGATGAAAAAATGCATGTTCAGCTACGTTCTACGCAGTACGCACTAACCTAACCACCATCCCATCATCCACCACTAGCCACCATCCCGTTCTGTGCTCCCTTCACCCCACACGAATCAGCCGAGATAGGTACTAGTCAGTCGGACTAGCGCTATCCTATGCTCCCTTCCTGACTGCACAGCGCTAAAACCCAGAGCCGAGACTTCCCGAGCGCGACCTCTGACCCCACGCGGTCCGAAGGGTCGGCCGATGCCTGAGGGCGCGCCGCGCGCCGGCCACCCGGATAGCCTCTGCCGAGTCTCCCTTTCATACACCGTTTACTACGCACTCGATTCATTCATGATTCTGTGTTTCCGCGTTCCTCTCGTTAGGTGGCTCTACTGATGTCATAGGCGACCCCAGGAGGATTGCGGCCAGAATACCCCAAACGGCAGAAAATGAGGTTTTTGGTGAATATCTCGGAAAGTATTTGGCATACAACGATGCAATTTCACAGTCTCGTGGCAAATGTGCATACACATAATTCAGGTTGATACTTATGCATTTGAACATTATATAGGACCAGATATGTCCGAAAAAGCAAAACCAACAAGACTTTTACTGGAGAACCGTACCTCCAACTGACTTGTGCACGGCACCTTACTAACCGGTCTCTAGCGATGTGCCAAATTTGAGCATAATCGGCCCAGCCGTTCTCGAGATCTGGAAGCGGCACCCTGCACGTGCGCACGTGCAAAATGGGTCCCAACTGACTTGTGCACGGCACCCTACTAACTGGTCCCTAACTGTGTACCAAATTTGAGCGCCATCGGTCCAGCCGTTCTCGAGATCTGGAAACGACCCCTGCACGTGCGCACGTGCAGCAGCACCCCAACTCTGGCACATGGATATGCAGTGCCTAGTGGGTGCCTACGTACAGCCCTCTGCAGACTGCGTGGTAGGCATTCTTTTTTCGACAAAACCGAGAATAACTCAAAGACTAAGTTATCGGTCGGTCGGATCTCATTGCATAAAGATGCGCCATGCTCCACTCCCTCGATTGGTTCTATCACTGAACGAATTATACAACTAGTGTAGCAACAAAATGCAAAAGTTTGTTTTGGGGGCAGATATAAACTTTCTTGTATTGTTGCCAAACCAGCTGGAAAATGTATACCAAAATAAGCCCAATCTAAGGTGCGGAGTCTCGCACGTCTTGCTGTTACGTTTTCCGAGTGGCCAATAGCATTGTATTCGCGTTATTCCCGGTTTTGTCGAAAAAAGAATACCTACCACGCAGTTTGCAGAGGGCTGTACATGCCAACTTTCAGCGCAATCGGCCAAGTAGTTACCGAGATATTGCAACAATTACAAAACTGACACCTCTTCGTTTTGCACGTGGCACGTGCATAAGGGGTCACCCACATGCATCGGGAATAGTCCAATACTTGGTAGAAGGAATGAAGCTACCCTACAAAAATTACCGCGTGTAAATCGGTCAAGTGGTTGCTGAGATATAAGCCTCGCAAAAGCGTCCGCACGGCCGGCCGGCCGGCCGGCCGGTCGGCCGGCCGGCCGCTCATACTCAGAAATTTCCGTTAAACTAAGGAAAGACTACGCTCGCTTCGCTCGCTCCGTAATGATGTGATCGATTAATTTTGATCACATACTTATGTCAGAATTAATTTTTGTTACCATATCTTATGCTGGAAAATTTGGGAAACGTCATGTATGATGCATGGAACTGCACATTCACTATTCGAGCCAAGGCCCAAGACTGTTGTGCACTAGGTATCCTATCGTCATGCTCGTCAATTTTGATGAAGTAGGTATTTCCTGAGAGTGAAAGTTTTTATGTGATACTTTTGCTCTACTTACATAGTGTGCCGATGCAGCCCCAGAAACAATAGATAAATCAAGAATTAAGGTAATGATTTACTTAGTAGGATTAGTGAGGCATCTACGCAAATGCTCAAGATTGTCAACAGGAAATCGATTAAGAGAAGAAAGCTAACATGCGCAGTGTAAGGGGGGGGGGGCGGGGCGAATTTTGCCCATCCCTCTATTTTTCGCAAACTCACGCCGCAATCATTCTGTAACGTCAAATTTTTAGTACTTGCCTAAAATTGATTTACATATCTTGCAGTGCGGACAATAAGTAAATCTGTGTACAACTTATTTTTAGTAACGG